>NW_027185329.1:6070753-6670753 GCF_022577435.1 Embiotoca jacksoni
CCTGACTACTGTAGATAAGTGGACATTTTCTGCACAAGAACCCTAGAGGTGACATTTATTGCCGTCTTAACAACACATAGCGAACACTTATTTACAATACAAATTAAAAGAGTTCTCAGAGAGTGCATTCCACCCTCAAGGCCTTCTAATGGATGTATAATCTGTAACTGCAACCAAGCAGTATATACAGTATGTCAGGATATTTTCCCCAAACTGCCTGAGAATGATGTCAAAATACCAGCTGAAGCCTCCCATCTTAGCTGTTGTACTGTCCCAGTTCTGCTCTATGAAACCAATGTCGCCAAATGCTCCATAACAAGTGCTTGCCGTATTACGTTTGATCAAATATGTCTTTTCCAGAGGATTACCGGTATCTGTGAATGTGGATTGTGACATGGAGTCATTGTATTTTTAGACTAGCCCATTTTTTTTGTCATAAATAAACTTGATCTGCTGGATTTTTCAATCAAATTTAATTCACCGTTATTCAAATAGTGCCACATCACAACAGAAGTCCTCTTAAGGTGCTCTACATACAGGTCAAGACCTTACAATATAGATACAATACCAGTTAGCCTATCAAAATACTAAGAATAAACCAAAATTATAAAACAGCTTTAGTATGCCTCAGTATGTAAATTGACATTCATGTAATTATGGAATGTCGAATCAACAAGGAAATCTGGGCTAATATCCAGTTGACTGCAATTAAAGGGCGATTTGCAAAAATGCAATTTCATGGGCATAATACAATGTTCGTCTGCCATCACTTTGGTATGTAACTTCCAAGAGAATTGGGGTCAAATGTAACTAAAACAAATGAATGGAGAGAAGAGGAGAGCGAGTGACAGGAAGCACTTTGAGTGACGTGGATATGAATTCTGCCCTATCTATCTAGCTTTTTGGACCTTTCCTCCACTAACAACTTGTGCGTCTTTCTCTCCCACTCAATGACAGTATCAGAGTCTTTCCTTTTTGCTGATGCACCTTCTCAAAGCGCAGGCCGCACTGCATAGTACACATGCGACCACAGCGTGCACACAAATGACACAAAGCTAAAAGCACAAACAAACACAGTAAAAGTCCACTTCACTGCCGGAGTCAGATCACCCGAGGAAACTGCCTCAGGATATAAAGGTGCAAAAACTGAAAAAGTAAAGTGACCTATATCCCTCATTCTAAGGTACTCTGACAATCCACTCTCTCACTGCTGAGGAGGCGCTGCACTGCTGTTAAGCAAAAGGCGTTTTACCTACTGTACCTGCAACGATACGAAACCAGCCGGTACACAGCTCCTCAGCCATTTACAGCTCTCTATAGACTCCCCGGCTCTTACCCCAGCCAGGCAGAGGGACGAGAAGGGGGAACGCAGGACAAAGACAGTTCACTGGAAATAAGAAGATAGAGAGAGAGAGAGCGAGAGAGAGAGAGAGAGAGAGAGAGAGAGATGAGGATGAGTGGTAACCAAGGACGATGGAGTAATAAAGAGACTGAGCTGCTCAGGACGTGCGTGTACGCTCATGCCGATACAGCACATAAATTAACAACTGCAAGTGCAGTGGTGAAGGCATACACACAGCCTGTGAAGAATAATAATGTGCCACAGAAGGCTCTGAGTCCAGACTTGTCGGGCATTGAAGGTCAACATGTCCTTTACTGCGATACAGGCAGACAAAAAACATCCATCAGTGGTTTTCCCTAATAATGTAAAAACCGCCAGAAGATGCATGCAGTATACCCATTCATTATGCAAATTACATAATTAGCTTTTTTTTAATATTTCAAACGTCCAAAAGTTTTCAACAATCTGAAACTGTCTGGATGGTTCTGGATTAGCAAAGCTATGCTGAGCAGCTCTGCATTTCATCACAGCACATTACATCAAACACATTTAACTTTATATACCAGTTTCAGTTAGCAGACTAAAAAGTATGAAGCTACAGTAAAATTCCCTTCATTTTATGGCTCAGATGACAACATGTTTTGTCCATTAAAGGCTGCAAATTAACCAGTGCATTCACTTTTTTCTCTCCTCTTAAATTTTCTATCTTGAATATAAGAAGGATTCGAATCAGTTGCACTTTGCTGGAAGATGCCCCTTGAATGTTTATCCACTGTTCCACGATATAGCAAGACTACATATTTGATTAGATATTATTGTTTAAATGTAAGATGGCATGGTAATAAGGACACATCCAAAATCCCATGCCATGCAGCATTGGCATTTACAGGTGAACTGGAACCAAATGGGTTAACTTACTTCAAATACAAGAAGGCACAGAATGCGCATGCTAATGGTGCCACCTGCTGTTCACTTAAACAAAGTGCTATATTCCCCCATCAAATGCCTCTTCAACCTCTCCATCTCTAATCCCCTTTTAGGCCTGCTTGATGTGTGGTTTTTCACAGGTATCAGCAGCATCCGAACAAAAAGAGAGAACCAGGTTAAAAGTTTTGATCACATCCAGACTGTTGCACTGCAATAGCAACCCCATGTGTTAGCTATGACAGCCTCTGATGGTACAGGTGGACTAATAATTTAGCATTAAACTGAAAGCTTGATACCTGCAGTGACAGCGACGACATTCCAATTCATTGTCACTTCAAGCACAGTGCTGTACGTTCTCGGCTCCTTATCTTAGCAAACCACTCTCTCCTGAGAGCAGAGCAGTCTCTTTGACATTTAGACAGGCAACTTGCTGTTCAGAAACAGACGATGGGCAAGAATGCGCTCATTTCTGGCACATCTCATATACCTCCCAGATGGCAGAAACTTGTGTAAAGTGTTTATTTCAAAAGCAGAAGATGCAAAGAAAAAAATGTATTATTCTTAATCTCTATTTAACTCTCTCGTTCCTTCTTTCCCGCCCCACCACCTTGTATCCGTCTCTATTTACCCCCACCCACCAACAAACACCCTCCCTCTGACCTACTTTCTCCACACCTTTGCTCATGCCTTTCGCCTGTGGAGTGCAGTGTTGCTCTAATCTGGCAATTTTTCGGTGACGTCTCTCAGCATCTATTTGCAGGCCCAAAACATTCTGCGCCACCAGCAAACCCCCCCCCCAAAAAAAAAAAAAAAATTCAAATGGGTCATCAGAGTTACTGTAGGAATACAGGTAAAAAAAAGAAAGCTGCATTTAGCTGGAAACTGCCGTTTAAATCTGGCAAGTAAGGAACCACTGGGAGTGGAAGATGAGGTACTAGGATGCTATTTCAGGTCCCTGAAATGCTGATCATTCATCAAATGTGTTCCAGTTCCATCCTCAGTTTCCCCAAAAATGTTGCACACGTTGTGCTTTTCCCTTTACAGCAACTGGCGCCAAACAATTTAGTTGATTAAACAATTAACAATAAAGGAATTAATGGCGATTGTGAAGCGTCATTAATTACAAATCAAATGAAACCAAATCTTTCCTTAATCAAAATTCTCAAATACAAATAAACTGATTTTCTTTGTTGATAAATGGTAATAGGCAAAATAGGCAAACTAGATAAATCAGCTTGGGCTCAAAGTAGGATCGGCATTTGTATTTATTAACAGTTTAAATACCAGATTAACAGATTAGTCATTTTATCCTTAAATGGGTCATCAGCTCATGGCCCTTCAGACAGACAGACAGACAGACAGACAGACAGATGGACAGACAGACAGGCTGCAGGACTCACCAGGACGAGTTAAACAAAAGGGTGAGTGATTGTGCTTTCACCTTTTTAACTTCAAAGAGGACTGAACTGAACTTCTTTTACAATAAAAAATAAAAAATAAAATCGAACGCCAGTTCACTGAGGTTCTATCGTTGCACATGACCATGCAGTGATGTGAAACAAGCCAACGGGAAGACAGAAGGGGGACATGTCTACTGCAATGAAATCAACAGGTTCGTGTTCGTGAATATGTATTCATTCATGCTCTAATTTTGTCACTGCACATAAACGGTCTCACATAAACAAATTATTAAGCAGCATTTTTGACAAATCAAAATTGTGTATTTAAAAACAAAAATGAATATATTAATGTCAATTCTTTAACTTCCACAGGAAAAGTTTTGTGTAGGTTTTTTTGTATTGATGCCATGGTCATTTATTACCTACCTGGAGTACTCCGTGCTACACCTGACCTGAGGTACATCAACACAGAAGAAGGGTTTCACATGTACGATGCCTTTCAGTAAAGGTCATCTCCATACTGTGACTTCCTTCGGCTCATGTTGCAGTTGTCACGTCTCATGTCCAAAGGCCTCGTGCCATTTCCTGCACACTACTTGAGAAACATCCCTGCCAACCTCCACCCCGCTCCATCTTTCCCCACCCCGAGTGGCCTGATGAGGGATGGTGATTAGGCAGCCGTCATTAAATGTACACAGACAAATACCCACCCACCGATTAGGCAGCAGCGAATGCAGTCAAACCAAAACAACAACCCACTCAGTGGCAGGGGAAGGCATGCGGAGCGATAAGGCGTGGCGATGGCAGGATGCCGTGTTGTGTGCCTACGTGCCATCCAGCCACTCACGATGCTCTCCGTCTGTTAGTACTGCCAGGCAGACGCACTGTTCTCTGTTATTACCCCTACTGCTGCCCTACCCAAAAGGGCAGGCAAACATATACACATTTTTTTGTATAATTAGCACTCACTTCCTAATTACTTGATGATGATGTTCAGGAGGCTGACTGCCAGCTCATGGGTAGATTTGTCTGTTTGTTTAGTCTGATGCCACGAGGGGTATTCTTTCGATTCACAGCTTTAAGTTCTTACATGGTGTTAGTATATAATGACACACTTGACACTGTTGTCTTGGACAAATAGTACTGTGTTATTTGGTCTTAGGCGCCAGATCAGTGGATCAATCGGTGGTCAAACAATGGGTTTGTTAAGAGTGCTGTAGTCTATGTACCAGCCAACTAAAGGCACATGTAACAGTGACATGGTCAATGCAGGACAAAATTAAAATCCACTTGAGACTTAAACCTTAAAGCTGAATTATAGCCTTCCGACTGCCTTCCTGCCCTGTAGGAGTACTTGAATAACAAAATCTGTCGGGCCCGGACTATTCCCTGACCCGAAACCCCATCTACAGTCAACCCTCTGTTACATGCCCCCTCTGAAACCCCTCGGTTCCCCCCTTTAGCCTCAGTACAGGGGATGGAAAAGATGAGCTCATCCCTCTGATACTGCATCGGCCTGCTCTGCGGTCTCTCTAATGGTCTTCAGGATGTCAACACCAGTCCAATATGTCCCTCTTACTCACACCAATTACGATTTCCACACAGAGCCCAGGCCTAAATAAACAACACTGAACTCGCTATACAATCAGCTTATATCTATAAACAGTGGAGCAGTTTAAATTAGGCCACTCCCAAGAGTACTGTACTTTACTTGGACGGCCAGGCAGAAATGACAGAATGGAGCCAGATGAACTCACTGTGGGGAGTTTCAAAGGAGTATTGTAAAGACGTCAGAAATAGCACAGGCACTAGTTCTATACTCCCTAATAGCTGCTGCGGATAACTCAAACTGAAAATCATTTTTAATCTGCTATTAATTTAATGAGGGAGGTTTGGGTCAGTTTAACTGTCATGTGACCCACAGAAAGAAGAGAGTGACTCCTCTGCCGAAAGTGGGAACAGAAAATCATACAAAGCTGTGTCAGACAACTCACATTCGAAAAACTTCATCCAGGACTGAACTGAAATAAAGAGAGAACTTGCCTACGCTTCCTTACTGGCTCACTCTTGGCTGGACACGCACAAGAATGTTGCTAATATAGGTTATGTGTGTGTGTGTGTGTGTGTGTGTGTGTGTGTGTGTGTGTGTGTGTGTGTGTGTGTGTGCGCGCGTGTGTGTGTAGACACTGTGACGTGCCGATAGGAGCCCAGATAGGCCTCCCAATGACGCATTTAACCAGACCCATAATTCATGAGGCATCTTAAAATAGGAGTGGAGAATAAAAAAATAATTAAAAAAAACTCCAGAATCTGACAGCCCTTCAAAGTAAAATGAGAAGAATGAACCTTCCCACCGACTTATGATAACAGGTCATGAAGCAGACTCAAAGTCATGACGCAGGAAGCATACGTTCACAAATGGCTAGTGATCAGAGTGGTATTCCTCTTCTCCCACTCTTACGAGTCTCTGAACTGACTGAAAGCATGAACCCGTAGGACTAAGAACAAACCACAGATTCACCACATTTATCATAGAAGGAAAAGAAAAATGCACAATACCACCTTTAAAGTCTTCTATATATTAATAAATGCTCAAGGAAGATTTGCCGGTATGTTTGTGTAATGGGAAGGAGAGGATGAGTAACCCTGGAAGTATACAGTTATTCTTTTAGCAGAAGTCATCTCCTTTTCTTTTTTTTTTTTTATTTCATTAGATAAGACTGAGTGCTGCACCAACACAAGCAACTCATGCAAATACTGACAAGAGGATCCCCAAAATAGCCGACGGTGTTGAGGTGGCACTGCCCACTCTATCATTGTCACATTTTAAAGGCAGCGGGGGAATTCTTGTTTCTAAGTTGGAAAAGGATTTACAGTGAATGTATTTAATTCCCAAAGTGAAAATACATTTACAAAAATAAAATGCAGCCTATTGAAGCTGTTTATTGCATTGGTGCAAATGTTTACGTATCTGACATGCTAATATCAGCTGATATTGCACTGGCTATATTTAGAGTGTTATACCACTTCCTTGGTTTTAAGCTACAACCCGCTCTCAGCCCGGCCAACTGGACCTCCTGCCCCGCCAGAACCAAACAACATATCTACTTAATCCCTTCGCACCCGCTTCATTTAAGCTCAGTGTGAGAGTCGCTCATGCATTTTTCTGTCACAGAAAGTCGCACTAATTTCGGTGCTGCTGTTCTTCTGTTCGCTCTCAGTGTAACGAAGGGCAGAGCTATCGCACACAGACACAGCGCAGCAGAACAGAGACGGGACAATAAATAGCCCAAATTGCAATGTACCTTATTAATAAGATTACGTACGTAATTTTTATGTTAGAATCTGTTATTCTAAATTTGGACGTAGAGATTTGTATTTTCACTGCAAGCGTGTATCGGTTTCACATATCGGTTTATCGGTGTCCTTGACTACCAATAATCGGTGTCGGCCCTGAAAAAGCCATATCGGCAGATCCCTAATACGCGTACATACAGAGGCACTTCTACTTCTACTTTCTCTGGCTTACTCATCATCGCTGACTTGTTTCACAGAAACTCTTGTGCGTCACATAATAAAGAAGACGTTGTGCACTTTTCCTCAAAGGAAGCCCCAGCTCACCCAAACCCCTCAAACACAGTTCCTGTAAATTCTGTAAAGCCTTGAAATGAGCAACATCGATGATGCTCACAGACGCACATGAACCGTGACACCTTTGATTTTTACTGGCAAAAAAAATTGTTGTATTTAAACCACACCTACCTCAATGTGAACATTAAAACCTCAAGACCAGCAGATGTTCTTCCTTTTCCCTTCAGTTGTGTTTTTTTAGCGAGGTTCTGCTTCACAGCATAGTCATCTGGATCTGAAACACAATTAAAAAAAAAAAAATTCATCAGACTAAACACTTAAACATATACCTGACAGAATGCAGCCATACAGGTTTAATGGTTTAAAATGGCATAAAAATAAAAAAAGTGGGTAGGATGAGGGATCACCGCTCATACACATCGACTGACTAGATAGCCAGAGGAGAGGACTTGTTTTAAACATTAAGTTATTTAGAAAATTCGTAATATTTAATAAGTAAAACAGAAATGGACAGATCAATTATAGGATGGCTGACGTTATTTCCCGAGCATGCATAACGACTGACACTCGGGAAGACATGCGGAAATATTTTCTTCCTCCACACTGACACATAAGGATTCCCCCATGAAAAATCTATAGCAAGAGCAGCCTTTATGACTCATTCCTGCCCCAGCAACAACAACGCTTTCTGTATTTAACCATGCAAGTCAGCTGAGGATACACGCTTCACCCAATGTTTATTTCTATTTGCTAAAACATGCAGGGGAGATAATACACAAACACTAAAAAATTACACTCAAAAACTCACAAAGTTAGTGTGTTGCTAATTTACCCCATTTTCAAAAGGTGTTCAAAATTGATTTGTGAATAGCAGCATCAAATGAACACTCGTCAGTATTTTACAAGTTGGTTGAATTTTGCATAAATGTTTTTTTGCCGGGAAAACCAGAGTCAAATTTCAATATGCTGCTCTTAAATTCTGCCGTTCTGTGCCAGGTCTGAACAGGTCTGTGCTTGCAGCATGCCTCTTTCCCACCACACTTACAAAATAACAACTTAATATCTTTCACAGAATTCATAGCAATAAAAAACAAAATTATAGCAAAGCCTTAAAAAAGTTGAATGTGGGATATTGCATTAAAAACTTTCTTGGCTGTGAAACAATATTTAATACCTTTCCTAGACCTGTCGGCTGTACTGTAGTGTAGTATGGGGACACAGTAATGTCCTAATGGACAGGGCCCAGGATCCCTCGCCTATTAATGCTGCATTTGAGGGTTTTCACAGTTCAACACAGGAAACGGGGATCAGACATTTTCCCAGGCTGAATTCCCAGGCAGAGTACACCCAAAACTGAAACCTCATTCCCCATTCATCATTGCTCAAGTCTGGCAATCCCTTCTCTCCCCCACATCTTTTCCCACATATCACTAACCTGTACTTGAACTCACTCTCTTTCAACACTCACACGTGCAGCGGGCCTCTGAGATAAATAGCTGTTCCACCATGATATCCCCCAAAGGCAGTTTTTTTTTTTTTTTTTTCAAAACACCTGTTACATGTCTTTTGAATTGTCTTAATAAGTTTGATTGAAAAAAAAAAAAAAGTATAACGGTATAACTTAATAATTGTCATCCACTCACATGTATTTACGCATCCTATAATGTGCTCTTAAAGAGTGAACATGCACGTGCCGACTGCATGAATCAGACTGCGGCCGGTCCATGTCAGGACCACCACTGATACAAAGTGTTGGAACGAGAGCCATCTCCACAACTCAGGTGCAGCTCCATGTGAATCATCACGTGCAACAACACCTGTACCGTATAAATATCACGTATAAAATAGTTTGCGCATTGACTGAATACAAACTCCATCTCCTGCTGATGGCGTATAGTCTGGCCTCTGATGTTTTGATTTTACCCTCCCCAGGCATAAACACCACAGCTCTTTCAACACATACTCGATCTAATTCATCCAACAGATTATTCATTTCCAGACAAATGCTAATTATAATTCAGTTGAGCCAAACCTCACAATGCAGAGAGCTCGGCTAATCGACTTTAATGAATCGACTGCAGCACACAGACGGCAAAACATAATTACTCAGCCTTTTCATCAAACGCAGGACCACTCTTGAGCAACATTCTCCTCTCTCTAGTCTCTACTCCAGCCCCACCACAGCATGTGCCGGATTGCAACATCTTATAATAAACGTGAACTAGCTGCTGTTATTTCCAATGGGTTTTAAGTACTGTCAGGGGACACAGAACCCAAAGCCCTTGGTAACTAATGTCAGATTCAGAATTTGTTAAGACTACAGCAGCTTGTGTGACCAAAGTCACTCCCTTAATTTCCACAAAAGCTCACAAGAGCAATTAGAAACATTTGGAATTCATTGAAAAGCAGATTTTAAGTGACTTTTATTCACACAGCAAGAAGCATCCGCAACACCACACGTGTTTTAATCTCATGCCATTCAGCAACATGTAAAAACCTTGCAAAGTATGCCTTGCCAAGAAGCCATGGCAATACTTTCTACAGCATTTTAACTGGGAAATACATTTCTTTTCTTCCTGGTTTCACAACTATTGTGATTTTAGTTTCTAAACAACAGTATTTACCTTGCAAGGGTATACTACTGAAGGACTACGTTAGATAACAGTATTTAAACATATAATCATCACACTAAAACAATTCTGAAAGGACACCTTTTTGGCTGAAAGCCACCCTCAATTCACTGACTCAGACAAGTATAATAGGAGATGATTCCCGTTATGCCGGTTTCCTATTTCATTTCTGGGATGCAAGATGTTCTGCCCACCGTCTCCATGGTTACAGTAGCATTACTAAAAATAAAAAAATAAACAGGCCACGGGAAGTACACCAATTACTGTAAATGAAGCTCTGCAACTTCCATTATTTACTACCCTTAATTCCCAGCAAAGATATAATTTCCCACAGATGACTGGACTTACTTTCAGTTTCAGTGTGCACGGGTTATAAATATATATATTATATATAAAAGTTAACAAATAACAATTAAGTGAACCATAGATGAATCCTCACAGCCGAGGCTTTAGCCCTAAAAAAAAAAAAAAAAAAAAAAAAAAAATCAACCCATAAAATACGTCCTGTTCTCTATTAGCAGCCTACTTTAGTTTTATATTTTATATTGATTCCGTTATCAATATAAAATATCCGGTAGTTTTGTGTGTGGACCCGGACAGAGCGAAATGCATGGCTGCGCTGTTAATAACACGCGTAAAGACATGTTGGTGGATTAAGCTGGCTGACTTCTATATTTTACCTGACACAGCTATAACCTATTATTTCTTCCTATTATTTCAGCCGGCAAAAGCAGGCGAAGCTCTGCACATAATTTAGCATTGAGATGCAAGGTGGCAAAATTGCACACTTAACTCAAACATACATTACGTTTCACAGTTAAAACCCGTTGCTCTAATGTTGAGTCAAAGTTAGCTGCAGTTAACTAATAGCCTCTGTTTTGTTTGGTTTTTTTCCCCCTCAAAGATTAAGTCAATACTTACAGCTATTTGTAGAGATTTTATAGATTTTTCTTCTCTCCTTAAGTCTTTCCTGTTCAGGCGAAATTTGCTTCCAAACAATCAGGGGTCATCGATTTCCATCCGAAGCGATCGCCGGAAGTGACATTTTTTTTCAAATGCCGTTTTACGCTCGTTAAAAACTGTGAAAGTTGGATTATTAAATTTTTATCCTTATCAGTTTACCTGTAATTTTTTTTTTAATTTGTAAACATAATAATATGAATTGAAAAAGTTTTTATATCTTTCTAGTCGTATATAACAAAATGATCGGGAGTTTTCACTTCCGGTTACGGTGACGTTTTTGTTGTTTGAAAAGACGAGGGAAATTTGTCAACAGTCTTTCTTTATCGTGCTGCTAGTTATGGAATATGTTTTCGTCGTGTCTGTAAATGTCTTTTAAAGACAAGACTTCTGTGGTTAGTCTTGTCAAAATGGCCTGTTGAAGTTGTATTTTGCCCATATTTCAGAAACTAAGTGAAGCTGTCATAAACATTTTCAAAAGATGATTATGGAGATAGACAAAGGGAAGAGACTATCCACTCGTATTAAACCATTACATAATATTTTGGTATTAAATGTTTTGCGGGTTATTTATCTATTAACACTTATGCTTAAGCACAAATTTAAATGCCAGGCATACATGTCTGGAGGGGGTCTTTTACTGATTGGACCGATCAGGCAGCAGCCCCACCGCTCACCCTCAGTTAATAATTAATCAAAGCTGTCTAGGAAAGTAATTTCCTCTGGCAAATCACAATATTTTGACGTGCAGCCCAATAGTGTTGCGTAACAAGGAAGTCGTCCCTTGCTCGGCAGCATTTGATGTTTTAAATTGTTAATAACAGCGTGAGGCCCGAGCATGCAAACTTTACCCGATCCACGTGTTGATTCTCTTCTCTTATCAGTATTCGGAAAGGCGGTTCGTCTCTTGGTTCAAATTATCTTTAAAAATGGTGCCCGTCCGGCTGCAGGTTAGCCTTCTGTTTTGGTATGCATGGTATGCATGTTTGACTATGTTCCTGGAGGCCGAGGGTGTGTGTGTGTGTGTGTGTGTGTGTGTGTGTGTGTGTGTGTGTGTGTTTGTGTGTAGTCCCTCTGCAAAATCCTGGTCACTGGTCAGTGATTGAAAACCCTCCAGAAATCCTATTAATAAACCAAGCAAAGGTATCATGAACAATTAGATGTGATTCATCATTCCAACCTTGATATAAAAAAGTGTGGACAAATAATTGTCTTATTGATTGTGGCTGCTATAAAATGTCGTAAAATGGTCAAAAAGAAATGGCCATCACAATTCCCCAGGGCCTCACGTCATCTTTGAATTGCTTGTTTTATCAAATCAAAAATTTCCACACCTAAAGATAAAGAATTTGCTATTACAGAGGGCTAAGAAAGGAGGACATTTTCTATATGGGAAGCTCGAGCCACAGAATATTGGATATTATTGCCAATAAAAGTTGATCAGCTATTGTTTCAGGGCTAATCATTTCTGGTTAGATAAAGGTTAAATTAGATATTTATATTAAACAATATATATTTTTTGATTGTGTATGTATGCCCCTGGACTGTAGCGCATAATACATCATCCTGTAACTAGGTGCATTTTTGAGTATATTTCTTATATTCACTTGTGTTCCACACATGCAGTTATGAAGGCGTGTGTGTGTGTCAGAGTTTATCTGTGTTGGTACCTGCTGTACGAGATGCCGCCTGCATGTGACTGTGGTGATGTTATCCCATAGAGAAATGTCTAGAGAATGTGTCTCGGTACTCTACTCTGGTACGGTTGCTGTGGCAACCTGATCGAGAGAAAGGACTTGTGATACAATGTGAGAGAAAAACCCTGTGAAAATCCTCATTCGCTGCGTCTCCTGTCTGACTGGCTCCCTCAGTCTTCCTGTCATCTCCTCATTCTGCACGTGTACTCACACGAATGCACAGACTCATGAACACACCCTAATCAATATATGGAGGGAGCACTGCCTATCCACGAGGACAGTTTAATCACCGTAACGTAGCTCAATACTCTCATGAAGAAAAACCCGTGGGCAATGCTCAGAGAAGAAATCAACAAGATATGACTCTGTTAAATTGATAAACTGATCAAATTAGTTATTTATTTTGGCAAAATGTTGGTTCTATTTCTTTTTATGTCTTGCATCTGCCACTTACTACTTGTGAGTCCAACGGTGTGGTCCTTTTTAAGGTGTTCTTTTATTCAAATTTTAACTTAATCTTTGTCTCTTTATTTCCCTTAGAACTGTGATACAAACAACCCTGCTGAAACTCATCCCTTCGTGTGCCCCTCTCCTGTGAGGATCGACCCACCTTCCCACAACTTTACACCCAGGTTTGTTCCTCCACTAGGTCACACTGGACCGGGCCACTCCATGTGCTCAGCTCAGTCTGTTGGAAAAGATCAGAGCTCCTGCGCTGAAAGTTGTGCCCGAGCAAGGAAGGCAGAAAACACGTGAAGCAAAGTATTATCAAGCTGAAATTGAGTTTGAGTTTAAACCAGAATTGATTGATTATTTTATTTATTTATGCCACTTGGGGGCAGTGGAAATGTGTTGGCAACTCTGACATAGCACTTTTAAACTGATTTGTCAAACAGCTGTTTATTTAGAGTTGTATATTACATTATATTACATTTCATTTAGCTGACGCTTTTATCCAAAGCGACTTACATTTCAACCATGAGGGTACAAATTCAGAACAACAACATACTATATGATACTGTATACTATAAACCTGTGTCCTAACTGTATATTGGATTCCTAGTTCTGTGTCCTGTGTCAGTGACACCTATTACACATGAAAGGTTTTTGTTCTGGAAGTTGTATCACTCCTCTCCATCTTATATTTTTGCCATTTAAGTTGAGATTGTTGTTGAACAGATTGTTGGGAAAAAAAACTTAAATATATTTTTGCTCTGACAAATACAGTAAAGTTGAAGGCAACAGTAGCCTTTTTTTTTTTTTTTATTTTTTTATGTAAAGTAATATTTTTGAAAACCATTAGAAGTAATAGTTTGGTAGGGTTTCCTTGTGGCCTTGTTGAGTTCTTAAACAAGATGACGCAGGTTCAAACCTTGCAGCTGACCTGTGTGTGCCTACCATTAACTTGAAATGTTCTGAAGAACAGAAGATTACCAGAAGGAATGACATTACAAAACAACAATGAGTGAAAGACACACACACACACACACACACACACACACACACACACACACACACACACACACACACACACACACACACACGTGTGTCATCACACAAGCCAAAGAATTGTTCCCATGTGTTGCAGACCTCTATGGATTTCGCAAGGACGCGTGAGAGCAACACAATTTCTAAAGTTTAGGAGCAAAAGGCTTCGTGACACAGCTGTGAAAGAATCAAAGAAAAGGGAAACAGAAATGGATGTGAAATTGGTCACGCTATGGAAAAACACATTCCTTCTTCTAGCTCTCAGTGACCAATTTTCTCCCCCTCTTTGTCAATGGACTGAACAAATGAGATAATTGCTGAGTTGTTTATATCTGTCAATGTCAGTGATTCAAAGGAACAGTTCTAATGGACAGTTGTGTTTGGGGAAGTGGTCCAGGGCAGGCAGGTCACATCACAGCTTTCACAGCACTAGGTGACTGACTTGAAGCTGGTTGGAGTCAGTGCTTTTTATGTAGGTAATAAATCTGGGGTGTGGATGGCACCTGTGCTGCTTTTATGTCTTTCACCATACTAAGTACTTTGTGACTGATAAACAGCACAGTCCATGCAAAAGCTGATGTTAATTATGTTGTTTTTAGAAATAACTTCTACCTGATACAAATGTATCAGTTTAGTTTCCTGGTCCATTGTTTTGTTTTTGGTAGGATTAGTGTTTTACAGCAATTACTATTTATCAAGGAATTAAAAGGTTCCTTCAGGTTATTGGATGAGGACCACAGGAAGTTTTTCATAGCTCTAAAAACTGTTGGAGTAAGTGCCTCTTTTTGTGTCCACGCTGCTGGAACATAGAAACTACCGTAGCTCCTAAAACTACAGACTTTAAAAAAAAAAAAATTTATCCTCCAACTAGGTGCTTTTTGCACAAGGGGACCTATTGTGATGCAAGTGCTCTTATCATTAACATATTTAGTAAATCTGGCTTTCATAACAGCCAGTATTTAGCTGTTGTTTTATAATATCTGTTTATTTTTTCTGTATTCTTGTTTTTAGAGCAAGCAATTAAATAACTGATTGTGTAAATCTGGCCAGTGTGAGCCAGTGCCCAGCTGTTGTTGTTAAAAGGCCACAACCATGTAAGAAAATATGCACAACCAGTGCAGCAACACCTCATTTATACAGATCTCTTTCATACTGATGTTGAGGCTCCACTATAATACACAAATATTGTATCATCCTCACAGCACTACCCATTTAAAACATATTCCCACGGCTATGGTTGGCGAGTACTCGACCAATCAGAAATGCTCAGCACAGCAAGCTTCAACCCGCAAAGTTCATGAGTTTCATGAAGTAGTACCCCCCTGAGCAGCCACTTTTGGGCGGTAAATTAGTCTTTGATGTTCTGCAGCCTGTTCTGAATCTTCTGCTTCAAGTGTTGTCGTGTACCCCCAGAATGCTGCTAGCTCCGGCCACAGTTTTCCTTTCATTGTTGGAGGTAATACAATGAAGTAATAGCAAGACTTTCCAATGGTGCCACCAAGTCTCACAGATGATAGCACCAGTGCCAGATACCCGTATATGCGCCAGTGATGGGTGATAGGAAGGGTGCAGTGGCATCTTCAGCCCCCCAACTCGCCAGGCAACCACTTTGTTGATGCTGAAAAGCTCGAGAGAAGAGCTGCTGCTTTTCAGGCAAAGCAGGAATCCCTGCTTTCATTGTGCAGTGCAAGATTTGTCCTTAAACTCTGTCGAGGCTGTTGCAAACCTTGCTGCCACTGTCAACACTGCATGCTTCACAATTTACACAGTGCTTCTTATGCTTGTCTTTATTGTCTTGTAGTCAGCCAAAGAACCTCCCGTTTCACCTGTCTCATGCATCTTCTCTGATCTCTCAGCATGGTCTTGTGGCTTATCGGTTGTTGGAGCAAAGTTAGACTTGATATTACATTTCTTCACTGCCTACAGCACCAAATGTTACGAGTAGCCGTCCAACACAAGCTGCTAGTAGTGAAGTGCAAATGTTGCTATGACAACATGGCAGAGTTTGCCCATACTTGCCTGCTTGCCTGTGGCTCTATCTCTGACTTCTATTTCTAAAGTGATGTGTTACATTTCAACCAGGATTAGTGTTTTTTTATAACACTTGTAACATCGCTGTATCCTTTGGGAAAAAAAATATTGTCACACCTTAAATAAAACTGGTTGGAAAATGCGGCTAATCAGTTGCAGTCTGGAGCTCTGCAATGAGGACTTACTGAGGGACTTTAAACAGGCTGTCATTGGTGTTTCTGTGCACCCTCAGCCACTTCATCATCTCTCCTCTAATTGGCTCGGGGGATATAAATAGCCACATGTATCCATCACGAGACTGAGACTGATTTACTTCCTTCACTTACAAGATTAATGCAGCTTTAGGGGACCCAAAAGGGCTTCACGGTGCCTTTTTCCTGAAAGCAACAACAAAAATTGATTCGTGGTGTTTGGCTCATACTAACTTATATTTTGTAAATGTGTTTGTTCACTATACAGCAGGACTAGCTTAAAGACACAATCATGATACAAAAGCAAGTTTTAAACTATTTCATTCAGAAAATGCATCCCAATGAATTAAAAGAAGTGCTTCTATTGTGAAGAGTAAACATTTTTTTTTAATTTTTTTATGGACTCCTAATGAATGTTGGATAGCTCAATAATTCTGCATGCAAATGAAAATCAATTGCCAAGTTTGTCATTTTTTTAACAGTGTATTCCTCGGAGAGCAGCTGCAGCAGTATTTGACCCAGCTGGCCCTACAGTCAGCTATAAAACCGCAATGACGCAAAAGCAGGGGCAAAATAATTTGCATTAAAAGAGAAGATATTTAACCCTATGTGGTCATGATAGCTATATCCTGTTCAATAGCCAGCTCTTAAACTATTGTACTGACTGTACACTGCTATCTCACTTCGACCTGAATCTTTTGCTTAGCCACTCTGTGTCAGGTTTAGAAAAATAATCTGTGACAGGTGTGGGTTTCTTGTTTAAAAAAAATACATAGATTACAGTCCTGCACACAGACACACACACACACACACACACACACACACACACACACACACACACACACACACACACACACACACACAGACACACACATGAGCCGCCTTTGTCACTGGCTGTAATTAGCCTCTGATAAACAAATATATCTTGTTTATCATTTCACAAATACCTCCATTACAAAACTTTAATATGGACTGACCAAGTGACATGAAAGGCTGATAAAATGAATGATGATGATTAATGATGATTTACAGGCCCACACTCACCTGCACTGCAGTTAAAGTATACACTATGCATGCTCTCACATAAACGCTGTGTTTAGTGCCATTTGTTTTTTTTATTTTTTTTTATCATGATAAGCTGTCATTTTACAGACAGCAATAAAATAATAATTATCAGCATCTAGGAGAAGTTGATGCACATATCTTTATGTAATACCATTCACATTGACCCCAACTTACTCCATACTTTGCCTTGTCTTGAGACAGTAAAACTGTTTCTTTGCAAGAAAAGCTGTGTTTAGACTGCTATGAAAAAGCCAAGCACAGTTCTTTGTAGGTTAACAGAATGAAGAACTCTACATTTGTCACTGCACCATTGTGAAATAACAACGCGTGGGCTCAGTCTGGAACCTTAAATTTAATTAGTAGACATTTCAATGAGGCCTTTGTCTGTTCAGCTTAAAGGAGTTACATCAGCTGCTCTCTCTGTCTCTGTCTCCTGTGTGTGTGTGTGTGTGTTTGTGTGTGTCTGTGTGTATTTCAACAAAGGAGAACTGTCAGGAAACTAGAAGCCTAAATGCCTCCTAATTGTTACAGCAGCGCAAAATCTGACTGCACAGAATGTTTAAATACTTTTTAATTAAAAAAATAAAATAATAAAAAACAAAATAAAACAGACTCCCAATTAATACAAATGATTTACCCCATTTACCCCTTTAATCGAAGGCATTCCTCGAAAGGAGACACTTCTCTTATACTGTGAGAGTAATTTGCGGCAGTGTCTTAAAACTTTGATGAAAGGCGATCATTGTACTACTATTAAAAGGATAACACTTAGTTTTGGAAAACGGTCGGCAAGTATGTGTTGGAGAGAAGTCAAATATTCTCGTTGTATTGGATTATTTTTTATTTTCTTAATTTTTGAAGCTATATTGGTTGAGATTAGAGATTCTTTGTAGCGTACCCACAACAGCTGTCCTTCTCTTTTTCCTTCTCTATTCTGTCCGTCGTTCCTTCACATGTGGAAGATACGGCAGAAAAATTTCAAGCCTGAAGCCAATTCCCTGTTATCTCCTGAGCTAACTTTTCTAGGCTGAAAATACCCCTCATCTTTTCCTTTGTGCCACACAGGGGAGAAATTAAGTGGTGTCATTTACCTCGACTGGTGGGAAATGCTTCCCTCTGTTTTTAGCTTCATTAGATAACTCAGCCTTCCCCGTGGACCTCCGTGTCTTTTGTAGAGGAGTGACATGAGGCCTCCTGTCGCATATGTCAGTCATATGTACGCAAGTAGCTCCGTCAAATCAAATCTCTTCCTTTTAATGGGTTATGTCCGAGGCAAGGCGAGGAGAGATTTCACACAGTGGGAAATAGGAGAGTATAGGACAGAGAGGCGGCAGAAATGAGAGGAGCAATATGTATAGAAATTCAAGGATAAGAGCGAAAAGATGATTAAAAAAAAAATAAAAAAATAGAGGAATGCAGAGAAAAAAATAAGGTGACAGACGATGGTGATATAATTCACTCATACTTCTCTTTTAAAAGCAAGGTTAGAATAGATACAAGGGCAGACGGCCTCAGAGCTCTTGTTGCAGGACACTATGAAATTAGATATGAAGGGTCATGGATGGAAATTACACAAGCCTCTTACCCACGTCATGAAGTTTTCTGATTAGGTTTGAAGAATTTCTCTACTGCAATCTATAATTAAAAAATAGCCTGTAATGATTTTTAGAGATGTGACCCGCAGTTTTATTCTGAACTGAAGCCAAAAGAAATAATGTAATACTGCAACACCTGTGATCACTTTGCAAAACTGCCCTTATTATGTTTTTAATGACGGAAGTTGTTGCAGTGACTGCAGTAAAAACGCAATTACTACGAGCACAATGTTGTGTTCCATGGGATGCTTCCTTAAGTGTTTAAGAGCCGGTAAAGCCTCCAGTCAAACCAGCCATTTGTGGAACATAACGGGCTAACGGGGCATTCCTGGAAACATTGCTTCATCCAGCATTTTTACCTTCTCACGCTGGCCATGTACAAGGTCTCACATAAACCAGCTTAATAATGTAGCACTAAAACAGCCTAACCGTCTGCATCTGCATCCTTTCCAGCAAATGTCAGCGGGGAGTCCTAACAGGAGGTTCTGCAGCAGAGCAAGAGTCAGGTTGATATTCACAGTTAAAGCTCGAAAGGATTCAGAGAGTGTGCAGTTACTTGAATTTACACGGTTGGAGAATTTTTAAACTGGATCTCCTACAGTAAAGACTATATGGAAATATTTGAGCTTCTATAAATTTGTGTTAGATTTCAAATGAGTCCGGCTCATGGTCATTGAGTTATGTCCTTTTAAATTCCATTGCATTTTGCTAGAATGTGTGGGGTTGATATGTGCACCTGTCATCTAAATTTGGATACTGTTCCTTCTTTTATGGCAGTTCATGACAAATAGTCCACACCAATCAAAATTGTTTTGGAATATCAAAATCAGACATCTTTTTGTCCGGCTAATTCACGTATATTATGTAGAAGAAGTATTGAAAGCCAATATTTGATGACTAAATATAATTACCAATGGCCTAGGATTTCTTTCCGGGACCACGGGATGTGTTGTGAAATTCAGAAACAAAAGACTTGTGTTTGTCTATATTTCATGAGATTCATGAATGATAATCTATATTATGAAGTGTTTTATGAACTGAGACATGGTGGCACTGTCTGCAGAACATTTCAGTTGCTCTTTCGTTGTCCAACTTTTATAGAAGATTTGTTGAAATTGAAATTTGCTGATTTGCTTTTGAGATATTCTGCTGACTAACATGCAGACTTGCAGGACTGAAAGTACAACTCTTAAACTGAGATAACTTTTTGTGTTTTTTAAAAAAAGTCCAGTTTGTCTGTTGAGTTATCACTTGTCTTTCCGAAAAAATTCAATATTAACATGATATATTTCCATCTTAAAGGTCAAAGGTCTCTTGCAGTTTCATTGTTGTTATTTGATACATCAAATAATGTTTTAGTTTGTAGAGGATTTAATTCTGTTTGGCATTAAAACCATGAATTATCGTCATCATTGAATAACTGACATGAGCATTGACCATGTATGTTGGGAAGAGACCTGTAGACATGTGTAATGTGTTTGTGTGTACGCGAGGACATTTCAACGCATGCAGAAATGAGCACTGTGTTTGTGTGTGTGTTTGTGAAGGCCTTATGTCACATCAGGACAGCCCTGTCAGATTGTGTGTGGGTTGTGGTGCTGAGTCTGTGTCACACTGTGTTCCCGTCTCAGCACATTGGAGCCAAACCTGTGATGATGCAGCAAATGCTGTTTCATCGAAGAAAATGAAGAGTAATATAGTAGAGATACTAATGCACATTTACATTTTATGTTTGCTTTCCAGCAATGTCCGGAAGTCCACTGTTGATGTTTTATTTCTCTCAGGAGGGTTCAGTGACCTTCCGTGGCTTTTTTATTTGGTTTAGATTGTGGTCGAGTCGCGATGGGAACTTAAATTTCGGTTTAATAACAAAACCTCAACCGCCAACTCTCAGATAGCTGTCCCTCTAAGTCACATCCCATTCTTACTGCCAATGAGAAGTCGGTAAGACACACATCTATGTCTTGTATTTAGTAGTCAATTGATCAGTCAGTCAACAAAAAAAAAACATTTGAGTACAAAAGCCGAAGGCATTATGTTTGTGGGTTGTCCATCTGTTCATTTCTCGCAGTATCTCAGGAAGGCCTTTTCTATCAATTTGGCAACAACATTCAGTTACATTCAAGGATGAGCTGATTAGATTTTGGTGGTTAAAGGTCACTTTGATCTCAAGTCTGTCCCAGTCTTGTGAACGCAATATGTCAGGAACGCCTTGAGGGAATGTCCTTACATCCACCTGGACTCAAGGATGGACTGATTAGAATTTGGTGACCTCACAAAACACATTTGTGGCCATAACTCAAGAATTTATATTTAGCTAATTATGACAAAAATTTCACGCCGATGTCTGACAGAATGAGGTAAATAATATTTTATACACCAGGAGGTCAAAGGTCAACATTACTTTGGCAGCATTTGTGTTCTGCAAAAACTATTTTCTGTTTATTATTCAACGCCATATGAAGGGAGATTGCGACCATAGTTCACATTTGGTCGGCTATTGGTGACACTAATCTCGGGTATCCACCTTGAAACAGTGGTGAATGTATAGATCGTCCGTGTTTTAGAATTTGTAGCTTCTTTGCAGAAACTTCTGTATTTGAAATGTTGTTTACTGTACTAGCTGAAACTTTGTGTTCTATTAGAATCAAGTCTTTGCTACACGTACAATGAGTTTGCACATACATAGATGTAAGCAGCAACTTGACTGGTCGGCAGAGGCAGACAACCACTGGCAGTGATTCTATTGTAAATGGGATGTATTTAAATTTGGAGCTGTTTTTTTGGATAGACTGTATAGACTAAAAATGCATTGACGGATTAATTGATAAAGAACATATCTGATAGAATTGCAGTCTTTTACAGCCTAATATCTTCTCTCGGTGTAATATTGGCATTTCTTTGGGATGCAGTGTCACTGAGTCGGTGTCTTGTTGGGCAGTTCGGGTGTCAGGAGCAGCAGAGGCCTCCAGGGGCCACGAGCAGGGAGTGTTGATAGCGTTTTACATTCAGGCTATTTTTATAGAACGGGACCCAGGTGTGAAGTAAATACAGTTTTGTATTGCGAGACAGTCTAATGAAACATGACAAACACGTGAGAACCCACCAGGAGCATGACCGTGACCCAATTTGTTGCCCACACCCACAGTGAAGAAAACAAGGCTCAGAGGGACAAAAACAGAAGAAACAGACGGAATATATTCATGCTTTGCTTTTAATCACTTCATAGAAAAAGTATTTCAGATTTAATTTTGAACACAATATACAATATAATACCATACATTGTGTGAAACACCTGCAACAACTGGCGGACTTGAACATATTATTGACGATAAAAAAAAAAATAATTAAAAAAAAAAAAAAACATCTCTCATGCAGATAGTGCTAAATCAGGCTAACCATTTGGACACAACTAGGACCAAAACAAAAAAGCTTGAACATAGATAAACAATGTTAATACTGACAAATTTGAATTTCAAAACTGCTAACAAGTTTGGTCAGAAAGAGTTCACACATTTGCACAATCAGTTACATAAGATCATGTTTTGTTGTTAATTCAGAACGATTCACATCAGTGCTGGGCGTATTGTAGCATGCTACCAATACGGTCCCCATATTATCTACTTTTACATGAAGTGCGTTAAGTGTAAAAGGAGACAATCACTTTGTGTTTGTCAGTCGAACATGGATCTGGCCTCGTATATCAGCAATCTGCATTCAAATGCTGGATGGAGAAGCTTTAGTTTGTGACAAGCCGCTGAGAGAAAATAAGCTATTTGTGTACTTTGAAACCAAGTATTGACTAAGCTTCGGTGTTCCTTAGCTAGCTTGTATGTAACCTATATCCAAGCCTATGCAGTTTAACATGTCTTCTATGTCACCTCTGGGTTACCAAACTGCTGATGTCAGATGAAAACCTTGTAGTAAAACTCAGTCGGTCCAAAATGGTTTGTAATCAGACACATTTTTGAAAAGGAAAAAAAAAAAATTCTACAATATCAGAAATCAAATTAAGCTGAAATCCAACACCAAAAGTGACAACATTTTTGGTTTAATGTTCATGCATAATATTATTTCATTTTCTTGCCCGTGACATGATATTAACATACAACTTTTATGTTAAAAAAAAAAACGTTTTGGATTAACAAGGTTTTCATGTGACAACAACAACATGTCTCTTTAGCTGCTGCTCTGCTGGGCACTCAAAACATTGTGCGAATATATACTTAGATATATTTATATATATTTATATATATATATATATATAAAAACAATATATAATACATATATAAAAAGACTCTAATCCAGAGTCTTCTACACATTAGACACCACCACTTCCAGGTAATGCAAGTGCATATAAATTAAAATAGATTTTACACTGAACCAGTATTTCTTATTTACAAGCTTAAAGTATAGAATAAATACACACTGTTATAAACAGCAAAAAGGACCAACTTGAGCTCCTAGCGACAAACAGTAGAGACAAAGGTGTGGCGTGATGGTGGGGGGTAAGGCCTGAAGACAAAGTCAGCTCATCCAGACACACATACGTACTGCACACAAACGATTGCCACTTCAGCATGCTTTAGTGAAAATAGATGAAGTACCTTTGAGTATCAGTAAACTCACATGAAAATGGAGAGACGTGATTATAGATGCATCAAAGACATCCATAAAAATGAAATGTGAGGTCTGCAAACTGTTTTCAAACCATCTTCCCCAACGCATTAGTGAAGAAACAAAAAAAAAAGAGTTTTTTTGGGGGGGCGTTTGCTTTAAAACTAGAGCTCCTAATTATTCCTCTTTTTTTTTTCAAAAGGGCACAGTCTGCCATACTCAACCCAGCAGTCTGTGCCAAATCCTAATAACCCCACTGTCCTGGAAACTGATACGGCAGAGGGGGAGGGTAAAAATTCAATTGACGTCAATGAGCAGAAGCAGCACTTGAGGGATTTTTATCGTGAGGAAGAAATAGCCGGCCTGATTGTTTTGGGGTCGTGTCCGTTGAGCCCAGAGGGGTTTGTAAACCATGTGAATACTGGCACTGATGAGGGTCTGAGAACGCCTTCCAGACAGGCAGCTGTTAGAGCACCTTTAATCATCCAGTCTGGGCCTGATTGCAGAGGGGCAGGGGGGCGTTACATCAGACAGGTCTGGGGTCATAACCCGTTCCATCTAACAGGATTATTAAGACTGTAGCATATCTGTGGGCTAAAAATAAATTCACCGCTGTTGTGCATTTCGTCCTTGGCAGACTTGATTTCTTATTCTATGGCTGATCTGAGCAGCTTTCTGTCGGGAGCTATTTGTTTCACACTTACTTGTACTTCTGCTTATTTTATCTGGTGCTTGGTTCGTAGGTTCTGAGGTTTTGAACTGGGCCAACCTCCATTTCACACCAACATGACATCAAATGCAGAAATGAATAGACAAAAGTATCTTGCTCAAATAGTCCAATCATTTTACACTGAAAATGAGCAGGAATACCTGACCTGGATGTTTGCACGTGTAAGGTTTTATATCTTCACTTAATTTTGCATTGGAAGTCAAGTTTCGGCGTGAAACAGGAGGAAGTCCCAACGGTCTGCAGACCAATACAAAGAAAGAGTGAAGATGTATTAAGAGTATGAAAACAGGTGATGAATGTGACGGTGACATTCATTGACTGACGTCTGATAAAAGCAACGAACTAAACATGCAACATGAGTGAACATAAGCGTTTGAATTCCACGAGTAAAGAAGAACTTGTGCTCAGATTGAAAAACAAATTTGACAAATGCGGTTGTTCATGTTTGCCTATTTTGATGAGTTTGTCCAAGAGTTGTTTGTCAGCGTTTGTTTGGATTTCTCTATTGCCCAATACATGGAAGACTGTTATCTTTTTAACATACAAAAAAGATTCTGCTCTTTTTGTTAAGAAAAACAAAACATTTTACAGACATACTAGAGTGTTCAATAAATAAAAAACTATTATAAAGACAATAGTAAAAAAGGCACACAAAAGTCCTTTGACAAATGGTACAGGAAAAAAGTAAACACTTTCTCTTGCTATACAAATGTGTCGCCATCAGTAGATCTTACTCTATGCTACTTCTAGATCATATCATATCTGTAAAAAAGTCTTAAGGTACAAAACTTCTCTCAGTAGTGTCGATGTCCATTTAATACCAGTCCAGAAAAGGAACCATTTCCCAAACTGGCTGAAATCCTTCAAGTTCCAGCCTCAGTCTCGCCTGTCGATCAAGACTAAAATGTTCGCAGTAATTATTTCCTGAGAACTCTGAAGCCGCTTCACTGAAACTGTCCATCCGTGTCTGGCTTCAAACACCCAAGTGCAAGATGCCCCTGTGCGGGCCAAAACTAAGCCTTTGCTTCTGTGGGCTTATTAAAAAGCACAGCTGCAAGAGGATATCCCCTCTTTTTTCCAAAAACTTTCAAATCACCATGTGAGCCTGATGATGGAAGCTCTATGTGTCTGTGGGCGACGCCTCGTGTGTCACGATCTCTATTGCCGTTGTGGGCTCGATCATATCACCGTCCTCGTTCTCCTGACCGTCCAAATAGTCCAGGGGAGGAGATCGAGAATCTCCTAGACTATCCTCCTCCTCCTCTTCCTCCTCCCCTTCGCCATTTTTCTCTATTCCATCCAAGTCCTCCTCTTCTAAGGTCAGCTCAAACTGAAATTTCTCGCCACCTCCCTGTCCTCCGGTGCCTCCACTGTGTCCGTGTGTGCCCTGGTCGTAGAAGGGGGGGGAGGGACTCTGGGGGATCATGCTCTGGTACCAGTTCCTGTTGTCCTCTAGCGTGTCCAGAATGTCCTGGGCATCAGGGTGGACCAAATCAGCCCAGGTCTCCCACAGAGGGTGCACGATGTAGTCGATGAAACCCACCTGAAAGAGAGGGGAAAAAAAAGAGTTCGGGTTGAGTTTCTTTTCAAGTTTCAGTGCTCAGATTTCTTCTTCCTCACAGTTATTACACTTTCTTTGTCTTTTGTTGCATACCTGGCTCTTCTCCACTGAGGCTGTGTGTTTATCACACATGGGGCTGATCTCCATCCCCCTCTCCCTCTCTCTGTCTCCCTGGTGGAAGAACTCCTCCATTATCCGATCAGTCCACTGACGATACAACTCCAACGACTTTGTGGGGTTACTCAGGTCTGCACAGTGCACCATGTTACGCAGCACCTGTTAAAAATAAAGAATTTCAATTTAGTAAGTGCCTCTAACCTCTTCTAGTTTTTGTTCCATTCAAAATCAGGTCATTTCTTATTATTTACAAGGGAAATCGAGTGAAAAACAAAATGACCCATAAGATAATAATAAAAAATTTAAAAAAATCCTGGTTGAATTATACTTTAAAAACAATATTTATAGTATAATGCACTTTAGTTTAAAATATTTGTTTTACTTTTCTAGATAAAATATTTTCTATATTATCTTCTTAGGGTAGAATTTTGAACATTTTGAAAGTATCTGGGCATTTGGGAAATAATGAGGCTTTCTCATGTACAATTCAAAATGAAAACAATACAGCAGAGTGTGACATGAAGTCGATTCTTGTAGAACCAGGTTGGTTATGTAATGTACTTTGCTATGACAGGAGGTCACTAATAAAGAAGGAACCCCAGGAAGACCATTAGAGGGAAGGTGTGGAGGGAGCACTTAAAGGTAAAAAGAAGATGGATGTAGTGACAATGGGGGCTTTGGATCGGATATGTAGGAGGCTGGCTAATGATCACAAGCTGAGCATCCTCTGCCAGGACTGGATATCGATTAAGGCTATTAAAAGAAGGTAAAATAGAGGTGGCGAGTTTACAGTGTGTCCGATCACGAACTAACGGTCCACATAATGTACACAGGAGTATTTGTGCCATTTGACTAGAAGTTACCTGTATCCTGTCGGTGTAATTGTCTAGCAGCAACACTCCAGAGCTTGTCACCTTCTTAGTCTCCACCATAGTCTTCAGATCAGCCAGCAGACTCATGTGTTTGGACATGTCGGTGGCCAAAACCTGGAAAGAAGCAGAGGAAATGATCAGCATCAGGACAACTTGGAAAGGTGACTTACATGAAGAGGGTTGTAGAAAAGATGTCTCACCATGTCGATGACCATCTTGCGCAGGGACTGTCTCTGTTTCTTGGTGAGGTTCTGGAAAATGTCGCAGTTGTCTTCCTGCAGTAGCTTGAATCCGACAGCCAAGTGATGGTTCTCCAACACAGACTCATCGTTGTACATCAGTGCCAATTCAGAATCTGCACAGGGGTGAAAAACACATGATATCAATTGTTGTATACAATCAGCTTTTATGTGTTTAAAAATATTTTCTTATTCCTAATTGGGAAAAAAAACATAAGAAACTTATATTTCCTACTTACTGGTATTGATTAGGAATTGGTTTGATACTCCAGGATGGTCAACATCATGGATAGCTGCAGCGAAGATGGCTGCTAGGATCTCAAGATCTGTGAAGACCGCCTGTGAAAAAGACAGGAAAGAAAAAGTGTTAAACAATTAGCATGAGAAAGAACAGAGCAGTTCATCTATGAACACCAACTAGCAGAGCATTTTGGTAGGAAGAGATATCTGACCCGGGGCAATACAGGAAAAACTTGCAATTAAAATATCTTAATTTTGTCCTTAATGTGACAGAAATCCAGTTGGTTCAGTCACGAGCCAAGGTCACACAAAGCTAGATAATTATCACTCTAAACCAAAAAGGAAATAAACTGTCTGCCTGTCTGTGAATATCCACTTTCAGAGTATGATACTGTGTCTGCTAGCTACTGTCGATGAAAGATGGAGACTGCAGATGAGTGAATCATGACCTAAAGACTGTGACATTCTGACCTGACTGTGTCTCAGCAAGCTATTCCAACATGAGGAGAGCTGTATAAAAATGCATGCAGGGAAAAAAAAAATGAACAAATAAAGTGTTGGATGAAAGAGGGGGAAGTTCTCTGAGGAAACTGGTGCAAACAGAAAAGGGAAAAAAGATGATTCAATGGAAGGGTGTTGAGCTTCAAAGTTGGTGTAACAATCCAGGAAAGTGGCACATGGGGTGATGTAAGAGATCACGCCTCTAATTTAGTTTTCCCCTGTTTCTGTGCGGCCCAAGTCTGAGCCGGACAAACTTTTCAACCTCCACAGCTGAGAGATTTACGGCCAATAGAACTAAAGTAAACTAAAATATGTCACTTTAAATAATGGCTTACATCCAGAGCTGGAGTGGAGAGGAGGATGTGTGTGGACTGGGCTACGTCAGCAGCATGCAGGCTGTTATGGTAGGCCACATCTGAATGGTAGTGATCTTCCAAAGTCATCATGTAGGCCACGAACGTATCCACTGGGATCTTAAATGTCTTTAACAGGTCTCGCTCCTGGAAACACAACATTGGAACATAGTTAGAGAACAATTTAAGCAGCCCTTAGAATCAAATAAAAGAAGTGCAGGCAGAGTGTTTGTTATATAATGCAGATCATATTTAGACGGTCCATACCTGGAAGATGGCGTACATGATGCAGGTGAGAGGTCGGCTGTTGGAGTACTCAGACACGGTGAAGATGTTTAGGCCCCACTTGTTCAGGTCGTCCAGCTCCTTGGACAGCAGCTCCTCCTTATCGGTCTTGACGCCGAAGCGTGAGATGCTGCTGCTGGAGAGTGAGGGCCCGTGGGAGACCTTCTTGACCCCGCTGATCTGTGTCATCAGCTGCTGCTTCTGCTGCTTCTTCTTCTCCCGTGTCTTGGATGTTGGCGATGGGATCTCCATATCATTCTGTTTGTCTGAGGAAGTAGAAAATGGAGCTTTGTAGAGAAGTGTGGACGTAGTAAGGAGGACATTTACCCAGCAGTCTGTGTTGAATAATGGTATGCGTAGGCTGCCGGAGGATCCAGGTGCTCTATAGAAACACCTGCAGCAGGTAAGTTCTCGAGGGATTTATTGGTTCACTCACTCATTCATTCATCATCTGTCCCTCCATTCATTTGTTCATTCATGCTCCCTCCACCTGCAGCCTCTCTGAGCTCCCACTGTCCATTCGTCTCTGTCTCCCCCCCCCCTCCCCTCCTCTCCCCACCACACACACACACACACACACACACACACACACACACACACACACACACACACACACACACACACACACACACACACACACACACACACACACACACACACACACACACACACACACTCACAGCAGGTGGCTCACATCTCATCTCCTTTTTCTTTTCACTCTCATAGGTCAGGCCATTGACAGACTGAAAGCTGGGGCTTCACACAGTTAAGGCACCTCCATAACGCCAGTGATTCAATATGCTGACACATCTTTTGCAGCTTTATTAGTTCAGTATTTTTATGTTTAGTTTATTTCATTTCATTTCTATTCAACTAGATTTTGTCTGCCCACAAATAAAGCGAATAAAAAGTCCGAAAATAAACACTGGAAGCATGCAAGGCTTTCATATAATATTATTTTGAAAAAAAATATGATTAGAAATGCAAGTTTTCACACTAAAAATAAACACGATAACATGCCAAGTTTATTGTAATAAACACACAATGCTGTGTTTACCGCAATCGCAGAGGACTTGAATGAAATCCTTCAGGGACTGGCTATCGGCATCTATGTGAGCTGTGCACTCATCTATCAAGGTTCGACTCAGCTCATTGCTGGCCTATCAGCCTTCCTCTGTGGAGGGTTATTCAATTACCAGCTGTAATTCAAATAATCACTTTCACTCTGAGGCTCTCTCTCTTTCTCTCTCTCTCTTGCACTGTTTGCTCTGCCTTTCTCCCTGTCTCTCACTCCCTCTTCACTTCTCCACTGGAAATTGAGAATGGGCAATTAAGCACTCTTAGACACGTGTTGCGTGGGAAACATGGGGAAGAGCAATATATTGCCCTCTAATTTATTACAAGTCATCGTTATCACCATGTGTGTGTGTGTGTGAGAGAGAGAAATCACAGAGACAGAAGTTTAATCCATTTCTATCACTCCTTTAGGTGCTACTATACAGTGAATGCTGCACACTTTGTTCTGACATTTTACTGACAGTTTTTAGCGGGTGTCCGTACTCCACCAGATTAAGGCTCTCTGTCGCAGTTTGGCTTTCAACGTGTCAGCCAGTCACATGGATAGTCCCTCATAAAGTCCTCCTTTTCTCTGTCTCCTCTTCAGTGCATTTTTCTGTCATCTCATGTTTAACAGTTGAAAAAAAAGCAAACAAAATAATTTTCTCTGTTCTGTCTCTCCTTTTCTTCCTGGTTCCTCTGTCACCTCCCACGTTTATTTCAATTTCATCTGATTCCTTTTCATCCTCCTCCATATGCTCTCCTGTGAGACACGCAGATGCAATGGAGAAGGTGGAGGTTTTTTTTTTTTCTCCCCCCCTCAGTATATTCCCTAAGCTGGGTGTGTTCTGCTGCTGGCCGATCAAAGGGAATTATGACAGAATTATGCCGAGAGGACAGCAGCGGCGTAAAATGGGCACATGTGACGGGCCAGCACGCTGTAGGCCAGCAGCCCTCAGTGGAAAGTCAGAAAGCCCTAACTAAGAAATTCTGGGATGTTAATTCAATCAGGGAATTAATTAGGTTCCATGTGTTTTACCAGTCTGCCTCGCCATCAGCTGAAAAGCGTGAAAAGCAGATAGTGCACAATAAACTGATGGGATTTGTGGTGGATGTCTGAAAAATGACCTCTGCAGAACCAAGCATATGGCATGCAAATTAAATTTGTCTGATCCTGAATGGATGCTTTTGCAAAAAAATAATATAAAGCAGAAATAAGTGCATTACTGATGTGAGAGTAATCTTAATGGATGGAAGGATTAAACAATCCGGCTGGTCAGCTGAGGCCACACTGGCCAGCTGTGCGGCTTCAGCCATTTGCTTCCCTTCTCATGAATGTTTACCTGTCCTTTCCCTTTTTCTACCAGCAGCAGGGTTACCCTCGTTTCTTTATTGAAGCGATAGTCACCTCTGTCTGGATTCTCGGGTCAGTGCGAGGAGGAGGGAGAGATACAGGGACAACAAGGTGTCCCCGCTGACGAAGATGCATTAAAATGGGGATGAGTCACCCAATCTGCCGAGTTTATCTCACTGCCAGCGAAGGGGGTTCCAGCTACCTTTACGTGCTGTCTGTCTGGCATCTGTTACTGTTTTTGTCAGTCTATATTACCTTCAGATCGTTTACTCGTCTGTTATTGAGCTTTGTGCATCTGCACTTTTGCTATTGTCATGTTTATGTGGACATCTCACATTTACTAAAAGTCCACTTGATAGTGTGGTTTGGCACCAGGATCACGAAGCATTCCACGTGGGTGACAAAAAAGCCAAAGCAATGATTGTAAAGTGGATATAAATACATGCTATTTATCTATAGCTGTTTATTCTCAGATCTAGATTGCGCAACCCACGCTTACAGCTTCTAGTTCCAAGTCACATCCTCCAATTCTGGCCAACAAGCTTGCTTTTTTAGTCAAAAAGCCTATTTTACAAAGTAACCTACCATCTTAATACCTTTAGTACTCTCAATCCTTTAAGAAAAAACATTTTTCACTTCAATTTTAATGGCCATTTTCAGCTGGATCCCCTTAAATATCTAGACAAAGCTTAATGGCGCAGTTTTTTATGATACGCCCCCACAGGAAAGCCAGCCAGAGCAACTTGCACAGCTCAACATCATGCGAAAGACTAAACCTACACAAAAATATTGCGGCAAAGCACCACAGAGAAATAGCAATCTCTGTGAGCCACTTCATATTTGTAAAGACATTTTTGGTGAACATACAAGTCATAAATAGTCTGTTGTGATTTAAGGTGAATTTTCGGGTGTGATTTTGAGTACTCGCACACAAGACTTTTATTTACCTAGAAAGGTGTTGGAGATGAATTCGGAAACCTGATTCCCAGACCGACTCATCTCAGATAGGTGCGTCAACTCCCGATTCAACATTCTCTTGAACTGCAAGACAGAAAGAGAAGAGGGAGGGGGGGAAGAGGAGGGGTCGTCAGTTACCACCGAGGGGAAAACCTGGGAGAAATTACAACAAGATTCCATGGAAAATACAGCAGTGCCCAGTTTTATTCCACTGGGTCAAGCATATTACTTCATTACAGTGCACAATCAGTGGGGGACACATCGTATTTTCCCCTCCATTTTCCCTGAAATTAATTAAGATGCAGATCATTATTTGCTTTACCAGTGGGGAAGCCATCATCTTTTAATACCCCTGAAATTACACCCCAGCAACCAATTTACAGGTTTCTTAAACGGAATCACATTTTTGGCCCCTTTAGCCATTTCACTTGTGTCAGTGTTAAAGAATTTTAATGATGTCAAGAAGAACATTTGCACAGCGCTCAGGAAATTCCTCTTGTTGCCAAAATTTTCTGTGATTTTCATGTGTTTTCATACACGATGAACAGTTTTAAATAGATGAAACAGCTCAGAGACAGATGCGTTTGACAGTACACGGAGACCCAGGCACTGCAGTAGCAGCTGTTTATGACAGACTGATGCATGCGCGTGCACAAGCATACACACTGTCACACATACAAACAGACACACAGCTCTGCAGAGGGCTCAAGATGGAGCCTGAGCCACAAAACACCATTCTGTCAGACCCCCCCCCCCCCCCCCCCCCCCCCACCACTACCACCACCACCACCACCCCAACGATGATGGAAATTATATTTTGGTGCATTCAGGCTAATACTAACACAGTATCCCAAAAAGGCTCCACGGGAACAGCTCATAATATCAAAATGTGAACTTTCTCTACAATTGGCTTCAAATATAATCGCAACACAGCACAGACAGGTATTATGAAATGAGTGCGGTATCCCGACAAGCTACGTAGATAAGTGCCACACACCTTAATGTAACCCCAAGACACCGACAGCAGGTAATTGGCTTCAGGCATTTTGGACCCCGTTTTCTCGTTCCTACACAAAGCCAGAACTGTAATCCAATGGAAAAAAAAAAAAAAAAATAGAGGCAGACGAACAGGATTCTTTCAGGACCAAAAACAAAATCCCCTCTTCTCTCCTGTTGTGTTTCTCCTCTTAGCAGCTAAAAGAGCAGCTTGATGATGGCTCACTCTCCCTCTTAACAGCAGAAAAGGGCCAGCTCTCAGTGTCCATGCTTGGGGGATGGAGGGATGGACGAATGTGTGGCAAAACTAGGCGCTGTAGCCGGGCTATAGGCAGCGAGGAGATCCAGCAGGCTCGATGGATCGGCTGGAGCAGCAGCAGCTGGAGCCGTGAGCTGGGAACTCTCAGCGCACTGATGAATAATGGAGAAGAAGCGAGGGAGGGAGGAGGAAGAAAAAGCCAGTGATGGAGACAGGAGGAGGAGGAGGAGGAGGGAGTGAGGCAACGATGTTCATCTGACTGGAGGGGGGGTTCCTCCACTGGATTTGTCTTGCTTCGCTGCTCTCACTGCTGTAGTGCTCACTGCCCCCTCCTTCCCTGCTTCTCTCTCTCTCTCTCTCTCCATGTTTCTCCCTTTTTCCCTCCCGCCCTCTTCGGTCTCTTTTTCTCCCGCTGTAGTCTGCCAGCCCCAGCAACACACTCTAGTCAGAACACATGGTTTGACAGAAAGTGGGGAGAAGGGGGGAGCCCTAATTACAGCTCGGCATTGGTGTGTATATAAAGTTCTGAACGGCTATACGAGTGATTGATATTTAATATCCAGACTTGGATTCCAGATGCAGCGTTTCCTCTCTTGTCCTTTTTTCCAGCTGTGCAAACACTGCAGATCATCTCTCTTAATTTTCCCTCCAGCCCCCTGTAATTCCCCTCTTGAAGCCATTCTTTATGATAGTCAGCCATTGTGAAGGAATGTCATTGAGCTTGTAAAGTACACCTCCCCTCTACAGTAAAACAATGAGGGATGAGAAAAGGGATGTGCACGTTTTGAGAAATGCAAATGTACAGCGGCTGTATTGTTATCGCCATTATCTATTATCGCCCGCTCCTCTTCCACTCCCTCTTTTGAGTCTTCTGTTGTCTCCTGACATCCAAGTGTGGCAGCCATTGTGGAGAACTCATAAGCCTGTTCATTATCCGCATCCCATAATAATATTAGATGCTGACAGAGTGTCTGCGGATGGTTATTTTGAGTCGCGAGCGGAGAGTGGGGAAGACGGTCAGAGAAGGGGACAAAAAAAAAAGAAAAAAAAAAAGAGAGAGAAAGCAGAGATGGGAGATAATTGTGTTCTTTCCCAATTTAGGTGACATCAGCTCACAGTTTCCCTCTCTGCCTGTGAGTATGCCAATTACCAGAACACCGTCAATGCCATGGCAACAGCATTAGGTGGCCAGCACAAGGCTGTTTTTTTGAAAGGAGGAGAGGAGGAGGCTTCCCCTTTTCCTTCCCAGGCAGACATGTGGTGTTGCTGCTGAGCTGTCACGAGGACACGCCACACACATCGGCTCCTCTCGCATCCACCAGTGCACCGACTGGAAATTGCTCCACCATTCCCCTCCCTCCCTGCTTCGTCTATCCCTCACTCTCCACCACTTACATGTCAATTTCTCTCCCGGCTGCCACTTGCCAACACAGTCATCAATCTCTCTGTCTGTCTGCCTCGCCGGTAGAATCAATGGGCCGTCCTTGGAGCAGGTGTTGATACCGCTGCAGTGTGCCAGGCCAGGGCCACCTGACTGGAATATACTTTTACATCAGTACCACTCGCTAATTTGGAGGCGTGTTTGCCCTTTTTGTCAATTTTGTCAGGGCTCTTGCACGTGAAACCCCTGAGGATGCCTGTAACGTGTCGCTAATGAGAAAATATTGTTCTTGTCACTTCACAATCAATCCATGGAAAACTGTAAACAGAATTTCCCAGAGACCCTTTCAGTCCAATATGTGTGTACAAGTTTGGGAAGATGAGGGGGAGATCAAAGCTTTCCCGAGAGGACTCCGGATTATCCTCCCACTGAGGGAAAGAACCAGAAGCAGGGAGGTAGACGAATGAAAAGAAAAAAAAAAAAAGAAAAGGGAAAGAGAGAAGGCAGCTCTTTATATAATAGCTCACTGCATAATATATAAAGAAACCAGAAATATCAGCGGGGGATGTCTGCAATGTGGCGAAGAGCTATGATTCCCTGGAGGCTGTGGAAATGCCTTAGTGTACACACAAACACACACGCAGCAGCAGCCTACAAATGCTATTATCTGCAGTTAAGCGCAGTCGATGCTGACATGTCAGATGCGTGGTTTACACACTCATGTTCTTATGTTTCTATATGAGAGTGTTACTGCCTGTGTGTGTTAGGTTTTGTGGGGAAGAGGGGAAGCCTCTTTATCTCCTACTGGCACCACCACACTGGAGGAAGATTAACCTCTCACAGCTCTGTGGCTTCTCTTTGTCAAATACCCACATACAGTATATCTGTTCTTTTGCCCATTTGCTTCTCCGTTTCCTGTTCTGACGTTTCCGGTCTGTCACTCTGTCCTCTTTTTCCTTTATTTCTCTCTAGTTTATTCATTTATTTTCTTAATTTCCATTACTCATGCTCCTATGGTGTCTCCTTCATTTACCTCCATATCTCTTTCTTCCTAACCTTTTACTCTCCATTACCCCCATCCCCTGCCCTCCATCTCTGCTTACAGGGGCTTCGGTTGATTCAGCAGAGAGCTGCTGTGACAGAGGAAGAGACGGTGAATGGAGCCTGTGACATTTCAACGGGAGGCGGAGGGGGGTAAGAACCATAAAGCGGAGCTCCTCCATTAAGATGTGATTCCATCGGACAGATCACCGTGGAGGGCAGCCAGGCGGACAGGTAGGCAGACACGGAGTCTCCCTCTGACACGAGACTCAGCTTATGCCCTCACAACAAGGCCAGGCACTACACATCACACTGTATATCAGGTTGTGTTTTTATTAACAAATTGTTGTGTTTTGCTGACTTTATAATTTATGGGTAATTTCTTACAGAATTAAGCTTCTTTAGTTGACACTGTTGAAAATGCATATAATAACTTAAAACATAAACCCACGTCCGTCATCTTTCTCTACATTTTTTTGAAATTTTTTTTAATCATCAACTCAAGCATTTTCACCTCAAGCGGTTCAGATTAAAGTTGTGTCTCTGAGCCACTAGTGGGTGCACTGTGCTCATTCTGCTGCAGGGAAACCTGCCCAGTGTTAAGAGAGTATTGACCACTTAACCCTGCAGTTGCACTGCACAGCTGTTTAAATCTTTTTGTCTCTAATGTAGAAACATGCAAACAGGGGTTAGGACTAAGTCTTTCTACTAATTTGAATTTACAATGATTGGGGTCTATAAATTTTGCATTTTTCATAGTCCATGAAACCCAGTGTTTTTTATTTTATCATTTGACTTTAATCCTTGAATATTTCTACAGATATAATCTCATGTTTTCAGTATGCAACATTGCTGACTGTGACTTAAGCAGTCAATTCTTCTTTTCTTCGTTTACCAGTAAATCTGCAGTGGTTGTGATTTAGCAAACACATGACGTACGGTGTTCACATCGGCACTGTGGCAAGAAATGGTCATGACATAACTGTAAAGATCAGGGAACCTACCTACGTATGAACCGTGCATATGTTGGGACGAGGCGCAGGATTCTCTGAAAGACAGCCCGACTACCTCTCACTTCCTCTGACTCACTCACTCATGCTAGTGTGTGTCTGTATGAGAAGGAGTGCATTCATGTGTCTCTGAGCTCATACAGTCAAATGTATTGAATAAAAAAACAGTCAGCTTCAAGAACAGGAGACAAAAGCAGAGGGAAAGAGAGTAATTTATGGGCTGAAAGATTCATTCCCACCGTTTCTCGTGATCAAGGCCTCAGTCGAGATAGATGTGGTTTGCGACAACATTTCTGGGCTGGAGGCAAACAGTTAACAGGCTGCACAACTGCACTCGAGCTGAGGTTAATTCAAACACAGAAAACAAGCTGATGTTAAACACCCCACTGGCAGTATTATACCAATAAATGATTTTCAAAGTAGCCTACAACAAACAAGAAATGCTCAAATCACCAAAAACTCTCCTACGAATTCATCACTCAAATCATGTATCCCCAAAAATTCACAGAAAGGTTTTCTTTATTCTGTCCAACCACTGTTTAAACAAGCCAAGCATTGCGCAGCATGTTACCACAACGCCAGCACTTCTCTCTTTCTCCCCAGATGACCTGTGTGTTCAGCCTCGGTCAGAAAAAGAAAGATGAAAAAGGGTCTTCAGGCTCCAGGCAACCACACACTACTTTTCATCTCTCTGGGCTTCCTGTGATTTGAATCCATGGCTGTTTTGCGTATTAATGCACCCTCTTCCCTCAGTAAACAACACCGGACTGTTCTAGGCTGCAGAAAAAGGTAAACCCTCATTTTCCCTCAGATGCATTTTCTGTTACTTTTATTAAACAGTTCACCTATAAGTCACTTAATAAATACGTTAATTTGTGCAAAGATGAACAAAACAGCATCAACCCTGAATTTGATCTAAAATGACCATAACTTTAAGTGCCAATGACAGATCTTCCGGTTGTGATCAGCATCTTGCCTTAAAGAGTGAAGAAAGTCTCTCTGTGTTACAACACAGCCACAATCTTCAAAGTTTGTGTTTTTAGCATGAACACATAATATTCAGCAACATGTGTAAGGATGCACAAGGATTCTGAAATGCAGAATGCAGGTACGAGTGCCTCCTGCTGCGTGAAGCTTTGAAAATGTACGTATAAATAAAGAAATCAATAAATCAAACTCACGCTTTTAACTTTAAAAACCATGGTAAAATACAGCAACCATAACTTCACCAACATGGAGAACAGAAAGATAACTTCTGCAGCATGTGAAATTCACAACATGTTAAGTAAGCCACAAAGTTCCATATCTAACAACATAAAACTCAAGAAAACTCACCTTCCTCCAACCATTTAGCTTCCCTAATTTCCTCTCTTTCTTGTCAAAGCAGCAGGCGCCCATGGTGCTGTGTGTAGAGTGCCGGGTAGAGTGGTGGTGCCGTCCGTTAAAGTGTCTGTCTCAGTCTGACTACAGCATGAGTAAAAGGACCAAGCCTGGGCTCTTTGATGCTGGGAAACGCCACAGCTCTAGTGACTCACTTTGGGCAGGGAGGTCTGACTAGGCTTTACCTCACACCCTCTGTTTGTGGAGCAATGACTCTGTGTGTGTGTGTGTGTGTGTGTGTGTGTGTGTGTGTGTGATAGAGAGAGCGAGCGGCCCAATACACACTCCCACATGGGGGTAGTCCCGCCTCTAGCCTCATTGCTGGTCTTGCTTGCTGCTCACTCCTCCTGCAGCTGGCAGTCACAGCTCTGAGGTTTATACTGTCAATATGTCATTGATCACTAATCACTACACTTCCTGTTTTGATGAACAGTGGATTTCCTTGAACTTCTATCTATGAAAGGTGGCAAGGTGTCGTTTCTTTTTTTCCCCTGGCAGTTAACATCTGTTCAGGTGACCAACACCTTGAAACAGTGTCTTCTTAGAAAGCTTAAAATGAAAAGCACATTCCCAAAGCAGCAGCAGGTTCAGCACTCTGTTTGTTTCTATACAAGAGGCGTTCAGGCTTGGTATTCAGCAGTAGGTCACATGCAATTTGCAAGTGCTCAGACCCCAACATGCAATCACTGTAGATTCACACGTATGACAAACTTTTAGTGTAAAAAAATGCCTCGCGATGCATTAATGGCTACATAGCTGGACAGCTGTGTTTCAGAGAGAGCAAGTTATCCACTAATTGTAAAGTTTGGGGTTCAATCAGTGGTTCTTTTGCATGCTTGAGGACTATTTTCATCATCATTTTGTCCAAAAAATGACAAATGTTCTAGGGTGTGAAAATGTTCTGCTGTCTTTGTTTTTACATTACGGTAAACTTAATATTTTGGGGGATTTTGGATGTTGGTTAAATAAAAGGCATCTGATGACATCATCCTGTGCTGAAGTGTAGGGAAATTTCCTCATGTTTTGTCATAATTGAAGCAAATAATGAAAACAATATGTGTAAATCCATTGATAAGAGTAATCTTGTCAGTCCAAAACCTAAACATATTCAATGACAAGTATATAAACCAGAGAAGATCCAACTAGTTGCTTTATCTCTATTAATGTATTCAGTTTGAAATGATATCAAACAAAGAAAAGAAAAACAATGAATTATTCTTATCACAATTGTTGATCTATTTCCTGCCAGTTAATCAACTGATGGCTGGATGTCAGCCCTATTTTCATGTAGCACAGGGTCTCCAGCAGTGACACAGAGGAATATTCCAACTCACAACAGACCTTGACCCGTCTATGTCAACCATACATAACAGGGAGGACAGTCACGTACTTTAAGTCCTCAGCAGGAGCAGCAGCATTTCACCTTGAAGGTACTGCAGCAGCTTCTTGCATTTCACGTTACGCTAGCTGATTGGTACGCTCTCGTTAACAGAACCACGTTGGGTGTAACGGCCCACATGAACATGACAAAGGGGCTGCAGTTGTGTAATGTGTTAAGTTTACTGTAAAAACAAGGCGCAGAGTAAAATAGCCGAGACATAAGTGGGATTAGCCACCTATGAGTTCAGACACACAGCCTCGCACGTACACTAACATGTTTGCTGGAGGACTCCTTCTTAGTATTGTATCCACTGACGGTTACGTGTCGGGACGTATTCACTCACTCGCCAAAGTCACATGTATAAGAGAAGGTCATAATTCAGAATATAATGTCAGGTGCTTCATTGTGCCACCTGATATGTCACACGGTCGACCAGTAGGGCACCAGTCATGACAAAAACTCAACTGCTCTTCACAAAAACTAATTTTTCATTGTCTGATTACATAATTCTTAAAAGTTCTCTTTTTCAGGTTATCATCAAAATGTGACTATTTACATCCATTTTCATTTTTACTCCCGTCAGCCCTCCATGTCGTTGCATTGTGTTACAATCAGATTATCTTGGCAGCTCTGAGTCTGATACTTTCTGGAAAAACCAGGACAGAACTATCCCTTCTTTTTCCCTTTATTGGGATTTTGGGGAATTTTTTCTGAAATCAATCATCACCTACAGATCACTACTGGCTCAAACCTGCCAGATTTTCTGTGATTGCCAAAGTCACAGTCTTGTGTTCGATAAAACCAGACTGTACCATAAGTAAGGGGTGATATAAATCAGCAGCTTTGTTGCGTTTCAATTCATCTTACATTCATGTCTAAATGCCTGCTTGTTTAAGTAGTTATTACAGTATTTTTTTCTGAGATTCAGTCATCCTAATGTGTCTTAAGTGGGAACCAGCTCTGCTGACTGTCAGTGCTGGATTATGTGTTCAGATGACGACAGCAACAGGATAAATAAACATGGCCATTAACCATCCAAACGGGTATGATGGGATGTCTATTGTCGTCTGGAGAGAGCGCAGGAGATCAGGAAGGAGACAGGAAGAGAGAGTCACTCTGTCCAGGGGTCTGCAAGGATCCCTCACTCACACACACAAATGTTCTCTCTTCCGCTCCAGTTTATTGTGTTTGACCCACTGCGGGATCCCTCGCATCCTGTTGTCCACTTTTATGAGAAATAACACGCTTTTCCTCTTGGTGCTCAGGACACACTGTTTTCAGGCTCTCTAACACACCACGGCCACTCATCCTCTTAAGCAGCTTTATGGGTTTTTAATTACACAAATTACACAAACAAACAAGAGTTAAGTATTAAAAGTTTTCACTCAATTAAATAAAAATGAAGTCAGCCAGAAGGATGAAATATGTAATAATGTAAGTTGCCATCCTATAATAGCAAAAATACTACTCAACATTCACTGGGAACTTAAAGCATAAGTGCAACTCAGTAATTCTTAGATATAAAGTTCAGGAGGCTACGACAAGAGAAAAGAAACCTCAATGAATCAAGGGAACTCCAAACTGAATATAGCTTAGTACCATCCTCTCTCAACTTCCTGGCTCTTTATATAAGAACCAGGAATTGAACCTTGCTGCACATCACACGCAGTCAATGACACAGAAGAAACAGAATCACCAGTGGACAGCGGAAAACTTGTAAGTCAGTTATTATGGAAGAAGTCCCACAAAAAACATGAGATGCTAAACCATACCGGACACTTTCTTTTCTCCAAGCAAAAGACCAATAAAAAAAATAACATTTACTCTGAATTAATTATTAGAATTATGTTCTAATCAAGTATAGCCTCAAAACAAATGAAGTTTCAGGCAGCTGTTACAGCGCCACCATCAGGAAGTGATTTTCCACAGCACTGGATGCATCATTGTGGATGAGACTGCTGCTATTATAAAGTAATGATGATCATACATAAGTTAAAAGTCATGTAGGATGAATAAATAACTTTGCACTTAAACATGAGTGTATTTCAGTAATTATTATAAACAGAGTTACAGTAACAAGATAAGCTATAACAAGTAATAAAAGTCAAATATGGTTGTGCATCATGGTCTGTCAGTGAGTAATATGGTTTCAAGGTTACCTATATAAAGAACCAGGAACTGAACCTTGGTGAACATCACACACAATCAGTGATGCAGAAGAAGCAGAATAACCAGTGGACATTGAAAACACGTTTGACAGGCGAGATGGAAAGAGGGACACAGCAGGCCAAGAGAGAAACACACACAGAGAAATTAATGGAGCTTCATGTCGGTTTATGCAGAAACCAGCCGATGAGTAACATCCAGTCACAAACAAATGTGCAGGCGGCCTTTAAAACCAGTTCGTGCTCTCTGCCAAACCAGTCTCCTCCTCCCTACTGTGCTGCAGAAGTTCAGATATTTAATACTGTTGACTTTGCTTGGGTCAGGCGAAGTTCAGCTGCAGTATCTTTGGGTTTTGTATATTGCTGCTCATGCGTGTATTATGTTGAAGGATTGATGCTCAGTGCAGAATCCCTCACTCCTCAGATTTGACAGCTCCCTCAAAGAGACTTCTCTGTCCAAACACTCGCAAAAAAAAAATCAAACCTTGTCAAGAGTTTCTCTCATCAGCTTTTTGCTCCTCAAATTCTCTCCACTAATGATGACAAAAAAACTAGAGAATATGGTGAAAGATGCGGCCTTTCCTACCTTGTTGGAGGCCATGTCGCTGACAGAGCGGTAGGTCTGGATCGTCTCCAGCTGGTCCAGACACCAGTCCAGCTCCTCCATTGTCTCCATGGCCAGCTTCTGGTATGCCTCATCTGTCAACAAACAGCCAGCACGCAGAAACACACAGTCAGAACAGACGGCGCACATGGAGCCCGAGCGTTGCGCAGCCACTCCCAGGCAACATCCACCCGCAGGTCCCACTCGGGCCCCCGGCTGCTGCTGCTGCTGCTGCTGTGGAGGGGGAGTCGCTATAGGTGGCACCCGGCTGTAGCGCTCCTTCATCATGAGGAGGCGCAGTAGTTGTGGCGAGCCGGCGGGACTTGCAGCTGTCAGTCGAGCAGAGGAAAAGCTAGGACCTGACCTCACTCTGTCACGCACTCAACGTTTCTCTGTGGATCGGTGTCTCACATCCCCCCCCTCCTCACCCCCCCCCCCCCCACCACATCCCCCTCGCCCTGTCCCCCAATCTGAGGCCCTCAGCTAATTTACATAAAGCCCCCCCTCCTCCCCACCCTCAGCAGGAAACCAAACATCCCCCCCCTCCCCCGCTACCATTGCTACACACACAAATACACACGTAACCCCATCAAACAGAAAGCAGACAGACACCTCTAAATCTTCACATGCAGAAACACGCTCATGTTGTCTTGTCAAAACTTTTCTTTGACTGAATTAATTTCATGCAAGTAAAGTAACACTGATAAAGTAACATTTTAAATCAGTGTCGTGATTTCTGATTATTGACAATAGATAAGAGCAGCTGACAGATAATGATGCTCTTTTTATTCAGGCCTCAAGACACAATTTGGTAATGAGCCCATCTGTATCTGGTGGGGACCCACACGACAAAGTTGCAGGATGTTTTGATGAGTCCACGTAGAACCATAACATTTGTCATTTCACTCTGGTGCAGAAATTATAACAGCTGCTATGAAGGCACATGTGTCTGTTTTGCAGTGTGTATGCGAGAGAATAAATACCCAACCACAGCACAGACACAAATGTACTGCAGAGATGAAATTACAGGAACTGGCTTTGGTATTAATTTTACCAGAACGGAACAACATTTCCAATTTGGCAACAGCCAGCTGTTTACATGCTATTGATTATCTTTTGAGCTGGTATTTGCTGATCATTTTCTGTTTCCCTGATTATACACTTGGTAACTATTTTTCCCCAAGTTTTACATTACGTGAGGTAAAGTGTACTGCTGCAGAGCCTTATTATGGATTAGATGTTTTCAGTGCGGTTTGTTTGTGTGTTTGTTGGTCTGTTAGTCAGCAAAGTTACGGAAGAACTACCAGCCAAATTTTCATGAAACTTGGTGGAAGGGTGAAGCATGAGACAAGGAAGATCTCATTAACTGTCTCCTTACAGCGGCTCGTCTGCATTGTAACACACATGCTCTATTCAAGCAACTTTGTTGCAAAATTCCTTATTAATAATATACTTAAGGTGCTAATTCATGCTTCTCCTTGTCTCTCCTACTCGTGTCGTGTCTACTTTATTGATAGTGATGTTTTTAATAAATGTTGTCTTTTCGCAGAAATCGAAGTAAGGCTTATTGAATTGGAAGCATGGCTCTGCACCATGGAAAACAACTCATTAGCTGCGGTTGCTAATCAGGCCGTAGTAGCCGGTGTGGCAGGGTTTTAAAAGCAGGGTTAAGTCAAGTTAAAGGATTAGAATAGAATAAAAGGAAATATAGGTAAATACAAAAAAAAAAAAAAAAGCTAATAATTACCGTTTGTAATGAAAGTCCCACTCTAATATCTGTCAGGACGACGATACACAATAATCAACGCATAATTATGCTGAGGGACTACAGAAAAACAAGAGGAGTGTGCTGTAACCACTGTTCAAATATTCTTGCATGACCTCAAAGTCAGTATTTCAACCCTGTTCCTGTGGTTTAACTGTTTTTCAGACAACTACAACTGTGCGTCAAGGTTGGATTGAGTCCGTCTCCGTCTTGGAAAGCAGAGGGGATGAGTGTTGGCTGGTGGGGTTGGAGAGAGGGAGAGAGAGAGCGAAAGAGAGAGAGAGAGAGAGAGAGAGAGAGAGACACACACACACACACACACACACACACACACACACACACACACACACACACACACACACACACACACACGTCTGCTGCCCCTGCATTGTGTATATTCCGGGTCTCCTAGCTGCAGAGCACAACATGGCAGCAGGGTGTGCACTGCGGCGACCTTAGCGTGGCCACGTAGAATGTGTCCCTTGCTCTGATCTGCTCGCCATCAAAGACATGAGGCTGTTTGCTCTCCCAAACATGAGAGGCACCTGGCACTCTGCCCACAGCCTTCCCTCACTCTGATGAGGGGAGGGAAAGAAAGAGAGGAAGTGTGAATGTGTGTGTTTAATTTAACACCGTAAGCGTCTGATGTTGAAACGGTTTGCACTTATTCGATATGTTGCTTTCCAGTATTTCCAACATCTTTGAGGTGGTTTGTGTTTTTGAAGAGCATTGAAAGGTCATTTTCCCTTGAATAGTTTGCTCATTTGAACTTTTAAACTTTGCAAAGAAAAGCAAGAACAGTTTTGGCGATTGTATTTCTGTACAAAAATAAGATGGGAAAAAGGATTTATATGGAATGATAAGGAGTGTGTTATTGGACATCCAAAGATTCAGAAGTCCAAGTCTGTGTTTTTCTGCATTGAACGTGTAAGCTAACAGCCTACTGGAGAACGTTTAGGACTTGGTAGAGCATGAAACTGATTGGGACAAAACATGAGCCACTGCATTTGAAAATATCTGGGATTTTAGCAAAAGGTCCAAGATTGTGTGCATCCATAAGTTAATAAGAGAGTTTCATTAAGAAACATCCTCAAAGCTTAATGTTTTTAGCAATCCTGGGGCGATGTTGGATGATTTTAGCAACAAAAGTGTAGGAGTTAATGGTATTATGTTTTTGACCTTCAGTCCTGCCACTGGTTGCACGTTTTTCCACTGAGCTGCAGCTGTCGGTAATGAGCCAAGAAAAGCAGCGATGCATCAGCAAAGGCAGTGAAGAAGACTGCAAGCTAGTAACCATGGATGTTAACAGTGCAGTATTCAAACTTTGGAAAAAGATCAGATTTGCACATATTTTATGAGGGAGGAAATCAATTTTACACTTTTGTTAGACCTCAAGGATATATCCAGCATACAGTTTAGATGAGTAATACTGATTGTAAACACAACTTTCATTAGCTTTCAAGATTTCACAGGGTACCTTTAAAGTGTTTAATATTTTCAGTAGGTACTGAGGTCCATCAGTGCTGTATTTAGAGAGCAGAATAAAACGGAAGTAATTTTTTTTTACTGGTTGACAGTTCAGGGCATGGGTGTTCTGATGTGATCAACCATGCTGCACACAAGCAGTAGCAGTACAGATGAGAGTCTTTCTGTATGTTTGTGGGTGAGGCTGCATCAGGGACTTGAGACTTGAGCTCCCAACCACTTTCAAAACACGCAAAACTGGGTCTTAAAATCTGGTTCAGTGACTCTGGACCTAAAACTGATCACGAGGCCAACTTCCTGTGGGTCCCCACATACTAAATTCATACTCTAGGTAGGTGCCAGATCCACTTAACTATAATGCTTGTATAACAGTTTTATTCTGATCCCTGGCCTGCTGGCAAACAAAGGCTACACTGCGGGTTATTCCCCCGGCACTGGACCCGGTTACCAGTCAAATTAATTAAAAACAATATACTGAGGATTGAAGGATTTGCATGGACTTTTAGTTATTTGTCAATATCACAACAGCTGCATACAGATAAAAAAAAAAAAACAGACCGGTCAACCAAAATCAATCAAAGACCTGAACTTGTTCCTCAGTTAACATAAATGGACATGAAATGATGCCACTACAGTGTGTAAAAAAAAAAGAAAGAAAAGAAAAATAAGTTTAGCAGTATTTTGGAGTAGTTGCAGTTTTAATTTGACATATAAATGTACTGGTCAATTTCCTACAGCAAAAAGTAAAAGAAAAATGAAGTCAGTGAAATCTAAAGTAGTTTTACACCAACACTGTCAAATGAGACCTGCCTTTGCAAACATGCCTTTAGAAGGTGATAAAAAAAAATAGGGTTAGTCTAATTAGTCAAATTAGAAATCCTAATGATACCCTGATTTTTTTTGTTTTGTGTCAGATTTTTTAACTGAAGTATTCAATGACTGTTTAATTACTGTTACAAAATCCCTGTTAATGACCAACAAATACATGTTTTTATACTACCACTTGTTTTAAGAGAAGCATTTACATTTGTATTTGGATATCAGCAGTTTATTTAACTACAGCTGCTTGTCACAGCCATACATGGACTCAGGGAAACAGCAGGCAAAAGCTGCCCGCACATTCACACACACACCAACATTGCAGTAAAAGAGGGGATTTCCACCGCCTCCACAAGGACCTTTCTGATCAGCCACAGTGTGTCCCACAGGGGCAGACAGGAAAACACACAGATACACATGTAGAGTCCAGACACAGTTACACTCACCATATACATGTGCTGAAATGTCTCATTACTGCGCTCACACACAAATGTACTTTCCGGCCGACAGAAGCAGAGCCAACAGGCTGCAGAGGCAGGGAGGGATATGAGGTCAGCGCTCTAAATTTCATTATAACATTCAGCTCAGTTAACCTCACTGGCATATTTCCTACATGGACGAGCACACTGTGCACACTTACACACACTTGATACCTGGAAACTTTCCGTAATCTTAATGAAAACTAATGTCGACAAGAGGCGACCGAATAACAGAAAAAAATAACTTACAATACAGGCAATAAACTCCAAGAAATAACACAAAATGTGAGTTCACTGAGCTGTCTTAGCAGTCTTCTTGTCGGGTCCGTTCACAATTCACTGATTGTTGTTGCTTAGGCAGTTATGAGAAAGATGCAGTTTGGTTTAAATTCCATTAGGTGTGGATCTCATCTTTTGTTCATCATGACATTTTTAAAAATCCTTCAAGATTTGTTTTAATTCAAGCACAATTTTATAAGTTATATTTATAATATTTCCCCTAAAATCTTCCATATATTTCAAATTCATTCACTTTCTATTCAGAAATAAAACAATTTTGTTGATTTATTGAGTTAGAACTCAATGGGATTGAGCCGGCGCACGGGCACACACACGCGCGGGCACACACACACACACACACACACACACACACACACACACACACGTTATTTAAGGACTATTGTGCCCACAAGATGTGAGAGTGAGAATGATTTTCTCATCCAAACCTACAAAAAAACAAACACGTGTATTTTCCAAAGCATCAAATTGTTCCTAAAATTGATGACAAATAGGACTAGTTTAAAGTGAGGATGTTTTGTTTTTATTTAAAGAGATCAGTCATCCCATATTTATTGTAATTGTACCTTGTCGTGCTACAGAAAGACAAAGAAGTTGTTTCATAGTAGTGGTGGGCGATATAACCCTAACATTATATACCACTATTTGAGGTTATTTCTGTAAAATGTATATTCTTGGAATCATGAAAAAGTACAGAAAAATATGTTAGCGTTAATTTAAAGAAAATAAATTGCAACAAAATAAGTGTTATGATTTTATTTGTCTGCCTAAACGTAACAGTTTGCATGCAGATATTTAGTTCAAACTAAGCAAAAAATTATATCTCAGGTCTTTATTCTGTAAACAACAACAACAGTAAATCAGAGTGAGATTAAGATTCTGCATAGAAAGTTTTTTGCTGTGTGCCTAAATTACACATGTAACCCGGCCTACCCAGAGTCAGATGTTCCAAACGAGTTAAATGTAAAGCGACTCAATTGCGGTATGTGCCTGGGGTCAGTATTCTGTAGTATGTTCCTAAAAAACATAGTTAGAATAATGAAGGTGAAAAGGGAACATCTGAAGGCACAAAGTACTGTGTGTGTGTGTGTGTGTGTGTGTGTGAGTGAGACACAGCTGCATCTGTCATCCTCTCATGGGGATAGAGACAGAGAGACAGACAGACAGAGTTTCCTGCCTGTGATGCAATGGTAGATGCAGCAGAGCATGAGGCCTGCAGCACATTGTCAGCAGCCAGGATCTATTTGGCAATGAGGTGTTTGTTTTAATAATGAGCAGAGATGGAACAGGGTAGGAGGTGGCTGCAGACAGAGTCTCTTCCCCCTCCTCCTGCTAATTTCTGCTTTTAATTTATTGACCAAGCATTCATCATGTGTACATCCATGTTTTGTATGTGCCACATTTCTAGAGAACCAACGCAAACAGACCACACACACACGCAAAACGAAACCAAACTTTCACGTGGGCTGATTGGCAGCGGTGCATTGTTCCTAAATGACAGAGAGACATTCTTTCATTGCATCTCCTGCTTTACAAGAAACAGAATGATGACGATCTGCAACCCTCCGTGCGGTTACATAACACTTACTAACAAAGACCAGACACGGTATGATGAAGCAGAGGGCAGCTGCAGCGCCGCTCTTCCACTTACTTTGAGCTGACTTGTGATTTCACCCGCGCAGTGTTGCAAAACCTATCGTTGACAAGAATTTTGAAAAGTGGGGGACAAGGGTGGTGCTGGGGTTTTCGGTTTTTGTAACAGGTTACGTAACCCTGAAACATTTGTTGGCTGGCTTCTGAGAAGTGACAAAATTACATCACGGGTCTTGTGTTAGGACTTCATTTATCTGATTTACAGGGAGGCGGAATACAAATAATGTCTCAATAGATGATATCAGGATTTTGCTGCCCTGTGGTTGTGAAATAATGAGTGAACTTTCTGTTGTAATGGAAGAAAAGATTTTAATGTGGCCATGTTGGATACATTTATTACTCTGGGTCGCAGTGCTGGTTAAACAGGCTGGTGCCTTTTTCATGTGGTAGCCCTCTAGAAGCAGCACTGTGACATGGTTACGATGCTGATTCCCATATTAAGAATTCTCATTTGTTGTAAGAGTACATGTCGTCATACTTGTCTCTGTTGTGTCAAAGCTACCAGTTTGTACTTCTGTTGTCTGTCCCTATAATGCACTGACAGCAAGGTGAAACAGAGCTTTCATGTTTCACCTGAGCCACATGGAATACTCTGCAAAAAGATATTTAATCAAGGAAGCTGATAACTCTCACCAAAATGTACATTCTGTCACATGTCTTCCTTTTCTATGAATTTATATTTGATATCGCTCCATTTGCTGCATCTTAATCGGTGTAGACTTTGGGTTAATTTTGAAACTATTGGAGCAACCATTAACCAAATAGCATTGTCCACCGTGTGACGTATGTTGTGCGCCGAAACTCACCAAGCTGTAAACAACCGAAACCCTTCCCAATGTGCGACGCCATATCAGACTTTGAAAAATAAAAATAAGGCATTGTTGTTGCTCTGGTTTCAATTCCTCGATTCAAGTGTTGCTCCAACTGTTCGTATTCTTCTTCCAGCTCTCCCACCACCACCGTTGTTGGAACTACATTTCAAAACAAACGCTTCACTCCAACGACATCTCACTAAGCCACTGGTCACTGATTGGTCCACCCTTTAGAGTGACTGAAGAAATGTCAATGCAAACAGGGTTTCCAGACTATAACCACAGCAAAGACTGAAGCCATGAGCAAAAGGCCAGGCTACCTATAGAGCTCACTATTTACTACATTATTCCTCATTTGTTCAATCTGAATATAAAAAAGAGATCCGGTCTTTAACTGTTCCTTTAAAAACATCATATTTGAATGAAAACACTACTAAAAATTTAGGTTGAATGAAATTGACAAAAAGTGTGGTTTCATGAGCAAACGGCAGGAAATATTTGGTAGGCTGTTTTCAAGAGAGTCTGCCGTCTTGTTCCTGTTGTTAGACTTGATGTTTTGAGCGAAACGGAACATGCAGTACAATAGTTTGACGTAGTACAATATCACTGATGCAGTTTCACACTCATGTGACTTCTCGTCTGACTGGTGGCTCTTCTATTCAGGGTTTTACTGAAATAAAGTGAGTTCTGAGCACAAAACCTCTCATAAAAAGTGCTTTGATTGGGTCACATGTAACAACCGTGTGTGTGTGTTAGAGTGTGTGTGTTTGTTTGTGCGAGTGCTAGACCCCCTTATGGTTGTTATTGGCTCTTCTCCCCCCTCTCTCTTTGGACAAAGTGTTCTTTGTCCTCCCCATAACATACACATTCCTGTCTGATTTACTATAGAACTTGGTGGGAAAGCACCATGAAAAACTATAAATCTAAGCAGCACGCAAAGACTCCTAAAGGACGGACAGCGATACCAGGTCCCTCGCTGAAATGTTGGAATGACAACAGAAAGGCTCTGCTGAGTTAATTGAACTATCTAAATCCAGGTGGGATGAGAAAAGTGGAGGTCTGGGGTGAGGAGAATTTTTTTTTTGTAGACTTAACCACATTTGAACAAGATTGTTAAGACTGGAGAAGGATGGGTGATTTCACTCTAATACGCAGTGATTTTTCTCCCATGGTATTGATTTCTGCTACAAATACTAAGTGTGTTTTTGCATACTGGTTATTCTGCCATTAAGTGAAGTCCAACACAGACAAAATCCTTGTATGTCATTGTGCTAGTCTTGAGTTTGTGTTCACAAAGCATCTCATCACTTTAATACATTTTTTTTAATCAATTTTAAAATGGCAGTAACAATTCTCCATAACTGCAGGTGGGGTCAAGAAATATCTTCTTTTGTCTAACCAACAGTCGAAATTCTGAAGATATATTTGTTTAAAATAATATTAAAAAAAAAACCAGGAAGGCAGAAAGTTTTAACAATGATTTGTCTTTTTGTTCCTGAAATCCCACAATAACTGAAGTTTTAGAAACGGCATGATTTTTCTAACCCACTAATAATCCAGCCCAAATGGGTCTTTAGTCAAAATTTCTACCATGATCTGCTTTTCATCTCAGCTTAACTTTTTTTCCCCCACACAATCATATTTTGCACATTAGACTGTGGCACACATACACACGATTCCCACACGTGCCCGGTGTTCACACACAGATAGGCAGTGATTTACGCATGTGGGAGGTGAATGTGAGAAGCATACTGTGAGGAGTGAACTGAGCTCGGAGACAGTCTGACACCACAGGGTCTGAAGGTTCACTGAGGCCTCAGGCGTCTGTCTCAGAGTCTTACATACAGTGCTCTCTGCTACCTGCTCAGTCGTCATTTTCTGATGTAAAAATCTTCAGTTCTGGTTTCTGCATCTCGCTTTCTCGTTGATAAAACAGAAATACGTCAATGAGGCCGTTTGTCTGTCCTATCAGAGGACCTGTGAGAGCGTAACACTGTCCCGGTCCTTGAGGTTCCCTCTGCCTCGCTCGCTCCGTTTGCTTCAACTCTCATGAGCGTTCACATACACCCCCCCCACCCCTCCACCACCACCCTTCGCTGCAACTCACCACAGCGTCTCACTCTTACTCTCAACTTATACCCACAAAAAACATACACACAAACACGGTAACAGACTAGGCTTTGTCTGCGTTACCCGAGGTGAACTCCCACATTTGGAGCAACAACACCGACTGGACTGAATGGGCCTCATTGTCATGCTGACTGGCATTTGCCCCTTGGGTTGATTAGCATGGATCACAGGAGCCATGAACCCCAGTTAGCCAAACTTCTGTCACTGTTGATGCTGCTCTTTTTCTTTCAAGTTTCAAAGTAACGCTCTAGAGTTCGAGTTACAGAGGTTTCCTGTTGGGGCAGTGGTGGATCTGAAGTCAGCGGTGAGGAGAGATTTCTAAAATCCTCAGGAATGAACTAGTATACAGCTGCTGCTGGTGGATCGAACTTAGCTTCGATGAAGATAGAGGAAAAAGTTTGATCATGAGCTGACTTTTAGTTAAAATAAAAGTAATTTGTCTGATTTTTATTTTCCTGCATTAACACATAGAAATTATGTATAGGATGCTCCTCATGGATGACCTAAAGGGTTACAAACAGGATTTCTCATTTATCCCGCGTGGTGCCAAGCCATGCACATTAATTTTGATAGTATGTGCTTCATTGAAAATAATTAATATAAAAGTGGCTTTTGTTAAATTAGAATCATTTACATTATCATAAATGAGGCAAATCTTGTATTTGGGCTACCCAATGTTTTTTTCAGTTGCCATCAGTACGGTTATTTTACGCCTAAAAAATGTGGAAGCTGGAGCAGCTTTAAACTCGGTCTTATTTCAAATTATGAGAACGTAAACAGCCACAGTGATCTGATGTGCACTGTAGGCAGGCTCTCTTCATTTGTCATGCTTCTTCTGTTTCTTGGCTTTGAACAACATTTTACTGAGGCTGAGCAAGGAGTCATTTTGGCCAAGACTTTTCCAGCTGGTGTTGAACATTTGTCAAGAAAAACATAACTGTCTTATTAATATGATCTTGACTGTATTTAGAGTGCAGGCGTTGAAACGGAGCGAAGCCTGGCGGATTTGGGTCGGGACGGAGCCGACTTGTTGAGCGGGGCAGGAAAGGTACCAGAGGGATTCCGTGACGGAGGAGTTTGCGTGCAACGGAGAATTAGCGTCTCTGGTAACATATGAAGACCAGCTGAAACAAACCTGAAATGACCTCAAACGGCATGCCTCCTCATGATGAGTAAGCATGGCGTGTGTGTCAGTCCAAGTCGGCGTATCTGCGTCCATGTGTGTGTTTATGTGCGTCTCCCAGACCACATAACACAATCAAATTGAGCCAATAAAGAAGATTTGCACTGGTGAGCATGCAAGACAAGATTGATTGTGCTTGTCCGTATTGGGTAACTAAAACTTCCTGATTGAATCAAGGTTAAATAAAAGTCCCCCCCACCCCCATAAGTAACAGCTAAATATGCCTTCATGCCCTGACAGCAGTTTCAGAAAAGACAAAGATATCGTAATCCTAACTCTACCGAAACAAAATCTGCCACGTTACCACAGAGTAATAATGACCAAAATCTGATTTGGCCGTTTTGTTTCCTTGTTGACAATAATCAGGATTTTTTTTATTGAAGCAGGCCGTTTTATCATTGACTTGATTTTGAAAAGACTGCTTTCTGTGCTTATCCACAAAGAGGACGCAGTAGTGGCGGTGTTTTTTTGGCGGGGCAGGGAGTCCAAAAGCTTCCCAAATACCCAAACAAAAGGTCCTGTCTGTGAAGCAGAGAGCGTTTGAATCCATCTGCACAGAGCTGAACAGGCCTGCTGGCAAGGGAATACTTCAGGGGAAGGGCAGCCGTCTACTTTATGATTGTGCTGACGTCAATGGCATAATTCAAATACTTGCAGAGTGCATGCTTCCAGCTTTCTGAACCTGCTCTCTCTCTCTGTGGCAGGCCGCAGCTAAAACCCGACATGGAATTAGACTCCAGTGAAACAAAATAACAAAACAACAACTGGAGCGGAGTCACGTCAGGCTAAAAACAGCACAAAACCACATGGTATTAATTTGCTCGGCCTTCAGTCATCACAGAGACGAGTGACGGATTGACACATTTTTGGAAATTCATTGTACATTTGCTTACAAAGTAAAATATTACTGTCGTGCAAACTTTTAAAACTTAAACTGCCGTGAGAAAAAGAAAAAAAAAAATTCCTGTTAGCAAGAACTGCTCATGTTGTCAGTTGCTATGGGTGAAACAGGAAGAAGACAATCAAAGTGAAATCAATTAAATCCCTTTTTATGAAAAGCTATTCTCTTTTACTGAAAAAGGGAAGTGACACAGAGTTTGTGTGAAGTGGTGTGTGTGCATGATGCAGATGTACACAAAAATACAGTATACTGTATTTCTCGGTAACACACCAAGGATTAATGGCGTGTCGTGTTCACTCAGTTCAGGTACAACTTTTTTCTGGTTCTCAGATATGAACATTGAAAAAGTAAAAACATCACTGGGTTACAAAAGCAGTAATTTGAAGAGATCACTTTGAGCTTTAGGAATCTGCATTTTTCACTTTTGTGACTTTTTGTTGATAAGTCACTAATCATTTAATTAAAATTAATTAATTAAAAGTAATCCTTATTTGCAGCCCTATTTCTTCAGTGAGATTTACACCAATAGAAATGTATTTTTAAGAACAAGCTCAAGATTAACATACAAACAAAAAGTAAACTTCCTTTACAGAAAAGAAAAAACAAGTATATGCCTCTATGCCTATATATTATGGCAGTTTTGAAGTAAATCTGTCCCTCTGTGGCCAAATCTCAAACTTATTTAATGACACTTAAATGAGCCTCGTTAAGACTCAGACTGTTTACTCTTGACACCAGATGTGGAAGGATTGTTTTCCCAAGTCTGAATGCCATCATGACTTACACTTGGATAAGCGAGGATGACATAATTGGATTGAGCCCTGAATGACTACAGACAGACTGACACACAGTCCAAAATTTTGTTTATTCTCACAAGCGCGAGGGAAATTAAACTCGTGAGAGAATTTTATGCCTGAAGTTAAAGTAAATTTCTGGGGAATAAATCACAATGATGAATCCAGCAGGGAACATGTGTTTTATGTCATTTTTCTCGACAATATTTACTGTCTGGTGTACAATCAAACAAACACTCAAATATACTAAGTCTACAAAGAAGTTCCGTATCATGCTTTAAAATACAAGCGGAAAATCAGTCCCAAAATCCTGATGATTACCGTCTTTGTAAACCTAACAGCTGACTGCACATAACATTGATTAGTAAAGATTTCTACTTTCTAATGTCACGCACACTCTGGAGCAATTGCAGCTTTTCTGACATGATGTTTATTGTGTTGGCTTGAAATGCACGTACAAACGAAGGCAGAAGGTTAAATCTAATCAATGACCATTCTTAGATCTGGTTTGTACAAAGGTTTCAGCCCTGAACTGATTATTTGTGGTCTCTACGTTTGGCCTTGAGCTGAGTCAACCAGTCTTACTGAGAGGACTCAGAGAAACTGTCAGAAGCTCTGTGAGAAAGCTGGAAAATGCAACATGGCCAATTTTGAAAAAAGGCTGGCAAAAGTTATCCAATTTCTAATGAAATATAAACGTAATTAAAAATGGAAATAATCGCCTATTCTGTATGTTTACATCGTTGTCTTGAGCTTATGACCTTTATTAGAGTCATCTGCATAAACAGAACTGAAAAAGTAGCAAACCAACAAGCAGAATTAAATCTGAAGTGAAATTAGCGACATCGTTCTCATAACTCAACCAACACTTGCACTGGGCCTTCGACACATACAGGCATATATACACACATTAGTGGCACACACGCTCAAGCAAGTGGGTCTTCTCCCACATCTGAGCTCTGGATCTCCCTTGGCTGTGAGCCGCGGCATTCTGTGCCAGCGGGTATAGAGAGCTTTGAGTAGGGTAAATACTTGGCACTGCATCTTGTTTATGACACTGGAGACTTGTAAAGCATAGACTGGGCCCGTCATTTCTGGCCACATTTCAACACTGGGATTACTTTCAATTAAACTATGAGCTCACCATTGCCACAATAGAAGCTTAATGTCTGACTATTAGAAGTAATTTGGAGATAGGGAGACACAAATAGAGAATACTTGAGGTCAGTTTTGGAGAATGTGTTTCTTCTGTGTTGTTCAGCGCCACATTAGTAGATTGGAGGACTGTGCCAGCTATTCTGAAAGTGTCAGGATGTCAGTCACTCTGTATGGAAACCTCCAGCCGTCTTTAACCCTCCCAGGGCATCTGACTGACACTCGAGAGTCAGAGGGCAGTGGGATGGTGAAATGTGGCCTAATGCTCGACAAGACATGGCAGTCAGCTGGCCTATATTTTATCTCAGACGACACGCGTAGCAATGAGCAACACGTATAATATATACTCGCATGTGGAGATACTGTATGCTTTAAAGGAAGATGCTGATTTATTACAAGTTGATCACTGTTTGTAGCATTGGCAATCAATTCAATTGTAAGTACAGTAAATTATAAGAGATGGGAACACAATGACTGCAATAAACAAGTCCAAGAGTGCATCAAACGTATGCACTCAGAAAATCAGAAAAATGAAGTTGAAATAAACAAACTGGTGTGTTATTGCACAAATGTTAGCTACAGAAACTTCCTATTTACACTGTAGGATGCTTTTGATTGGATTGTGCTGCAGATGTTCCCTGACAACCAATTTCCACATTGCAGACATCCAAGAAAGTTGTAATAGCACAACCTGATTGAGTGAATTTGTAATGTTGTTTGATCAAAGTTACTGAGACCTTTTTAACTCATTTATAAATAGCTGGTGCAACCCAATTCAAGTGCCAGTTGTACAGTATTTAACACAAGGCAAATTTCATGGCATCATAAGTGAACAAGGCAAACATGAGGGAGGCCTTTTTTTTTTTTTTTTTTTTTTTTTTACTTGCCCATTTGAGTATGCCAACCAAAGTGCCAACAAACAACTTGGGCAAACAAGACAAAAATGTTCACCCTCTCAAACTTTGCTCACGTCACTTAATCACGACAACTAAAAAACTTTGAAAATTATTAGAACAGATAAAAATAAGACAAACGAAGCCCCAAACCTTTACGAATAACGACACTAACGCACAGGACCAAATCACAAGGAAAGTATAGCAATGGTTTTGACATATAAGTGTGTCTTTCCATCGCACTCTGGTAATGAGCTAAGCTCTTATGCAACAAATTTCCAGTGTACAAATAGACACGCACATCCCTCCCTACCTTTCTCTCCCTCTTTCTCTGAGGGTCTGAGCGGCAGCGAGCGCATCAACCACCCACTACAAAGAAAAGACAAAGAAGCAAATTCCTGGAATGAACAGCAAAGTGCTGCTTTTAAAGACACTTGTGTAATTCTTGCAGGTGGATATCAGGGCTCGGCTGTCAGAATAAAGAAAAGCAATGACTATAACTGTCATTATATTACAAAGGCAGAAAATAGTATGTAAAGAATTTTCATCTACATGTATTTGCAGACAATTACAAAAAATTTCGGCACAAAAATTCTCCGGTTGCAGCTTTGTTACTATGAACATTTTCTAGTTTCTTTGTTTCATATAAAAACTGAAAAAAAAAAAAAAAAAAAAAAAAAAAAAATCACCATTAGGTGACCCTCAGCTTTAACTTCTGTCAATTCACTAATTTGTCATCTGTCTTAAAAAAAAGTTTTATAACTTTTTCTTTTTTTGTGCCCTCATGTACACGTAGGGATGAGTGAGGAAACAAACAATACAGATGCATGCCATTGAAAGCATATGGAAATAAGTCAACCTGCTGTGATCTGGATCCATGACCTCAGTTGATTTGATCTATGTGAGAGGAAAAAAATGAATTGTCACTACTGCCTGGTCTCCACAACAAGTAAAAACAAGCTTCTTTTACCTCCACTGACATACTAGTGATATGGACTGAGTTGTGAGTAAGAGCCTGAAATTGCAGTGACCTTACACAGTTACACATTCACAGACAAACGCTTACTGTAGCCTGTATGATACAGAAGCTCTGGTAGAAAATATTATTGATGACGTCACCTTGTCTCCAAGAGTCAGATCATAAAAACAACGGTTAGATCTGAGCTGAGCGGGAGAGCGGGTGGCTTGGTGGAGGGCCGTGATATTCCTCACCTGCTCTCTCAGAGCAAACATACAGCTACCCACATCTGTCACAGAGTGTACACACACACTGACACACCGATGGCAGGCTCACACTTACATACAGCACGAACACAGGCAGACTCACAACTTCACCTGATGATGCAAGGTGCCATTTAGGCAAACAAGGATTCAGTGAACACACACACATGCACTTGTGGATCTGTACACATAGTGGGACGTGCATTTGTCAGAGTAGCCAAGGTTGTACATTTCAAAGTAGCGAGTCAGTGTCATTGGCCGAGGACAGTTTGATGACTGTTGTGGTTTAGTAGCGGATTGTGGTTCCCGCTCACCTTCTGAATGCTGGTCATGTTTCCAGGGTACTTCTCTGTAACACATAGTAGAGAGGATGATGGTGATGTTTGGACGGGCAGTGTGGCTGCCCTGAACGATTATGATGGATGGAGAAAAAGGGAAAGTAGCCAACTCTATCCTCATCTCTTCTTTCTCAGGCTTGTGCTACAGTCCGCTGCACATGGATTTTGCTGGTCAAGATGTCAGCGAAAAACAATGTCCTCCACACCAAAAGACAAAATAGGTTATTTTTTTGTGCCTTCCAAAGCAACCCATTGAACCCATTTGTGATCTGGTGCAGATCAACAGATAATGACTCATTCATGACTTTAAGGCCTCGTATCATTCAAAAATACCATGATTTTGATACTGGTTTCTGCCCAATTATTTTCAATTCCAATTTTATTAAATCCATCATCCCAAAAGATATATATATACATATATATTACACATTATAGTCCAAATCTGTAGTTTTAATGCAGTTTAGAGGGAAGATTGTAACCCAGGTTATTATCTGAGGGTACAATTTATCTATTAAAATTGCATTGTCACTAGACGCTACAATTTACCAATCTTCCCTAAATGCATCACATCTACGTAGTAAATGCTGTAGCTCACTGAAACGAATGAGATTTACTCCCGCGTAAAAATAGCAAATAGGTTTAAAATAAAAACGTGTCATCGTGGATGTAGCCTAGGTATTCGTGTTTGGTACCAAATGTTAAGGCATTTGTCTCTACTTGATACAATCGAGCAATTCGGTCATAGAAGTATCGACATTTAGTACCCAGCCATATACAACTGTCCTTGGCAGGATTAGGATTTGGTACCATATGAATTTACTGTGGTAATGTTTCGTTTTTTTTAATTGATCAATTTCTAATTGTTTTGTATCTTAAAACAAAATGAAATGTGTCAAATAGGATCTTCTGGTCACACCAATGATGAATCCTTTCCAGTACATAATGTCCACTTCCAATGTTTGTTCACTACTTAGGAACACTAATTAATATACACATACATAATGTATACATACAGTGCATGCTAATTGCATGTGAAATCAAATTTCTTCAAGTTTACATGACTACTGTGATGAAAGTAATACTTCTACTACCCTGTTCCCTGTTGATCAGAGTATCTACCTGCCATTTACTGTCAACTCTAAGTTGCACATACAAAATGCCACACTGTAAGTGATCATTGTGACTAAGAAATGGAACTGTTGGTAGGAAACAGTATGCCAACAGTGATCTCCTGTATCAAAACCACATGCTCAGTTGACCCGACCTTCAACAACCGACCTCCTCCCTTTTGCAGCTTAATAAGTCTTAAACATTCAAACAGAATAAAACAACTTGTGCTGTATTCATCACAAATGAAAATAGTCTCAGTGTCCCAGCCAATAAGTTGATTCCTCAGATATTAAGCCACGATTAGTTGCAGGCCAAGCATCTTCAAGGCTTACTCAAAGCAGATTTATTGAAGCGGTCACAACAAGAATATGATATTTATCACAATTTAATGGGTATTTGGAGTTGTTAAGAAATAAATTAAGTCCTGTTGGATGTGTACTACATAACAGCATCTTGGATTTATCTCAGAGTGAAGTGGTGGGAACTCAGGACAGAAGTATAAAGTGTCTTTTTAGTCAGCGGCAGAAGCAGTTTTACCAACTAAAGTTTAAAAGCAGCAGAGTGAAATCCAATTTGCCTGCATAAACAGGCTTTGCTAAGACCTTGCCTTATTAAATATGTCTCTTTAAAATCTATTTTATAACATAAAACAAATGCATTTAGTTTCGTTAAGATCAAACATGGATCATATGAAGCATGGAGTACATGAATTGTCTGGAGTCAGTGCAGTCAGTGGCAATAATGAACAGAAAAGGCTGCAAGCCAAATTTAAAGTACTAAAGGCATTTATCCTGCACTAGATTTGGAGCCAAGACAAATAAACAGTTAAGTTCTGCAAGCGTGTGATGTACTGTTACTTTTTGACGCTCACTGTTCACACACATTGCTGCCCAATCTGGTGCAGTCCCATTAGTGCAGCACTGTGTCACAGTACATAGAGGAGTTAGCTGAGGACGCAGCAATGAGTGGATCATTGTGCTGAAACAAAACTCTAATCTGTGATGGGAACACACAAAACACAAGTATCCATTTGGGTTTGAACAGGCATTATAGCAAGGGTGTAAGTATGAGAATTGAGCCCTCAATAGACAGTTGAAGAGGATAATACATGACCTTGGGTCAAGCACCTCTGAAAAAGCAGGGTACTTATAATGAGCTTGACACTGTCCCTGTCCTAAATGAGATTCAGCGTTAGCCACAAAAAAACAGACAATAACTGGAATCTGCCTTTTTAATTACATGATAAAAAGCAAAGGGCTAAAACTACAACCTTTTGGAAACTGTTAATTTGGGAAACTGAGCCATAAACACCACAGACACATTTAGTTTGAAACCGAAAACCGATAACGTGCAAGATGTTCCTGTTTTATGGCTAAATACCACAAATCATACATTTAAAATGAAAGAACATCTCACTTATGAATTCCATTGTAATTTGTGCCTTGTTTTGATACATCCTGCAAAAAAAAACCACTGGATAATTCTGTGAAATTTTCAACAGCAACCTCTCTTCAGAAATGATGTACAGGTTTGTTTTCATGTGCCACTGTCTATGTAAACAGTTTTAGGGACTGTTTCTTCATTGGAAAGCAGTTTCACTGAAAACAGCTGATCCAGTGTCAAAGTATTTCGGAGAAACTGGGACATTGTTTTTGCAAAGACAAGTGGCTCTTGGCAAAACAATCAAGCTGTTCCGGAGCTTTTGACTGTGTCACTTGAGCTTCCTCAGCAGATGATGTTTGCGCAATTGTCATGAATGTCTAAATGTTAAAATTCTCATTTTCTGAGCAGTTTAGGGACTGCTTGCTCACATTGGTTTAAAAGTTAAGACTGAAAGTTCATTATTCCATTGTATGGCTTGAGGTAGAAATTTAAGAAAAAAATAAAAGATATCTGAGAAAACTAAAACTATCCTTATGTTTTTTGTGATTTTGGTGAATTATCCCTTTAAAGAAAATACTTGTTTGAATTTTTTGATATAGTACCATCACTACAGGATCGACAAATTTATTTCATGCTAAAGTAGAAGGAGAGATGTGATGTAGTTATGTAATCCAGCGCTCAGTATGGTCTCCTTCATCAAAACAGAACCTAACTCAAATCTTTTTTGTCAAATTTTAACTCTCCTAGTTAATAACAGTCATAAGTTCCAACACTGCATTACTGTGCTGGTATTCATCTTTTTCATCTTGCAATCGGGGAAGCAAAACACAAATCATTGTTTGATCTGGTCAGGGCCTCATTATGTCACCTTTTTTACACATGCACGCACGCACACACACACACAGAGGTCACTAAACATAGCAAAGACAGACAAAAGCGAGCAGCTTTGTGGTGCTCTCCCTTTAAAGAGGAGCACCAGAGTGTAACTGATAAACATCTACAGAGACACATACGGCATACACACACTGTCAGACATTAAGGACTGGTTCATGGGTACAACATAAGCATTCCAGTGTGGAACAAACACTGAAGGTCTGTTTTTTTCCCCAGAAAGAGAGACAGAAGGTAAACAGTCTTATCAGCCATCGCCAAGAACACGCTCTTCTCTCGACACTGATTTCTCTCTCGATAAACTATACAAAAGCAGTTCCTGCGTGACCAGCAGAACATCTTGCACAACCCAACACAACGCACATCACTTAACGCTAAAGCTGTTTAAACTGTGGCTCTGAAGTGTTTACATAGGTATGAAAAAGTCACCGTTAGTATGAGCTGGGTCAGCATCATGCACATTTTGTACTGTACTCTATGTGCAAATAGACAATAAGTAATATCTTAACATCCTTTCCTCTTTCCTTGTATCACATAATTACACAGGTGATGTCTCATCTGAACATTTATAATCTCATTTGTCATGTTAATTGTTCTCCAAACATTGGAACAATGTTTGAGTATAGTTATTGTCCTTAAGTGTTAATATCTACACCTTTACATATAACTAAATCCATTTTTCTGTGATGTAACTTGCAGAAACTTGCAAGAAACTTTTCAAACGTTTGACCACAAACATTGTAACAAAACTACCTCAATAGCCAATTAAATGAAACAATATCAGAAAGTGGTATCAGCACCTAAACAGAACCCAGTACCATGATTTAGTTGTAAAAAGGAAGTAAAACATAAAACTACATCACTGGATTTCAGCTTTAATCTAAAATTAGGTAAATGTCTGTAAAGACAGCTGTGAAAGTTAACATGCTCGTGTTAATGTTTATTGTGTTCAGTTTTGGTATGTTACCATGCTTAGTTAGGACTGACCGCAAATATGAGACTAATATTAATGGGAATGTAAAAAATTTCACTAACGCTGCCAGATGAAAAGACATACCATCACCAGAGTAACAAACTGAGTAACTGGGGAAAAATGTTATCCAGACCAAATTTCATGGCAATCAATCAATAACATATTTAAGACTTGACCAAAATGGTGGACTGACTAACAGACTGACTTGGAAATTGCAGCCAAAGTTTTAGCAGAAATAGTAATCGTGTGTGCATGGACAAAAAAAACCTGTAAATTAGTTTTCAATTTAAAAATGTCCCTTTTAATCAAAGACTATTATCATGGCAGTTTATTTGAAATTAAAGATGGTTATGTAGAGCACTCTGTGAAACTAGCCAGCAAAACCATGAATGAGTTGTGAATGGAGTAATGAAGGAGTGTTTTCATGCTGAGGCATGTGACGCAGGTCAGACTCTGTCTGCTCTTTGTCTCCCTGTCATGCCAGAGGAACTCATTTGTCCCCTCAGGAAGATGGATGAACTGCTGTAGAAAAAGAGCCTGCGGGTGGTGTCTAAACACCTGGGCGAGTGCGTGCGTTTGTGTCTATGTGTGTTTCTGTATGTGTTATGAGGAAGTTGCAGTCATTCCACTGGCCTGTTTCCTCATTAGTGTCACAATCCTGTCCAGCAGGGACTTCCTTCCACGGACAGAAAGGTGTCTGACAAACACACACACACACACACACACACACACACACACACACACACTTCATTTACAGACATTCATATAATAGTCACACCATTGTTTGGCATACCTTCACAATTTCTGTTATGTTAACTGCGCACAAACACACACACACACGCATGTATGCAGGCTGCACCTGCCAACGTTGACGCATTTTTCAACACCAAATCTGTCCTTTGATAAAAGAAGTACTCATCCTGCCTCTCCGTCAACACAGGGACGTCCTGGAGTTTAAGCACCTACAGAATACTCTCTCAAGTCCAGGGGGGTTTAGGAAGGTTTATAGCTTCTCATAGAAACATGTCAGTGTCCTGCCTTTCTTTATATAAATCGCTTGTGCTTGAAGACTAATGATGTTAGAGCTGTATTTTAAGGTCAAGTAGGACTTTTCATCTGAATAGAGTAGTTGGATTAAAAAAAACCTGATGAAAGGGTAAACCCACATTTCTTTTGAGGAAGGTGAGAGTTTTGGCTGAAGGGTTAGTATGCTGTTAGCTTGGCTCTGCCTACTGCTCACAGATTCAGTTTTCGCTGTGATACTGATCTAGCCTATGAACCCTGTATGCATCAAGGTTTAAGCCAGTCTGAAGGGCGGACCAATCAGCAACCAGTACAGGTGGCTATGTGTGATGATGTTGAAGTTAAGCGTTTGTTTATGAATGTAGTTCCAATAATGGTGGTGGTAGAGCTCCATGAAAAAAATGTGAATAGTTGTGGGAACACTAGTAAATATTCAGGAATTGAAGCAAAAATCAGCAAAGTCTGGAATGGTCGTAGACCAATGGCATTGCACTCTGCTCACATTGGGGGAGGGTCTCTGTTGTCCACAGTTTGGTGAGTTTCGGCACAACAAACGTCGTATGGTGGTCAATGCTGATTGGTTAAAGGCTGCTCCACTTGTTTCAAAATTAATCCGAGGTCTACGCCCTTTAGGATGCAATGACACCATCCACAATGCAACGTCGTCAGACCCTGCCAATTCACTAAGTAAATTTGGGTCTAGTAATACCAGGCTAGTATACTGTGTGGTGACGCACAAACTGATATTTCTTTAGTCCCAGGACAATTCTTGAAGCTTCGCCTCTTTTGTTATTATTTGGTTTAACAAGTCGTACCAACTCAAAACTGTATTATTATTTGATCATACTGGGTGCAGGGTGTTACAGCTTTTTTTTTTTGCTTTTTTTTTTAAGTCAAGTTAATGTTTAAAAAACTGTTGATAATGCTGAGGAGAGTTTTGCCTTTTGTTCATAATCTGAATTTGTGATTCAACCCTCCACCCCACCCCAATCCTTTTTGTACAGTCTATTAAGTTAGACAAAAATCATCCACACGACATTGAATTGGAGAACTAAAACATAGTGTACCCACCCAAAATGATTTAATTCCCACCCCTGTGCGAAATAATTAGAAAAGGATCATTACTGAGTGAACCACCTCAGCTGCAAAATGATTTTGAGCCTCGTTTTATGTAATCGGTGTTGATTTTCACAAGCAATAATTAATTCTGATATTGTCAGCAGCAGTTAACTGCACGCTGCTGGACATGTGCCACAACACACCATCGAGTACACATGCTGCCTGCATTGGTCCCCACCAGAAGGTCCTTTCACATAGCCAGCCAGGCATGGATAAACAAAACACGCACCCCGATCCAAGTACACACATCTAAAGAGCAGCAGCAGTAAATCAGACGGGAAATGTATTCTTCACATATCCACTGCTGCCTTTCCTGTCAGCTGTCTAAACAGTTTCCCGTCAGAGAAACCCAAACCCTTGCACCATCACATAAGTGTTTTCTCTAATGTTTCACCTCCTTCCACTGCCCAGCAAGTGGACAAATCTGCCTGGATACCTGCAGCAGTTAGAGGGGGTGTTAAAAAGAAAAATACGTTTTTATGTGCGCATTTTAATCCAAGTATTACTAAATAATTTTGGCCTAGTAATTGGCCTCAAACTTTCAGACATGACGTGGGATGAGACTGCAGTTCTCTTGTATAACGCAGTATTCTGGTATTTGCACAGTAGCCAGGACTGCTGCGGGAGCTCTGCTGAGGCCGTTAAAGTGGCCAGGAGCGGGAAGTAGTAGGGCAGGTAACACAAGACACCCAGGGACAGAAATACCGACACCTATTAGCTACCAGGAAACAGGGAAACAGGGCCAAGAGTACGTGTTTCTCAATAGCTGGACACCTGGAGACAGCAGTGGAAAGACGGAGGGAGAGAGTGGGGGTATGGAGGTGGAGCATGTTGCTGCCATGGCAACTGTTCAAGTTGTGGACGTGCACGGCAGAGTGTGAGCCGAGAAGCAGACCGATAGGTTGGTGGATACTGTATCTACGACATTTAGACATACTCGCCCTGCCATAAAATCCCTTTATTGAACTAATGCCATATCAAGACCACGACACTGATCCAGCGTGACCTCACCAACCAAAGATGGTTGGTAGCCCCAAAGGGAAGATCGTGTTGTTTCTCATATGTTATGCCAAATCTAAATGAGAGCGGTAGTAGATTCCTATGAATCCTATTCAACAAAATGTATTGATTGCACTTCTAGACGGCCGGGAAAATTCTCACAGACTTCCACAGAGACTTTTGCTGTCTCTATAAATTTGTTTATGGATGATGTGGCCAAAGTCTAGCAACCCAATGCCATTTTTTTGTAGATCAAATTCTTAAAAAAAAAAAAAAGGCTTAGCAGCTCATTTATTAGCCATATTTAAAAAAAAAAAAAAAAAAAAAAAAAAAAAAAATGCATGACACAAGGTAATGCCAGATAAATTGTCTTTCAATTATGAACCGCAGGTTCCTGACCCAAGATCACTTTCAATATGATCAACAATTAAGCAAATCTTTGTGACTGATACAGACTTTGAACAGATTATTGATAACTTCACCTTCAAACCCAAAATCAGGGTTTTCCATCCTGCCATCTTAGTGAAATGAACACACTGGTCACTGTGGCAGATCTCTATTTGGAGTCAAGGTCTGTGTCATTGAGGAGCCACAGACAGGTGCACCGCTGTGGAGGAGTTATTGCGACTGGAGCCTCTGGCTTTAGCTGAGCGTGTCACATGACGACCTATTATGAGAGCCTGGTAAATAAATGCTGCCGACGTGTGAGTGAGTGTGTGCATAGTAAGAGAGACCTGCATACATAAAAAAAAATTGAATTACATCTAGCTCAGACAGGATGTTTACACATGCAACACACCTACATGATCGCCATGTGGTGTCATGAATGTTTCTACCAACAACACAAAACGCTGACTGACAGCACGTACTCACTCAAATAAAACGGCTGTTTAGATGGGGCATTGCAGTGGAAGGACCAAGTGAAACCTGAAGACCTTTGCATTTTGAATGAACACATTGCAGGTTATTTTTTCTTTTACTTTTTGAACTTGCAGGAGCTGGTTTTTGGACAGCTGGTTAGCTACAGCTAAATCTTTTGCTAATTGCTATTGTTGCTGAAGTGGCCCTGTTTCGGATATCAAAATGTCCATTTGGTTTGCTGGATTCACATGAATGTCAACAGAAGTAAACTGATAAAACACTGACCACCTTTTCACGTGGTTCTGTGTGAAGTTTTGAATCTCGGAGAGAAATTGTTTAGTTTCCCTGTTTGGTTTTTTTGCTCAGCTCCTACAGCTCATCATCTTCAGCTCTCTTCCCGGCATCATGTCTTCTCCTGCACCTCCTCGCTCATAGTCAACCCTTATCTCTCCTGTCCTCTCACTTCATCACTCCTCCTCTCATCCCTCTGTCTCTCTTGTCCTCCTCTCTGCGACCTCCTCAGTTCATTCCTGCACGCACTGGGCCACTATTTGTTGCAGGGAGTGCAGGGTCGTCTGAGGCATGTGTTTAATCACATTCATAAAGAGACTGATGAGGTACTCTTCATTCATTGCCCTTTGCTCTGCTCTTTGAATCCCTGCTGGCAAAGAGAGGGGCTTAAATGAAACAAATCTTTTACAAGTTTCCGTGACTTGATGAAATTATGCAGGACAGATTGTTTTTCTTCTTCTTAACTGCAGCCCAGACCGGCACACAGGAATTGTGGAATCTTTTTAGTTGATGTTATTAAACTGAGCAATGAAGAACGGTACATTCTTATACCTTAAAAGTAAAGGATAACATTTGTTTTAGTAACGTTTTTGTGCTGTTAAAGGCAATATTTATTAGACTGGATTTTCCAGTTCATATCCGAATCTAAACTGATCACTAAAATCACAGCTCGTGAGATTAGTTTAGAATCTTTTTGGATGAAAGATGCACAGTCTGAATTTAAATCCATTGTAAGTAACCCCTCCCTGTTTGAGTCTCTTGGTTCGGACAGATTCCATGTACAAATCTGTAGGATGTGGCACAATAAAATGTTTTGAATATGAGTAAAAAAATTAATTACACAAATTTTTCAGCTTTGTTATATGAAACCTGTGCACAGTCAAAGCTTTGACGACCAAATACAGCAGCAGCACTATCTTAATTCACCACTGTGTTTTCATAACAAGCTTTTCCCTCAAACACAGTTAAAAATGTCCTGGTCAAAGACAAAGAGAAAGTTGCTGGAAACCCTCCCCGTGTGTAGACTGTACCATATACAGCAAATGTGTGTGCAATGTTTTTCTACCCTATTGCATAACAGATCCATATTGTACAAATACCTTTCACCAATACAGTGAACTCATACTTATTGTGCAGAGTTGACCAAAGAAGTACGGCTTCTTTTCGGGAAAATGTCACGGGGGACTGCTCGCCATGTACGAAAACATCCACACAATGGAAAGGCACAATGGGATTTAAAAAGCCAACTCATTCACACCTTAGACTGAGGTTGGAAGAGGTCAAAAGCCCTTCGCCTCACATATATCCTGTATGATAGCATTTAATCACAGAGATCATCTTTACCAGGAAATCAGGTCAAACGTTTGTGACGTTCTCATCGCTAAATGCTATAGAAATTAGACAGAATATTTCCTGACTCTGTTATGACACCCTGACACAAAACAGCTGCTGTGGGTCAGTTGCTCTCTATTATGTGGAAATTTTCAGTCCATGTACAAACAGACCTCACCAACCTGTTTGAGATTGTGACGTGATGATGGCTCTGTAAAAACAAAGAGACTCCTTTACAGCTTTCATTGCTGTACTCAGTAACGTCAATGCCTAAAAATACCAAAATCTGCAGAGCTTGGAGCATGCAGACTTTTTGATTTCAAGTCAATAAGTTACAAGTGATATCACGAAGAAAGATTAGTAATCAAATCTACTTAAATTCATGTTAGTTCCATCAATCCATTATCTATACCCGCTTTATCCTGTAAAGGGTCACAAGGTGCTGGAGCCCATCCCAACTGCTATTGGGCAAAAAGCAGGATACACACTGGACATGTCGCCAGTCTCGCTGCCTTATCTTTGTCTTATTGTTGGTTGTACCTATTACACAAAGAACTCATCAATTATCTGCATCCCTATCTGACCCACAGTATATTATCGATGGCATCTCCACCTTTATCTCGTGAGAAAAAAGTGTTGTTCTGTAGTTTTCCAGCGAGAAAGGCACTGGTTTGACCATTATGACCTCGACAACATCACAGTGTGTACAGTGTGATTTTAAAACTGTGACAGTGAAACTTCAGAACACACGGTGCCGGTAAACATAATAACAGCTCTGTGGATATTTTTGCACTCACCGTTGAATAGAATAAGGTTGTGGGTGGGACCTGATACACTGTAGGTCAAGGTTGCGTAACATGCCCTCAACACAAACACCCTCCACTCAATTAACACACGCTTGTGGTACAGTTTCTCTACCAGAAATTCAGATTTTAATAACTTCACACCATTTTAACAAATATAAAGTCCTTGTTACATACTTTCTCAGTCTCAACTGCTGTTTAATTGCAATGTGTTACTGCACAGCAGCAACAGAGACGCACAAAAAAAAAAAATCACCACACAATCCTACCTTGATACTAAGTATATATAGTGTAGATTAATCACTGATCAATATCCAGTATGTGTGATTTAAATAACTACTATATCATATTATGAACTAAAAGGGTAAACTGAAGCCAGGTTTTTGAGAGATTGTTTTGCGCCTTTGGTGATATTGTCAGCAGAGCACATGTTTCAGTCAAAGGAGGTGCCCCAGTTTTGCATCACATGACTTAAAATCTGCTTGATTTATTTCATGAATGTTGTTCAAACTGAATTAGAAGAAATACAAAAATGTATGTTGTGCCATGGAGAAGGTGAAATAGGTTCACCTGCGGGTAATGCAGTGTGCAGCACTGTCGGTATTTACGTATTATATCATCGTGTCAGCATGTGCATGCTTGTGCAGTGTGTGGGCATAGACAATAGGCCTTTGTCTCACCGCATCCTATTTTTCTTCAGTGAGTTTACACACACACACACACACACACACACACACACACACATACACACACACACACACACACACACACACACACACCTCATCCATACACAGTTCCTCCTGGCTTCCGTCAAGTTACAGCGGTTTAGAGACAGCAAAACAGGAACAATCTGATACTCTCTTCCTGCCTCACATTTCCTGCCCCATCCCCCCAATAGAGAGAGAAAGAGGTGAATGAAAAAGAAGAATAAAGACATAAATGAATAAGAGAGAGGAGGACGCAGGGAGATGTGTTTGCCAGGTGTGTGTTTGTGAATATGGTGTGCAGTGACGATGTGGCCAGAGATTAATGAGAAAACAGTGGGACTGAGTTGATGGGAGATTGTGTGGCTTGCGGGTGTTGACTATACAACCAACTAAGTATCTGAGATGAGACATTTACCAGTGAAATCCTGCATCAGGATGTAAAGTTTAACATGTAACTGACTACTCTTAAGAGAATGTTTGGATTGGAAAAATATATAAATATTAACAAAGGTACTGAACCAATGATCCAAAAACACTGTGTTCTTACACATTCGTTTCCAAGTAACAATTAATTTCAGTTATAAATGATCTGATTGCTTTCTTTATGGTCTTTTGTTGTATAAAATGTCAGAAAATATAAACATCCGCTTGTTTTGTCCAAAACACAGCACAAAACGAAAAGATTTATGATTAAATATTAAATAATACAAAAAAATTCTCATGATTTTAATTTCGGGCCAAAAATTTTTTTTATGGGATTTCACACAAAAAAATTATATTAAAAAAAATGTATTTCCTGTCAGTCAATTAATTGTATGAATTGGAGGCAAGCTTACACAAGTTGAAACGAGTAAAGCTTTTGCTGTGCAACCAAACTTTACAGACAATGAATATACTAAAACAGAAAAGAAAAATGAGCAAGAAATAATATCAAAACCCAAAAGCATACTAAAAAAGGGAGCCATGTAGTATGAAATTAAATCAGCAAAATGTATTTAAAACCGTGATTAGCCTTTGTCTTTAGTTGTTTCTTAAGAAGCACTTAACTGAGCATGAGGAACATGGTTACAAGTGTACACTGCTTTTCTAGTTCAATAAACTGAGATGAACCCACTACACTGGTTGTCCTGTTATAATGAGGGAACATGTAATCCACATGCAACAGTACAGATCATTCATGTGTTTTTATGTTTTGTGGACAATAGCAAGGAACAAAATATATCAGGCTTTGGCGGACAATCGTCGTAAGTGAAATACATTTTTAGTTAATGATCTTTCCTCGGGATTTGTAAATAAATTGTAAAAGATAAAAATGTTTTTCTTTGTCCTTTGATAAGTTTTAACGGAAAACAAAACCTAAAAGATCACGTCAAAGCAGGTCAAAAGTGCACATGGAAAAAAATAATGAAATGTTTGCGTAGATGAGGAGTCAACTGTAATAATAATATTTAAACTTGGGGACTTGCAAAGCTATAAAGCTGATAGTAACACGTGCTGGTAATTTAGCGACAACCTTACAACAAAATGTCACTCACACGCATATTTTCCAAATCTCTCTTACACACACACACAAGCTCAGAGCACCTGATGAGCTGCGGTTCTGAAGAAGGAAGTGAAAACTCAGTCCATCTGCTTTGACAGGAAGTCAACAGAAGCCACATACAGGCATGCTGACGTCAATCAGAGCCACAGGAACACCTCCCCACTGCACACTCACACACATACACACACACACATTACTCACAATGATACATACACCCAACAATAAACGCTCATTCAAATTAGACACCTTGTCAGTCCAAAATTGCAAAATTGCATGAAGCAAAGTTTAAACACCATCAACAACTGAAATATTCACTTACACATATGCCAGTAAATTAAGCATTGCACGCGCACGCACACACACACACACACACACACACACACACACACACACACACACACACACACACACACACACACACACACACTATATAAACAGTGTAATGTGTTACTTGGTTTTCAACCACATGAACCAATAGATTTAAGTAATAACATAAGAAAATGACTCAAATTTAATCCAACAAGAATTTGGTCAATTATGCCTTATTTAGGATCACAAATAAAAAAAATAAAAAACAGTATAAATACACTGCACTATATAGATGTTATAGGATTCTACCAAAGGAGTGTAGTTCTAAGTGAGACTTATGAACAAAAGGGCAGTGAAGACAACAGTTACCTCTGCTGAATCTATCGAGGCTTCAATTTCACTTGTTCTACGTCATATCTGGCCGAGCTGGTTTCATATGAAACTTTCCGGTTGTTTGATGGTTAACTGCGCTCAATGCCTTCAGTTTCATTGTTGCTCATCTCGTCTCTCTTTACACAAAAACTCATTAGCTGCTGCCGTTTTTAATGCAATATCTCGACTGTGTGGGAACACCGGCCTCCAGATGTGAGGTCAAAGGTCTCATCACATCTTAAATTAAATATTCAATAATTAATATTTTAGCAAAATGCACACAACACACACGTTGAGTGTTCACGTGACAAATATACCATAATACGCAGTGTGAAAATTATTTTTACATTTCCTTTTAATCCCTTCTTACTCAAAAAAATGATTTTACCTTAAAAACACAATATTCCCTTGTTGTCCAGCTGGTTGCTGTAATATCACTCACAGACAGTCGCTGAGTCTTTCACCATATCTTAAAAAAAGCTGTGTGTTTGGAACACAAGCCAATAGGTGGACATCAGAGGAGGAAATATGGTTTGAGTAATTTCTTTTCCAAATACAGTAACTGATCAAGGTGACCAAAGCTCCTGATATACTTTGCGTGAAGGAGGATGATGCACAGCTACCTCTCAGTCTTTCAGACAGTAATACAACAAAGGTATCACTTTGTATCACAAATATATTGTCTGAGCACCAAAGAACTGTTTGTGATATTTCTTACTTACACTGGGAATAAGGAGCCAAATGAAACAAATAATTGAAAGCTTTAAGCTTTCAAGTTTTAAAAGCGACACATTTTGTCTGTATCTTGTATTTGACTGTCATTGTCGTTAGATTTGTTATGGCCTCTTTAAACCAACATCTCATGGAGAAACGTGGACGTGCAGAATTTACAGAAATGCTCTTTAAACAAACTCAATTGCGTACAATGTGTATAATAACATTAATCTTGTGTCTTCCTGTAGCACACAACCTTGACGGAGCAAGTGAACAGACATAAATCTTCTTCTCGCAAAGAAACCAACGGCAATATGCGCCGCACAAACACACACAGACATGTGCTGTGTCGTGCTCATAAAGTCATGTACTGCTTGCACACATACAGTATACTCACACACTGCCTCTTACTGGCCTAGATGTGTACATGCACTCACATACACAACGGTACAGTAACACACACACACACACACACACACACACACACACACACACACACACACACACACACACACACACACACACAGCTGGTCAGAATCAAATGTGATGAAAGAAGACAGGGGAGGTTTGCTGTTATCTTAAACTGAGCTGCTCAGTGTGGTCTCTGTGTGTGAGTGTGAGTCTGCATGTGCACGGGTGTTTGTCTGAAGTGGCAGTTTAATTGTGTTTGAGCGAGGTTAATGAGCTTGGTGACAGAATAGTCTGGACTACAATGTTGGAGCTGGATACAGATGGCGCAAAAAGTGAAAGTCGTCACGTAGGCGAATTCGTGAGAAAAGGACAAGGCGAAGGAGGGAGGGAGGAGTAGAGAATAATGAGAACAAGGAAAAATGGCAGTAGAAAAATGTGTGAGAGATATAAACCAGATAAGTAATAAAAAGTTCATGCAGCTTTACAGAAGTCAGACACGTAGCAGGACATTCCTGTGAGCTTCTTACCTGGGAGGCAAACTCTGGTGATTGGAGGTTGGGTTGTTGCTGCAGGAGACCTCCTAAAAGAACAAAAGAAAGACAAAGAAGATGTTACAAAACAAAGAATATCCTCTATAAACTTCATCTTTATAGAGTGAGCACCCCCTAAAGTACAAACCCATTTTTTTTCACTCGGTATCTAAAAGAAAAGATTAACAGCACTTTTGTTTCCGGCAATCAAATATGAAGCTACAGCCAGCAGGCAGTTAACTTGGTTTAGCTCAAAGACTTGAAACAAGGAGAAGCTGTTAGCTTGGATGGAGCTGCCTACCACAGACACCAGAAAATCATTGTGCCCGGGAAAAACATAGTTCGGCACATAACCACCATAAAACCGCAATGTGGTAATCAGTGGTCTTTAAAGGTGCTGTTTGGCTCATTTTAATACCTTTTTTCAAAGCCAGGCTATTTCACTCTGTGTCCAGTCTTTGTGCAAAGTTTAGCTTGTGTTAGAGTCTCCTGGTTGAAGGTTCATATAGAAAACACACAGATGTGAGAGTGAGAATGATTTTCTCATCCAAACCTACAAAAAAACAAACACGTGTATTTTCCAAAGCATCAAATTGTTCCTAAAATTGATGACAAATAGGACTAGTTTAAAGTGAGGATGTTTTGTTTTTATTTAAAGAGATCAGTCATCCCATATTTATTGTAATTGTACCTTGTCGTGCTACAGAAAGACAAAGAAGTTGTTTCATAGTAGTGGTGGGCGATATAACCCTAACATTATATACCACTATTTGAGGTTATTTCTATAAAATGTATATTCTTGGAATCATGAAAAAGTACAGAAAAATATGTTAGCGTTAATTTAAAGAAAAATAAATTGCAACAAAATAAGTGTTATGATTTAATTTTTCTGCCTAAACGTAACAGTTTGCTTACAGATATTTAGTTCAAACTAAGCAAAAAAAAAATTCTCAGGTCTTTATTCTGTAAACAACAACAGTAAATCAGAGTGAGATTAAGATTATGCATAGAAAGTTTTTTGCTGTGTGCCTAAATTACACATGTAACCCAGCCTACCCAGAGTCAGATGTTCCAAACGAGTTAAATGTAAAGCGACTCAATTGCGGTATGTGCCTGGGGTCAGTATTCTGTAGTATGTCCCTAAAAAACATAGTTAGAATAATGAAGGTGAAAAGGGAACATCTGAAGGCACAAAGTACTGTGTGTGTGTGTGTGTGTGTGTGTGTGCGTCTGTGTGTGCGTCTGCGTGTATGCGTGTGGCTGTTGGAGAGTATGCAGTAGACAGTGTTTCGATAAATTTCCTTTCAGCAGACTCATTGATCATCTGCCTGATCTTGAGTGTAGAAGTAATTCAGTGTATGATCACATTACCATGTTTGTCCATGTCTGTGCACATGTGTGTGTTTCTGTCTCAGCTCCAGTCTGTGTGTTGTCAGAACCAAATGTAGGTCAGACAGGCTTTAGGTAGTCAATACAGCACACTGGATGTTACTATAGCCTTCAGTAGAGCAGAGGGCTCTTAGCATCTGATCCACATACACACTCACACATAAGCTTCCGTAGTGAAAAACAGAGGGAAAGGTGGCCTACATACATATCTCCAGGTCATGTGGATCTGCAGTCCCACCTCCGCTGGGAGTGATGATGCTCAAGGTGACTGCTGCTGCAGCTTTAAAGGGCTCTATTGCTTTCATCAAGCTTGTGAATAAAGAACTCATACTTAATATATAACTTATAGACTGCATGGGGTGAACAAAGCTCTATTTTAGAGAAAAGGGAACAAATTAAAGGGCACCGGATTGGTTTCATTGCACTTATTTTAGGGGTTTGTTTCATAAAATGTTTGTTTGACACAAAGTTTTCTTCTTTTTTTTTTTTTTGCCCTGGATCATCATGCAAAACACGTAGATGCAGTGTGCTTCACCGCAACAAAGCACTTCCATATCATAGAGCATTTTAATCACGCGGCATGTAAGAGGAAACTATTTCTTAATTTATCAAGAAATAACAGACAAATGACAGATTTAAAATTTCAATTATACTGTCAAAATAATACTAAGTCACATGAAGTTATCTTTTAAATTCTATTGTGTGTTTGTACAAGGCATGTAGTGTGTTTGTTGGCTGGACTAGTTTAGCTGCCATACTGGTGGAAACAGCTGTGATGTCAGAAAGCTCGATGCTTCCACCTTGTGACCAATTGATGTGAGTGCACACCAGTTCATCTGGTTCTCCCCAGATGAGATGATCTAAACTTTTCCTTTGACTTGTCTTTGCATTTTGGAAAGCTATTATCATTTTGTAGAAACCAATAGAAGAGTCTTTTTAAATGAATTCTGATTCAGTCACACTTACTTGCTGGAGGCACACTGGACATTGGTCAGAGCAGTGAAGTTATTCCTTACACTTCGAAGGCTTGCCAGAACCTAAACAGGTAGAGGGAGAGATAATCAGTGGCATCGTTTGTCATTTTTGTATTAACGGTGCAGCTTAATTAATGTTTTATGTGGTTGTAGAGCAGGGTGCGAAGAATATGTAAACATATTAAATTAATCTTAATAAATTACCTATATTTCTGCATATCATTTCTGCAATCAGTGTTGGATCAATACTCCAACTCAGTGTTTAACAAACATGTCTGTGTGGTATTAGGGGATGGGCTATATAAAGGGCTTAAGAGCATTTTGGGGAACAGACAGCGAGATATTTACCTGAGCAAAAGGCGTTACGATCAGGTCATCACCATGTCTACAAACACAAGAAAGAGAAATACAGTGAGAAACATGATCACTAAATGTCAGATGTTGCTGTTGCATTAAGGTCATATGATTTCGTTCCGCATCATCACCATAGAGCAAGAAAAATGTTAAGTAACAACAATACGCAATGATTAGCACGACCCGAGCAACCTCGTTATTATAACTGAAATAGAAGGAGTCCGTGGAGGGAGACGTATGGGAGGATGTTCGTGGGTCAAAAATAGGAGTGTTTGTACTGACAGTAAACTATTTTAGTAAGTTGAGCTAAGGTGAGAAACTGGTCTGTGGGTTTCAACTTATTTTCATGTTATGGAACATCTGGGGTCATACACAGTGGCTGGAACAACTTTAGCACTAAAATGTAACATACACATGAATGCAGCAGTTTTATAAATCCAAAAACAGCATCTATAGTAGTTGCAAAACACTGACAGGGAGCATTTTCTGTATAGTGTGTGTAGTCTTACTACTCACACATAAAGTAAATAATGTTGATAATACTTGCATACTTTTACATCATACAGGTTTTGAATGGAGAACTTTGTGGTGGAATATTTTTATAGTGTGGTATTAGTACTTTTACTTGAGGACCTGAATACTTCTCCCACCACTGTAGTCAGTGAGAAACTCCTTAAATGCCTTATTCAATGATGCACTTTAAAAAATAATTAAAAGGAGATCTGTGTTAACCAATATGACCAAAACACATTTTTTTTGTCAAAAAAAAAAAAATCCCTTCATATTCACTCTTTATTCAACTTGAATTTGTGTAAATATGGTAGTCGATAATTCATAATTATTGTGTGCAACCTTTAAAATTTTGGTTAAAGGGAAAACAGACACAATATATTTGTGATATTTGATATGTTAAAATGTTAAAACCCAATACATGTTTTCAACAATGTTCATCAGAGACCGTAATGAAAACGGAAAGAAAATAGGAATGTGTATCTTTGTAGAAATGTGTACAGAAACAAGTAATTGCCTCAACATTAGAATCTTTGCAGCAACTACAGAAATTAAACCTAAAATTGCCTTGGCCAAATTCAGACAGGTAATTGTGATCGATTCCATCCAAGAACAATTGTTAATCTTGGTATCCTGTTTGCAGGTCTGTGAGTCCCTTGGTATTTGAATTTAAACATGAATAATTCAGAAGTAATTAAGGTATTCAGTTGCTGCTAAGATTCAAATTGTTATCTACGACGCTGCTTGCTGTTTTTTTTATTTTTTTTTTATCTCTTTGTGTTCACCTGCTCAACACTGGGACGCTGATCTCCATTTGTGTCTACTTACAGTTCGGAGGCGATGGAGGAGTTTCGTGACATGGACTTGGGTGACAGATCATAGTCGCTGTCAGAGCGGTAGAGGAAGGACTCTCGGCGCTGGTTATGACCGGGGAAGTTGGTGTGGAGGACCAGACCAGAGCCGGGGGAGGCCTGGGGGTCCAGAGGGCTGCAGCTGGCAGACGGGCCATTCTCCACATCAAAACTGCAAACAGATCAACACAAAGATTTCAAGAGGTAAACTTTTTTTGTTTTGTTTTTTTCAGAAATGGGAGGTGTAGCGAATAAAAACAGATAGAAATAGGTGTATTTTTTTGTTTTAGTTAGGAAATTATTGGAGGTGGCTTTAAGATTCAAGTCAACAAAAGTCGGTAGCATTAGACTCAAACATTACTCATATCTTACGGACTCTCAGCTTTGGAGTAAGCAGATATATCCAAATGGGGACAAAGGTAACAAAACTATAATTAGAAATCAGTCTACAATAAGTGCTTCTGGCTTTTCAGCTCATTTTTAGTCTGATTACCTTCTGTGGACGTCCTTAGGTTTTAACTGAGCACCAAGACAGGGGAAAAGGAATTCTTTCACATGTCAACATCCCCTCAGCAGATAAGCTGCAGTCACACACTCCCTTAATTATGCAGACGAGCGCACACACGCACGCACGCACACGCACACGCACACACACACACACACACACACACACACACACGTGAATAGACTTGACCAGGCAAGAAAGGGCAGGATGACATGCGAGTGCAGTGTTCATTCACTGATGAGTATTAGTGAGAATGAGGCTCATACGTGAGAATAAGGAAGTGAGGGGAGGAATGGGGGAGGTGGATCTGATCGAGACATCACTGAGGAGGAGGAGGAGGAGGAGCTGAAGAGTAGAAGTCACCATGAGGATGTTTTTTTTGTTCTGGCTGTCGTGTATCTTCCTAGACACTCTCCAAACAAACAGTCTGTGTGTGATATTTACTTTTATTGCATTTTCCGCTGTAGTTTGAGTTTCTGTAAGTCGGTATCTTTCATGACTTTGTTCCGCCGTCACTTCTCAGTCTGTATAGTAAACACACACCAGCAGACGAGATGCTGGTTACACGACAAACTCTGTTAACTGACAACTTTGAAAGATATATTTGCGATGTTTTTCCATCAAAATGTAAAACGTTTGTTGAAAGGTCACAAATGTAGATATATTGTCTATTATTTTTTTGTATCATTGCGCTTATGCAGTCTTTTTTTTGTTTATTATAATTAAACATTGGATGGAAAACGCATCAGTTCATCTATGAAAAGAGGACAGAAAAACCAGACACTCAGAAGCTGTCAAACTGTCTGCAGCTGATAGACCTGATCTTGTGTTAGACTGTGATAAACAGCATCAAAACTGGCTTTTACTTTAAAAGAAACATAAAGATTTGCTGCTTTATGTCCATGTTAAATTCAACTGCACATGAATAGTTTTTACACTTAATGATCATGACATTATGACATTTGGGACTGAACACATGGAGATGTCATGTTTTTCATCCCCATGGGCAAGTGAGACATCAAAAACAAAGGAGTGTCTTTTATTTACACAAAAATGATGGGCATCTGGGTCCAAACAAAAAACGCACTTCAGAATGGATAAAAACAGGAAGTGAATGAGGCAAGACTATCAGTAAAAAAAAAAAAAATCAAGGTTAAGAGCAAATAGATCAAGATCAGTGCCAAAGAAAACAAGAAAACATGCATAGATTTGGTTCCTATTAGACCATATGAGACCCCGATCTAAACTTTTGTTTTCAGCTTTTACCTTAAAATAGCAAAAACTCCCTGCTCTGAAAATCTGCGGCGCCTCCCAGTTGTAATGCCTTCTGTCAAAAGTTACATTTTAAGGATCTACAATTCCTGCAAAGAATTTCAGATTCAAATGTTCTGCTTCTAAACATGTCACGATGACGTAGTAAAGTAATGTAAAAAAAAAAAAAGAATGAACAGAATAGATCAAAGGTGAATGAAAAGTGTGTGCTTATCCTTTTCACATGCAAACGCATGCATACGCACTATGTGCGATGTATATACTGCTCAACTGCTCTGCCCTCGGGTCAATCCACTGCTTTGTGTGTTGGGATCACGTGCAGTGACGACTAATTCTGCAGGCGAGCCTATTGAACCACATCTCACAACTGTCCGCTCTTTTTCTTTTCCAACTGAAGACAATGCGTCACATTAACTTTGTTGTTAAATATTATTTACAGTCCTTGTAAACTCAAAAGGATAACATTTTCACTCACAGCCAGGAAAGGCTTCCAAGATCTATCTATCCAAAAAGGCTTTCAGCAAAAACCCTGTCTGTATGTTTTTTTTGCCAAAACTGCCACCACCAACAACAACTACACCCACTGGGAAGAGACAACATAGCTTCAAACTCAAAATCACAAACACAGGCACCCTTCACTTGAGTAAAAGTAGTAATATCACAGCGTTAAACCACACAAATACACGTAAAAACCCTGCTCTTAATTAGGTACAAAATTACCATTAGTAAAATTTCTTGAGGTATTCATTTAGCGGAAAACTAACTCAGTGATACGTAAAGTCAACATCTGTGAAGTAACTCCAGCTGTGAGGTAAATGAAGTGGAATAAGAAATACAAGACTGTCCTCTGAAATGTAGTGGAAGAGGAATATAATGTGTATTAGAACGGAAAATATCAAATAAAGTATCACAAAATTGCACCACTGCAGACTGGATGTTTATGTCACTAAGTCAACACCTCAGTTCCTGTCTGATCTTGATATGAGTCACATCTCATGAGAAGGACTTTCCAGTTAAGTGAGTCATGTAAGAAGGTAACAGTTGGGATTGAGGTGTTTATGACGTTTATTGCAAGAAGAAAAACAAATCATGGGCACCTCTGTCACAGCCCCCTCCCCCTCAACAGAGAGGGCTGCTGATGGATGTTGTGTTATGTAAGCAATAATACACAATTAAATGTCTCAGTGTGAGTTTTTCTAGTACAACCTGGAGTGCATAATGTGCTCACACCTGTATAATGGACAATTAACAAGGAAAAAAGGGAACAGAGTTTCAAAACTCATCCTAGTTTTTTATAGTGTGTATGTGATGTGTTAATTAAGCCCACTGTAAATCAGTCATGATGTTGTTTTGATATATATTTTTCGATTGATGTGTAGTGATTCATGAATGATTAAATGTGGTAGGGCTGAAACTAATAATAATTTTAAGCACCAGTTAATCAATTAACAACTTTATTCTGATAATTTAATCCGTGATTAGACAGGTTCACACATTTTCAAGTTTGTAACAGTCAGGTGTAAATTTCTACATTGAAACTTTTCTCAAGACTGTAATCAGCCCTTATTTTGTGAATAGACATTTTCTTTATGCATTTCCACTTGGTGAAAACATTTATTCAAGAGTTTATCTGAAGCTGATGAGAAGTTACCTGTTAGAAAGGTATCTTTTTTTTTTTTTTTTACAGTTATTAGAACAGAACAAAACTGTTTCAGTGGTCATGTAGCGGCATGTGAGTGTATTATTTTAGGTTAGACTTGAAAACCTTTGAACCTATCCTTTAATCATTTGGTCTATAGAATATGAAGAAAATTAAATAAAAACTGAATCACCCAAAGCATCTTAAAATAGTTTGTTTTGTTTAACCAACCGTCTAAAACTGAAAAATGTTACAATTATATAAAACTCACTGAGAATCTGGAAAGAGCCAAAGCTTTTGCAGAACAAATGACTTCATCAAAAAACAAAATAGCTGTCTGATTTTCTTAATTGTGTAGAATAGTAGAGACGTGAAGCTTCCTTTTAAAAAATTATTCAGCAAAAAGACTCCTGATTAGTTAATTCAGACTACAAGGCAGCTGTAACCTGAACTGAGCTGAACTTGACTGTCTAATTTTCTTAGAAAAACAACATTTTAACACAAACAGTCTTGTGACTATCTGCCAATGTTTGTCTTTCGTTGGTCCCCAGGTAGCACCGACTTTAACCACCCTCATCCATGAGATCAAGGAGGAAAGTTAAATATATCTAAGTTTGAAAGATCACTGGTGACCTTTGTGACCTCAAAGCCAAAGCTCCACTTATCAGAGTTTTAACATTTTCAACTGGATCTCCTTCTATTTGCAAAATGGTGACAGAGACATAAGGTTTAAGGCTCAGAAAAGCTCCCAAGTAGACCTTAAAGTGTCGATAACTTTGATACATCTGTTGCAAACTAGAAAAAACAAGAGCAAGGTTATCGAACTGTTCTGTAATTGTTGTCTCAAGCAATACTGAAAGGCGAAAAATAAGTCTATTTATCTTGCGGCCGTGTTTTTACACTGGTCTACTTAACAGGACAAAGGAGGGATATCCAAGAATTTTGCCTTCACAAAAGACATGACCTTGGGAACAAAGATACTTTTCTGTGAAATGGGGTATCCTGGTGGGTTAGTGGATTAATGAATTTGTCTGGGAAACTACACTCACTCTCGCACCATTCCCACATGCTTTCTCTTTGAAGTTCATGCACAGGAACAAAGTCAGCACTTGGATCTTTCATTTTCCTATCTGGTGTTATTTTTACTTGTGGTGCTTTTTTAGCCTTCGTTTGGTGTATAAATATGAATTTGTGATTTTTATTGATATAGATGGTTGTGTGTAGTGATTGAATAGGTTTTGCTATATTAGGATCAGCTATAAGGGAAGCTTCTTCTATATATACAAATGTTAAAATACAAAGTTGTAATCCTTGCTCTGTCAACCGGAGGCAGGCTTCGGGTCAGGAAGGATGAGGATTGTTTACCCAAACTCTTCAGAGATCAAGAAAACCACAGTCCAGATGCTCTATTCCAATTATGAGCTTCCTAGGTAGGGGGGAAATAATAAGTCAAACTAGCATGAGTTAAAGGAATCTGACAATGTGCGAACATGAATTAAAGGGATCAAAGCATCACCGGGCTTCATGACGTACAGTTGTGTTCAGATGTTTTTTAATATGGTCTTATCTGGAACCTTTAAAAGAACGACAGGGGACACAGATTCAATGGACATGCTCTCTGATCATAATTGGTCAGTCATGTTTTTGGTGTTATGTTTCACTAAGGCAATCAGGAAGTACTACCTCTGACCCCAGAATGATTTGCTAGGATGACACGACATTCCTTTCCCATGATCCAGCTGCATCTGTCTTACTGATGAGCACGCTCACTGAGTGATGGACTGTAGCTGAGAGAACGACAGACTTAGTGACACAAGTTGAGAAGTTCTCTCCCTGTTTATTTGCTCATTGGTTCATTTTGTTGAACCACCATTATTCCTCTCTGCTGTTACAGAATGTTTCTGCAGTGCAGACTCTAAAAAATGCCCATGTAAAACATTACTACAATAATGATAGCGATTTCTCAACCAAACCAGAACAAAGACAAACATAGATTTAAAAACAAAAGAAGCTTCCCTTATAGCTGATCCTAATATAGCAAAACCTATTCAATCACTACACACAACCATCTATATCAATAAAAATCACAAATTCATATTTATACACAAAACAAAGGCTAAAAAAGCACCACAAGTACAGACAAATATCAGCTAATAGTTTTAGTAAAAAAAAACAACTACATGCTTTATGGACAATACATTTACAAAAATAATACCAGATAGGAAAATACATACATTCAGTCATATAGTCTGTTTAGGTGGATCTTTGTTTCTTCCAAGTGAAAGCACTGAAGTGATAGGGATAACTTATATATGTGTCCACATACTGAGTGGGATGTTCAGCCGGAGTGCTTCAATAAAGGTAAAAGATACAACTTTCCTCATGAAAACAAGCTGATGGGGATGTCATTCAGAGCCGTCTGTGAGCTGTCTGTCACATTTACTGGGTGCATCAATAACTACTTTGCAGTATGAACAGACATTGATGAAAGCCTTGTTGGGCTAATTGACTGTAATCACACTGCTGTATTTTAGAGGTTTGTTTGTTATTCCTTGTAACTTTATGATGGTTTCCAGATGGAAAAAACAAAAAAACAATGTAACTCAATAATAATGATACAGAAAATGGAGATGGAGACTTTTGTCTACTCGGAAATGACTATTAAACAGTTAAAAATATCCAAATGATGACTTCAATTCATCATGTTTTGTCTAACCAACAGCCAGTTTAGTATATGACAAAGAAAAACATCAAATTCTGACATTTAAGAACCTGGAATGCTTAAAAAAAAATTACTAAGATCATTAGATGATCAAAATGCTTGCCAATTATTCTCCTGTGGATCGATTATGCAATATACATTTTTAAGATCATTTCTTTATAAAACCATGAAGAAAATATGCCAATATTGCCTCTGGCTCTCAGTATTTGCTCTCCAATAAAGCCAGCTTGTCACAGAAGTCAGATAATGTCTGAAAAGTTTCTAAGTGCAAACCAGTATGCAATGACTTTGTGGTTGGTTTGCAGGAGAAAACGTATCTTCTTGTGTCAGTTAAAACCAAAATGTCTACAATAAAGTATTGTCATTCAAGTACTAATGAACCAACAGTTATACTCATTTCAACCTCATCATGGGATTAGTGGGATTTCTCTGTGCTCTAAACTCCCGAAACTGTCCCACAGCTTCGATTCAATAAAAAAGAAAGACTACAACTTTAACATGAAACTTGTGCATTCTTAGAGGAGAGAGACACAGAGTGTCGCAGACAAGGAGAAAACGCATTCTTAAACTGCGAATTAATATCTTCCTTCCTGTGTGTTAGGGTGAGGGGAAACCAGTGACCATTCATCTGTTGGGTTGTGCAAACAGAGGTGCTATGGTAACACCTCCTGTTTATCACAGTGTTAGGATTACATAGTATTCCTCCAACTGACACATGAAGTAGCTTTTCTTCTGTTATTATATGAACAATTATACTAATGTTGACAATCGTTTGGTTTAGATTAAAAAAAACAACAACATACATTTCACTATGTTATTAGTAGAGCTTTGAATTCTTGCAAAAGTTTGGGACTGAAGAAGAGAAGAGATGCTCGGGCCAGGTAGTGGATTCTAAAAAGACCTTTTTGTCTAACTAGCCAGCTCGGTGAAATGTGCCAGAGCTCTGAAATGCCCCGGAGGGACTGATGAGCTGATTGAGTGATCCCATCAGACTGAGCAAAAAATAGAAGTTGAATTTTATGTTCCAAAGACCTCAGTCAGATTTCCTTACATGAAACTGCAGCAGAGATGCCTAAAAATACAGTCGGTTAATTACCCGAGCTTGTCCAAACATGCACACGCTGAAGCAGACATTTCTCAACACATGAACTTATAAAATTCTACAGGAACAAAGGGTACAACTTAAACTTAAATATATCTGTAGAGTATGAGTTTGGCCACTGTTTATTCATACAGAGAGAGAAAACAGAGGCTGACCAAGCTGACCAGTCACATTTCTTGTTGTTGACCCACTAGATTCACTTAATACACAACTATAAACACCGCTTAAACACTCAATTTATATAAAACCAGGTTGGCTCCAGCCAATATTGCATTTTGTTTCCCACTGTCACAAATGGAAAGTAAATATTGTTAAATGTGACAGTTTTATTGAAGCCTGTTTTATTAAATTAAAAATCTATTCTCCAGCCCTGCAAAAAAAATGAAAACACAAACCACTAGAAATATACCCATAAACCACTGCTGGACCAAACCTTTAATTTCTGAAAATACATCAATCTAAAACCACACTGAGAATCAAATTTGTCCTCTGGCCTTTTTTCATCTGCAACCAAAAAAAAAATAATACAGAAGAAGAAAACTCGGGAATCCAAGTAGAAACAGGACTTATTAATAGAAATGAGGCCACTAACGTAATCACACCTTGCGCCAAGTATTATACATGCACATTTAGGTACAAAGTCATCTAGCAGATGCTCTCACTCAGAATCATTTACAGTCTAAATGCACTGCTCTCGTGTCACAAAAGTGACTGGCCAAAGGTGTGATGATGATGATGAAGGAACAGGGACTAAAGGCAAATTTGTTTGTGTTTGTGTTTGTGTAAGTGGGTGATTTAAGTTTTATATAGTGTTATATATAGCAGATAGTGACAGAGTGATGTGAACGTTTAAACTGAAATGTGCTTTTACATGTCTCAATATATCATCAACTACATGTTTAGGTTATTGTGACCCGACTTTAGGTTCATGTGATCAACCAGCTCGACGTAGAACGTGAAAGTATGAAAAGTGTCATTTCCAGTGGCCAACAGGGGGCGCTATGACTATGAGCGAATATTACCCCACAGGGGTCTTCAGGGCGGGGCTGTTATCATACCTGTGATGTTTGGAGAAGGTCGGTCCATGTACATAAGATTTAAAGCAACTCGTAGTTTCATGGCGAGATGCTCAAAATGGCCACCACGCTACGGGCACACACATCGATAAAAACGAATTATTTATACAATTTTTTAATCCCAAACATGTTTTCTATCGATAGAACCTAAATTCAAGTCGGTCGGACAAAATCCCTCGGAGGAGTTCGACAAAGTACAACGTGTCAGAATCGCCCAAAATGGCGACTAAATAAAAAATTGTGGACTTCCTGTCCATTTGACGTAACGGTGCAATGTAACTTTTTTTGTGCGTCTAGGTGTGATACACGTGTCCACCGGATTTCGTGAATTTAGGTAAATGTGGCCACCGGGGCATCTCATCTCTTTAGGGGGCGCTCTCGAGCGGTTTGGCCGAATATGATAAAGCCTCCAAAAAGGCAAATCACTTTACGTAAGGACAAGAACTACCAAGAACATTTTTACGAAATACAATAGGGCTTTCACACCGATGCTCGATGCTCGGGCCCTATTGACTTAAAAACAGGAAAAACAAGCTCAGCCGGTTGTTGCTTTAAAAGAAATTAAAAAATGTTTTAAACATTCCTGTGCTGGTAAATCTCTTTTCCATTACAACCACTGGTCTGTACAGAGTCAGGCTAACCAAGGTCACAGTTCCTCCTTCCTCCGATGACACTACACCTCAATTAATTTCATAACTTTCAATATAGGGAAGCAAATTATTTTTCAGAGTTGCTGTTGTTTGCTGAGGTCCTGACAGACATTACTAGGTACATTAATTCAAGTACTGTACTCAATCACAGATTTGAGGCCCATCACTTGAATGCTTCAATTTAATGTTACACCTCTTATACTTCCCCCTCTACTATATTCCAGAGGTAACTTTGTCCTTTTTACTGAACTGCATTCATTTGATACTTGCGGTAAATGGTCGCATTTCAGATTAAGAGTTTAAAAAGATAAATGTATTAAATAAAAGGGATTATTCAAGATATAACTGGTGGCTTCCAACTTGTATACTGTACTATCTCCATGCCATGTTTCAGATGTCAGATGCTGCAGACTCACCATTGTCTTAATCTTTGTGATCCTCCCAGCTGTCAGTATTATCACTTGCCATCGTCATTGTTATTATCTTAATCATCATAATCACCACTATCATCATCGAGCCCAATTCACGGCAGCAGCGACTAATTCCAATTTTGACGAGTCAGAAATCAAAAGCCCCGACCACAGAGAAACGTGGCATACTCACGTTCTCACCGCATTTTTGTGTGTGTGCATCTCCATAACAACACATTATATTGTAAGTAAAGTGCACTGCAAATAAAATACTGCTAAACCACAAACTCTACAACAGTGCTGCACCCCACCCATGGGCAAGCAAGCACAAACACTGTTATTCAGAGTCCTGTGCTGGAAAGAAAAATGGGTCACCAAACTGAAAAGAAATCTGGCTTCAAATGCCGACAGCTATTTAGCATGTAAAAAAAAATATAAGATGAACCTGAAGAGCAGCCCCGGGGTTAGTTTTGTTTACATTAATTTCACGTAGTGTTGGAGTGAAATTTCTGATTGTTTCAAACAGATACGGACGGCATTTTAAGGCAGTTGAGGGTAATTTCGCCAATAGCTCTTTTTAAGCCACATTGTTTTTGGTCTAGTGACCAATTACAATCATGTTACTGCTGTTCTCCCCAAAATGTTCCAAAATTTTTTTGAATTGCACAGGATTAAAAACCTTAATTGGACTTTTTCCAGTTAAACAAATTTAGTTTTTGCATTAAGAACTTAAATATGGCTTTAAAAGCCAAAACATGCTGCATAGACAATGACCACCCCAAAAGTCTTTGCTTGACATTCACAGTGGTGAATCTGATGATCTGATGTAAGTTGCGGCACAGGTTGCAAACAAAAAGGAACCAGTTTGTGTATACATAAAAGGAGTTGTGATCTTTTATTATTATGTCATTTAGGAATCCGGGTCACTGACCAAACATTTGGTTAAGCCTATCTCTCTGGGAGATTATCTGTTCTAGCTAGACATGTGAGAAACAATCCCTGGAACATATACAGTATGTAGGCTAATTCATGCAGGGGGCAGCTGCATGTGTGTAAATATGCTATATGGCTATCTGCAAACAAAAGCACACGCATTCACAACAGCCAGAGCAGTGTGAGGAAGTAGTCATGAAGTAATTATTCTACCCACGCTCACGTGGTTCTCGTCTACCTGTCTAATGATTCAGACATGCAGCACAGCACAGTACACCATTTGTGTACTTCTCGTTTTTTCAGTATAGTCCAGTACTTTCCACAGGAAACCCTCAGTCACAGAGGTGGAACCCACCCAACCAGAGGTGAACGTCTGCAGACCTCAGCGTCTGCAGACATCTATGATTATACATTAGATTTTGCCATCATGGCTATTTTGTTTAAAAGATAAAAGAAGCAAACATTTAGCATTATGTTTCCGCACACAGAGAAAACTAGTCGATGACTAATCACACAAACGTCTCCAAATTACTCAATAAACGTTATGCTGTCTGACCTCTTATTTACCTGTAAAGGTTTGGGGTCATTCTGAGGAAACATTTTCCAGCTTCACTGACGCTTCTACACTTACATTAGTTGTATTCATTTAATTGTTAGTGCTTGCTGTGCTCTAATTCATTGTCTGATGTCCCCTAAAGCTTGCATCAGTCCCACCCAGAATACCCACAGTCCTCCTGGGGTGAGACCAGCCTAGTTTAACACATCCCCTTCCCAGAAACAGCCTGCCGTCAACATGCATCAGTGCTGCTCATCTCTGACTTTATTTCCTGCTTATTCTCACTCTCTGCTAAGGTTTTAGGAGATCTATCGTGACTTTATTTAACCAAAATACTCACCTACATTTCTCGAACAAATATGTATCTGTCCTTTATGACACATAGTCATGCAATGATAAGGGATGATTGTGTGTCACAAACTTTAGAGATTTACTGTATGTCATATCACAGGCAATAAAATAGAAAAATAAAAATAAAGAGCTTATGCCGGTGAGATAAAGAGAGTAACCAACCAAAGGATATGATCGAAGGTTGAGTCTCATCTATAAGCATAACTATTCATTTATAGTTCAAATCATGAATTCAAAATGATCAAGAAATATGTTACATACTGTAGGTTTGATGCAATTTTTATCAAATGATAACTTTTCCGTATATTGTGATATTCCATTTAAACCACTGAGATAACTGAGATTCAGCCATATTCAAGAAAAAAAAAGCAAACATAGTTTCCTATTTACAGTGTCCCTACATGGTGTTGAGCCATGTTGAGGATTTGGGGTTTGAAGATGTTTTGATTCTGAGGTATGTGGGAAAATATGTTTCCTCGTACTATGGGTGAGCTGACCCTTTAAACAACAACAGTTTTAGCTCGTGATCCTTAATGGGCAAACCCTGTCCTCTCGAGACCCCTCATCACTGGTTGTATACTGCATGTCTGGGCTGACAAAGAGTTTCAGATTGTTTCATTTGAAGATGTAAACCTCCAGTATTTCACAAAAAAAGCAATAATCTGAGAAAAGTTAATATAATAATTAATAGTGTACAGTAGAAATGTATCTTGTTAATCATCCTGCAACTGATGTATTGTATTACTGAGGGTTCAAAACCCAAATTAATATAGGCAGACAAAAAGTCCCGCACGGCAAAGAAGTCAAATTTACCAGAGTTGCTGGAGGCTGAGACCCTTCAGTGTTATGATTTGTTTTTCATTTTTTTTTATATCCTTGGAGTCATCCTTTTGTCCCACACAGACCAGACTATGTTTACAATGTAGCTAAAAAAAAAAAATAAAAAAAAAAAGTCAAGATAATAAACAAATTTATCTGGACTAATTTGCATGGTGAACAACTTGACACTGTTTAACTGCACAAACGCAACACAACCTGTTCAAAATATTACTCCACAAAAACCGTTGCACCCCAAAACCATTCAGTCAAAGTAATTCGGATTTTCTAACACAAACATGTGACAGTGCATGTAACCACATTCCAGCAGAGGATTATTAAAATTATGAGAAACGCATGGGTGGATTGAAAATGTATGAGAAATAGGAAGTAAGTATACACATACTCTATAATGGATAGTTGCACAGCAAAGGGACACTTGGAAATACTGCAAACTTTTTTTTGAACTATTTTAAATGGACAAGTTGGAAAGAGTCAGTTCGGACCAACTCAAAAGCACAGGAGTGTCTTTCTGTTCAGAAGTGATACAGCATGACGACGTGACGTGTGTGCGTGTGTGGTCTTTGTGTTCTGACCTGTGAGTATGGCCGTGGTTGGCGGCGTGGAGTTTCCTGATGACTTCCTCACTGAAGTCAAAATGAACCCTTCCTCTGGCACAGGGTGAACGCCGGTACATTGCCCCGACACACACATGCACTCATGCACACACTACCCAGCACACACCATCACATATGCGACCACAATCGCGTCACAACACACCCAGTGTTAGTGTCAAAGACGCAGCATGATACGCACACTGAAGCACATGAATGTCACACACTGTCATACACAGCAGCATTAGTAAGAAACACACAGTGACATGCGTGCACGCACACACACACACACCTCTCTTTCACTCACACACACTTTGTTTTAAGTGAATACAGTTACTACTAAAAAAAAAAAAGGGCAATCACACACAGATTACTCTCATTTCATCAGCAATACACAACTCATTCAGGCTATGTGGTCACACATTTACATGACTGTTAACTGTAAAAAGTTACTCAGCAGATTATCCATCAGCAACGCTCTCCGTGGAACAAATAAAAGCAGCAGACAGGTATCCAGACACCTTCTCCACACCTGATCTCATGTCACACACAACACCAGCATAAAGCAGCAGTCCATACGTCAGATCACCGAACTCTCTCAGCCCTCGTTCACACTCTGACACTCTCCACTCTGTCTCTGAGCTCTCTGTGCCGATTCCTCTCCTTGTCACAGACTATACTTCCTCCCATGCTGTGGTTGTGTGTGTGTGTGTATAGTATGTGTGTGTGTGCGTGTGTGTGTGTATGGAGCTCTGTTCCCTTTAGCAGGGCCCAGCAGAGTAAGGAGGGACCTCCAATTTCAGGACTGGATTTACTGGAGTGGAGTCATAACTCATTCATCACTGACAGATTTAATTAACCGGGTAGTGAAGGTAAACATGGAGAAGCATACAAGGCACACACATATCTACTCAGAAATAAACTGGCTAAATGTATAACTGCTGTGCTGTGCAAACTATGGTGATTTCGGAGAGGAAATTGTCCATGAAGCAGCTCAACAAACCATGAAATATTCTTATATAGAGATTATTGTGTACAAACTGTAGCGGCTGTTTAATTTTACCCACTGTTTGACAGAAGATGTTTGTGTTGGTGCATTTGTTGTAGACAATGTAGGGCTAAACGAAAGAGTAAAAACTCTTCAGGAATTTTAAACTTTTTTTATTGCATTGTTAGAAAATGTATACGCAGGACTCTGGTTCAGGCTAATATGAATTTATGGTGTCTTGTGAACCCATGCAGGCTGTGCATTGCTGCATGCATGATCCAATAATAAATACAATTCACTTAAAGTCCTCCTATTTAGCCTTTCTAAACAGTTTGTAAACCTGTATGTAAAATGGTTTGTGACAAACTATAAAGTGTTTGTTGATGTATCTGTTGACCACCATCACTTCCTCTGTGAGCATGTCTGTGGTGAATAAACAGATAATGAAAGACAGAGTAAGACAAGCGTGTATAAAAGTATTCATTGCTACAACTGCAGATAAAATACTTCAATACTTTATAGACTTTTTAAAGCTATAATATCTGCATGCAGCTACATTAGTGTGTTATAAAACCTTTATCAATTGTTTGTGTAGAACTTATGCAAAAGTGCACTTGATTCATTTATTATTATAAATGATCAGAAAACATTATACTGTTTTTTTCTGGGGGAAAGACAGCAAGCTTTGACCCACTATTTTTCCTGACAACCTGGTCTACCTTAACTGTCGGTGTGTGTCTGTGTGACAAAGAGGTGGCATCTGGCGTCATCGCAGGGGGCCACAATGCCCGTTGACACTGTACAGTATTCTGAAACCCAAGCCCTCATTTCATGATAACTGTGATGACAGAACTGTGATGAATGGCAGCACAAACAAAATGTGCTTGATGGATTGGAGTGAAAGAAGGGGGAAAAAAAGGACAGTAGTTTTAGCAGAAATATGCTGAATTTGAAGCAACTGGCGGACGTCTTTCTCTGTGTCACGGTGTATAAAGCAAATCAATCAAGTATTGTCAAGCTTTTGATTGTAATAAATAGTCACCAGTGGTAAATAATTTGTTGTTTTTGGAAATTTAAATAATACAAAAATAAATGGCCAAGATAATTCTTGTTTGCAGCAGATGTTTGGTTACTTTTTCCAACTAAATTTCAGTGCTGCATTCATGTTGCTGTGCATTATATCCATGAAAAGTTAAATAAAGTGGGGGACATGAAACACAACAACTGAATTTTTCAGAATAAAGTAAGTGCATTTTCATTTCAACCATTACAGAGAGCTGCCTACATGTAGTACAGTATTAATATCCAAATGAAAGATCAGATTGGATTAACATGATCCAATGAAGGGAAACGACAGTATGACTACATGAAAAGACATTTATAAATACAAAATGGGAAAACAAAAGTGAGTTTTCTTTTCTTAATACTTAATGCATATTCTTATTGGTCACAGAGCAATTCTGACTTGGTAAACATGAAAACAAGATAAAGGCCAACAAAACACTTCATTTCAGTTAACATAAAGAAATTATGAATTCGGTCCTGAAGAAAATAGAAGAATAAGAAACAAGATCATAAAATGTAGTTACATTTCTGGGGTGTAGGTTGAAAATACAGCAAGATTTTTAATACAATGTTGATATTGTTAATAATGATAATATCCCTGACCTCAGAAGGAGCAAATGTTTTCTGGTTATATTCTCTATAGTCCAAGTTCGTGACTGACAAAACTGACAATGTTTACAATTCTGTCAATCTAAAGAAGTCCAATATAAAGTATGAAATGTTTGAAGCACAATGTGACATTAGTTGCTTTGAGTTACTCTCCTACGTTGAGTTTCACTTCTTGTAGTAATGAAACTCCAGAGAAAAACCCTCCTGGATGACAACTGGAGGAGTTTCTAATGATTGCTGTCACGACAGGAAACATAAGCTCTGTTGTCAATTTTTTGGAGATGATTCAGAATGATGACACATCATACAGGCGATTGCAAAAACACATTCGGGGAGGAGTAGGATTACAGAGAACAAAAGTGATTCACACTACTATGTTCCCACACTGCAGCTCGCCCCACTGCCCCTCAATAAACACGAAGACAGGAGAAGCGGAAGATGTGGTAGCCACAGGGCTGTATGTATCATGCGCGACAAAAGCAGTGTCATTCCTCCTTAATGTCCTCTGGAGGGTTAACCATAGAAGAGAAAGATATAGAGAGTGCTCCTCCCTGCACTATAATGGTAATCGTCTGTGGTGTACCAGCGCTGAACTGAAAAGCACTTCTTTAAAAATGATCATGGCTGGAAATATGATTAGAAAGGCAAATATAGTTGAATATAGGCCTACTGCGACTGAAATGTGTAGGGAATCGCTATTATTTTTGTTTAGTTTACAATGGAATGCTGCTATAAATTCATTCACTAATATACAAATTTCCCCTCGGGGATTAATAAAGTAACTACCTAACCTAACCTAACCCAACAAAATTCAGATAAGCATGACATTTGTTTGAGATCAAACAACCCTTTAAATGCTTTGTTCATAAAGAAAGTCCTCTCTGTGTAAAGTACTTCTGTGGTCTTGCATAATTTAGTGGCATCACACAGTCAAATCTCTCTAAAATTAGAGACAAAGCTCTGCCTCGTGCTAAAGATGTGATCCGTTAAACTTAACTCTGACAGACACCAAAATTATAAAATCAATCATGTACTCATTTATACTAAAAACATTTTTTCTGTCAACAACAGCAGTTATAATTAAATGGCTAAGTCACTGCTGTTCAACTTAGTGCAAGTCAACATACATCAGACCTCCCGGTCTGTATGAATGTGATTTGAGGTCAAACTCGAACCTCTTGCAGTGAAAACCGCTGAATAAAAGGAAAGTAAAAAGACTGGTTGTGTTTATGAGTGTCGTCCCTGTATGGTTTCATTTGTTTTGGTTTTTTAAATTAATCAGTAGAAAAATAAACATTATGCCAAGATACAATGGCATTATAATAACAGTGCCTTGGCAACATAAATACTATTCTATTTAAGAACAGTTCTAATTATAGTGTCTCAGAGAGAATGTGATACTGTAAAACCTGTTGGTAACCCATTCACTCATGGGCAGGGCGTCTGTGTGAGATTTGTTGTCACACCTTCTTACACAACGTTGTTTACATAACATTAAAATATTCCGCATTCTGGCCTTCCCCCTGAACTGATGGGTCAAAATATTTTCCCCAAAATGAGGCAAGACCTCCCTGTGAACACCAGAGGGCACCATTTCACTCCAACGAAAAACAAACCGCCTTCATAGCTGCAGCCTGTCAGCATCGTTGTCCACTAGATGGCAGTGTTCAACTGTATTTTGCCTCGAGTTAAACCAGACAAGCCATGCCTCATCACGTTTACACGATGTGGCATTCAAGACGTGCTACCAGATGAGCCATGCCCCATGGAAACCACTCCAAACCGGCTTTAAACACAATGTGATCGCAGTGTTTTTTTTCAAATGTTATTTCACGTTGGATCAAAACGATAGCGATAATGGTTCTGAGCGGTTCTGTGCAGAGGCTACACTGTGATAAAGTGACAAGAGCCTGAGACCCCACCATCCTGCACCCAACCCATAATTAGGAATTAGGATGATAGGGAGGGTGTGCTCCGAATACAAAGATTCTGGGGAGCTCAATACATGTGTGTAAACCCTTAATTACACAACATGAATATATTCATTGAGTGCATATTGTTCCAAAAACTGATTAACATATGGTACATTTCGATCAGTTATCTTATTGTAAAAAATATTTTTGGGAGAAAATGTGTGACTGTAATTTTGATCCAAAAGAAAAAGCAAGCTTGTATATTTTTTTTTGCTTTTCCTGCGTTTCACTTAAAAGCGGAGAACCATAATTAAACATTGATTGGGCAATCGTTTGACAGCTTTAGAGTAGCCTGTCAAATCGTCGCTCCTCTGGCTTGGCTTTCTGATTTGAATCGGTATCACACTACAGGATGAGGAAACCAAAGAGTGACAACTTTAGCAAAACGTCTTCCGTCTTAACGAACCACAATGAAAGACCGCAAATAAAATCGTAGATGTGTTTGACAGAACCTGACAAGCACAATATCACCTTTGACATGGAAGCTGTCTGTCTGGTACAAACACGCGCAATCAAATTAAATCAGGATCAAACAACAGGCATGATCCCTGAAAGCTATCTAAATATAAATTCTAAAATGAGAAGCAGACTGATAGACAGAGTTTATAGGGCATGCTGAAAGAAAGCTAAGTTTATCAATGCAGTGGCAGACAAAAGGAAGGACATATAGTCACTTTTAGGAGTGGGAAAAATTAAATCCGCACGAAAATCCAAAACCAAAAATGTATTCTTGTTCATCGATAACATAATGATCTCTTCGCTAAATGTTCTTCTTCAGTAATCATTCAAAATACAAAAAAAAAAAGAGGCTGAAAAAAAAATCTATTCATTCAGCACAATCTTCAGTCTGACTGATGACCCTCCTGAATTCCCTGTGATTTTAACAACTCATCTTAACAACATCAAGGTGTGAATGATCCACAGAAATGAAAATGTCTAGTACTCTAATCACTCTGAAGAAACTGATGCTGAGCTGGAGTAATTGTCTTAATGGCTTTTAGAGCAAACAACAACACCAGTGGTAATGAAACAAAAGGAGCATCATTGTACCTAATTTCAAACAATTCACTACAACCTCTGGAGCCCGTTCTTGTACAGGGGTCACCTGTTTCGAAGTAGAAAGTGTTAAGTATAGACTCTAAAACCCTCCAACAGTGGGTCTGCTTTGAGACTGGCCATCAATACTATTCCCGAGCACAACAGTTAAAGATTATAAAGAGAAGAAGAATTAAAGCTCTATCTTGTGGCTTTATCAGAACTGAAATGGATTATAAAGAGAAGAAGAATTAAAGCTCTATCTTGTGGCTTTATCAGAACTGAAATGGCTACGTTATCCCCTAATTTGACACGACTTACACTCACAGACAAATACAAACATGCATCCCAGTGCTTTGGGAACCGGAGATGGTTAAATAAGTTAAAAAGAAAAGAACATATTTGTCTATGCTTCCTCCTCTGGTTAAGAGTGGCAGGTATATCCCACAGTTTAAACATTAATAGCCATCTACTTATTAAGGAGTGTCCTCCACAGTGTGACATGTAACAGAGAGCTGCAAAAAAAAAAAGAAAAAAAAAAAAGATCTCTGAGGTCTGGCTTTTACATGAACGTCACTGCATTGACATGTACTTTATAGCTTCCAGGGGGCATCAATCCAAATACAGAAGAGAAGGAAAGAAGCAGCTGTGGTCAGGAAGGAGATAATCATCCCGTGCCATCTATTTGCTGCCACATTTAATTGTCAGATAGAGGGAGAATTGAAGCTCCACCAGTGTCTGTCTTTCCATAACACGGCTTTTGGAGTCTCCCTCCACCCCTCTCCATCTCTCTCTGTAAAAAAAAAAATCTAATTCCCCTTTCTGAAAAGAGGGCATTGCAGTCATCCCCCCCCTGTGATTAACCTAATCCCTTCCCAGAGTGGTGCTCCTCTCAGCGCCAGCACTGTAATGTATATGACGTCAGCTGCGCTCACGCTGTGATAACCATGGGGCATACTCTGAAAAAAAAATTGTGAATTCTAAGCAGTGCAGAGCGCAAGACTCCCACCAGCATGTACTGCCAGTGAAAGCCCTGAAAGCAGAGCTCAGAGACCTACAGTGGCTTGACCATCAGAACACTGATATCTGTGAGGCAAAATTGTGCCCAATAAAACTAGAAAATGTTGGCGTTTCACATGTGAAATAATGATATAGGCTTTACTGTAGTTGGTGTGAGTGTGGGTTGTGGGGAAAAAAAAAAAAAAAAAAAAAAAAAAAAAAAGAGGTTCACTTATTATTCGTCCGCGCCTCTAAGATTTCCTAGTGAAGAGTATTTTGTATATCGACTCTGGAGTCTATCAAATGCTTTTGAGTTTACCGATAACAATATTCAAACATGTTTGTCTGTGCTGAAAATTTGTTTTGAATATTGAGGCTGAAGTTCATTCATGTCCTTTAAAACACTAGTTGACAATCTAGGTCAGAAGGTCCATCTGGAGCTGTTCTGGAGCTTTTCACTGGAACACCAGATCGTTTCTATTTTTTTTTTCGAGCTCATAAAGGATTTTTTTTTTTTTTATCAGTGCTGGCTCGGTGGTGACATTTTCCGATGTTAGCTTCTTTGTGACATTCACTGAAGCCTGAAGCCGGAAGGGCCTGAAGCTTAATTGTGACAAGATTGAAAAGCTAACTCGTCTATCACAGGTTCCAGAGCTCGTAACAGCCAGTATGGTTTATGGGGCTCGGCTGTAATGCCGAGTGATACCACCACATGCTGCCTCCTCCCATAGACTGTATATGAAAGTGGACGTAGTTTATGGGTCTGAAAAATGAGGCCAATACGGAAGTGCCATACTCTGCAATACCACAGAAGGCCACTAGGGGTTGGCTCCAAAAAGCCTCCTTAGCTAAAGTTGCTCCTCCTTATTAGTTTTCTGGCAGCCCATCTACATTTTTTTTTAAAAAGCCCTCAAAAAAGCGTGTTTTTGGTGATGTGTCTGTTGGATTTAAAGGCCAATGGTGCAATCAGGTTTCTGCTATAGGTGGGTGAGGCATAATGTTCGTAGGTTTCCAGTCAGACCCGAGTTAGATCCGCCGCTCGCTCCGCCTCAGCTCGGAGCGCTCCGAACTGGCAAGATGGCAACGGCCAACATCCGAACTGGAGGCTCCTTAACAGGAGTCCACAAACCAGTGGGTGACATCACTGTTGTTTGACACTTGCCTCCTCACCCTTTGAATCTCCAAGCAAACTAGCAACTCTGGAATTTAGGCTGAGTATTTTAGCCACAGGTTTCTAGCTCTCTGGCTACACCGCCTCCACGTTATAAACTAAGCTTTTAACTTTTCAGGTTGTTTTTTTTTTTTTAACCCTGGCTATATGTTTGTTCACCATTGACCTGAATTCCGTTCCAAAAAGTTAAGGAAGAGGGTCAGTTAGTAAATTTGTTATCTTAAAATAAGTAAAATCGTAATTGACAATAACGTCGGTGCTTGTGAAATCTGTTCATGTTCTGTCAAAATAAAAAATACTCATCGAAGACGCAAAGGACTTCATCTCACCTCAGTGGTTAAACTTAATTATTTAGGGCGACTATAGGCTACTGCAAAGGAAACCCAGCACATGTGTCACAGGTTTCACACACATACATAGTCTATCTGGGAATGTTTCTCTCTAGTGTTTGTTTTAACACTCGTGTTTTTCCAGGAAGTCCAGCCAGTGACATGCTTCTGTGCGTGTTGTGATGATAATATTTAAATCTAAGAACACAGTGAATGGCATGTGTTTTGGGGTTAGAGGAACTGATCCCAACACCAGAACAGAGAGTCAGGTAACAAAGCCCCACTTTCTGCTTCTAGCTCTTTTTATCTGGTCCATCTGCACCTGTCAGGCTACAGGATATGTAGGAGTGTTAATCTACAAAGTGGTTCAAAACAATGATTCACTTCAGGTTCATAGATCAAGGAGAATAAAGAGGTAATGTTAACCAAATCTAAACGGGCAGCTCAGCACACACGTCAGTTGCTCACTTTTAAAGCTGCGCACAAACTTTTTTTTTTTGTCAGAATCAAACTATTTCAGACTTTGCTGCTGAAGATAACACTTCCTGAGGCAAGATTTAAGTTAATTATCACAATCAAGTTGATTCTGCAGAAAGAGCTTTTCACAGAATTGCAAAATTAGATTGGGTGCCACTGAAAGAGGAAATGTTTCTTGTAGGTGACACTATGTAATATCACATTTCACTGAGACAACCTGAGAAGCAGAAACGCACTTACTGTTGGGTTTAGGCTATCTTACAGTATACCGTGACCAGAGGAAGCACTCTTTAAATGTGTTGTAAAATCCCCATCAGGAACTGTAAATACAAATATGGAGAAGAATTGTTTTAACTGCAGACAATGCACTTGTTGATGTGCGTGGAAGTATTTGTGTAGCTGAGAGAGGAGAAAAGAGAGACAGATAGTACAAAGGGTAAAGACAGACGAAATGTAAAAAGGGCAATTTTCAAACCGTAGCTCTCTCTCTGTGCACTGAGGTGAGGTTGTTGCAGCCAACAGTGTTATCGGCAACTTCCAGCAGCGATCTACACACACAGTTCGCCACTGAACTATCACTACAAAGGACTGAGTCTAATTATAATAACACACTGTGTTCAACTCATTTTCAACTACATATACTGTAGGTTCTAAAGGAAACCGTAAGCAAACTGGATTCCATTTTCTAATAAATAAATAAAAAAACAACATAATGTAAAAATGTTGATACTAAATATACATCATCTGTAAAATGTTCACCAACCACCTATTTCATTTGTTTTTTGGGGGAAATATAAAAACTTGCAATAAAAAAAAAAAAAAAAATCCAGTTAGTCTTATAAAGTTTTTCATGTTAAGTCACTGGCAGTACTTGATTCAGGTCAGGGATGGTTTCATAGACTGTATATGAAAGCGGATGTAGCATCCTGGTCTGAAAAATGAGGCTAATGCACAAATGCCATAAAGTGCAATACTACTGACTGTCTTTATCCTTTAATTGAGACTACGATCTCTCCCTAAAACAAACCAAATTGCATTTGCTGGCTGAATATTAGGACAGGCAGGACTCTAGGAAGCTCAACATAGACTTCGACTACCCCCCTGCAGCTCTACAGTTTATAAATCATGTTTCATTTAGTAAGAAAAATGGCGCCTCATCTCAGTTTAATTGAAAAAAAAACACTCCTATATGAACGTAATTGTTAGGAGGCAGTCAACACACATACTCATACTAACACATCCACAATCACACCCACACCCACACAGTGAGGAGCCGCAGTGATAAAGCTGGGTCCCCACTTTGCCTTCATCTTCTCATACCAAACCCAGGAGTGACGAGGAGAGCAGAAAGGGTTGATGGGAACTTTCTGCCTGAATGACATCATCATCATCGTCATCATGTCGGTTACCCTTGTTATAAAAAAAAAAATCTATTTGCTTCCTGTTTGTTTCTTGTTCTCTGCAAGTCTCAACTCAATAACTTACTTGATTTGATTCATCAATGATGAAAGAACCAAGGCTGGTATTATTGAACCAATCTTCCGAAGTCACAGCACACACACAGGCGTCGCATCCTGGAATCCCACTGTCGACGGTCGCAGGGCAGTTTCAGAAATTCTAAAAACTCTGCATCCATCACTAGATTACGGCTGTCGGTTTTAATAATCAGACTGGCCACAGAAAATCACCCTTATGCTCCTTTCAATCACCTCCTCACCTTAAAACAGGATAAGACAAAAATTGAGCTTTAGCCAATTAAAAAAAAAAAATCTTCATTCTGTCATTGAGGAAAGGTCAGAATATTTGAACTGCTGACTAAATATGTTCAAGTCCCCACAATTCAAAGGCCAGTTGTTAAAAAAAACTAAACCAAATCCCACAAGCAGAGAAAAACAGCCAGAAAAATGAAAATGTAAACACTTCTAATCCTATGACCTCGTGTTAATCAGCATCGGTTCCCTGCCGGTTTCTTCTGAGCGTCCACAGACATGTTTCACGTCTGTCCCCGGCCCGATCAAATTGACACTGTTCCTCTTTCTTGCCTCTGCCTCAGTTCAGGTCTGCTGGACCATGTTCAGGTCACATTTCATGGATGATCTTTGATCTTTGTAAACAGTTTGGTTTTCTTAGCAACAGCTAAGAATGTTAAAAAATTGTTTTAATCAAATTAACCTTTTTTTTTTTTTTTTATTAATTTTGACAGTTTTTTTTTTTTTTAACAAATTTGGAAAATTTTAATTCAGCTAATAGTCTCAAATATAATGTAATACCAGTAGATTCCCTCCCACCTTTTGCCTTATCTTAACTACAAGTTACAGGGCTAACAATGACTTCAGTCTGGTCTGAAACAATAAACTACACAAGGTTGTACATTTTACAAATGGTGCCTTAATGTTGTGACAAGCAGCTGTACCATGTTGCTTATCTGTTTCTGTGAAACATAAATTTTTAAACGGCTGCAACAGCACACGCCTTCACCTACAATACCTATATCCAATTAGCCTTTAGTAAGTAATGTGTAACATCAGTTGGGGTCTTTTTAATTAAATAACACCCCAGTAAAGTCATCCCCTTTCTTTGGCAACATCTTGCAAAAAGAATCACTCTCATTAGTTTCCCTTCTCGTATTACCCAACCTATTCCCTCATAGCACTCTCTGTGTCACAACAGCCATGTCATTCTCACTGTACACGCTGATTGGACCTACACAGTGTCTGATTGCACACAACAACGTCCCACTGTATGAAACGATGAGGACAACAGCAACAACTCGAGCCCGCATCGAGAAACACGATCCCCGCTTTCAAGAGCAGCACACATATTCAGAATTACGCGTTTGAAAAAGGCAGCACTACTAGCTGATGTGCAGCTTGACACTTGAGACTGCCTGTATCAAATAGCATTCAGCGAGGACAAACACCTGCAGCTGAATACAAAATCTGTTTTTACACTAGTGCCCACTTTGCTGGTCCATTCAAAGTGCCTTTTAGACAGCATGTGAAACTGCCTAGCAACAAGTAGGTTCAAAAGCACTTGACTCGTGCCTCCATGTGGTCGGCCATTGTTTGCTTTGAATCCGGGTGCTTTTGAACTGCGTTCAGTAAATGGTTCAAGAAATGATTCTATAAAAACAATTCTGAGGGCAGAACAGGAAAAGCTTTTTTGTTGGATGAACTGTGATAGATCACAAATAATTCATATTTAAACTAATGTTGGTTTCAAACAATAATTAATGCCCAGAAACATAGAGGTGTGTGATATAGGTACACGGTCTTTAAATGATCTCCCTACCTCTATATCAAATCAGTCATTTATCATTTAATGGTCACCTGTCAGTCAGGCGCTTATTCTGTAGCAACATCGGCAAACCATAAAAATCAAGTAAACGAATCACTCTGTGGGCAGACGTCTTCCATTCTTAGTGGGTATTTTTGTGAAAAGTTGCAAAGCAAATATCTCGTACAATGAAAACAAAACTAAATCTTGCAGGCTATTTACAGGAGGTTTCCCTTCATGATCTAAATCTCCAAACAAACCGCTTCCTGTAAATGTGAACTGGTCTGGGATGCTTTCAATCCCACTGAGAATCAACACCCCACTCTGGAGCTCTGTGCTGCTTTCAGCCTCGACCTTGTTGTTTTGGTTTTCCAGGCAGCAGTGTGTGGTTGCGTCTCGCAGCTCTTGCAAATTTCCCAACATAAAAATCCCAGCCAGTGGTGCAGAGACGAGCTCTGACTGCTGTTTTGAGCACAAAGCAGCAGAGAGTTTAAGAAATGACTGCTGAGGTCATTTGAGCATTTGGCAGACAAAACAAAAAGTTATTGGATTGATTTTTTTTTTTATCAGGTGAAGAAAACATTACTCCAGATGACAATGTTGATGTGAGGATGATTGTTTGCTGTACATTCTTACTCGGAAGTCCATCTGCCTCTGTTGGTTAAAATAGCTTAATGAGGCTTTAAGTGGGCGAACTAGATTAAATCCCTGCATGAACTGAGCTATTAAATGCATTAGAATTACATTATTACAGAGTACCTGTCCTTAATCCTTCACTGTTTGTACAGTACATATTCACAACTGACAACAAAAATAAACTGCCACTAGAATCCCAAATACTTTCTCTCTATATCTGAGAACTACAACCTCCTGCTTATTGGAAACAAACTTACAGATGGAGTGTGATTCAAAGTTCAGCTAACTCAAATGCGTGCGAACACACACGCCCACAATTCTTGAAACAAAGACAGGCAATGAAAGAAAATATTGCTCCGATTCCAGCTACGACCGTTTATAGACAAAAAAAACACTCCTGAACTTGGGAAAGTCTTCCAAACCCACGAGAGACAAAAGCTCTGAGGTGACAGACATTTTCATGACAAACAGATTTGTAAACCATACTCCACCAATGAGCTTTTACTTTATAGTAAATCCAGGGATTAATAATCCACTTGAAGCAATAACTTGGTAGCCAACATTTACCAACATGTCTTGCTTTGAGCCCATGATTGCTTATAGTAATAGTGTTTGTCAAGTAAAGATACAAACGAATTGTGATGGATTTCAATTTAATCCATTTAATAAATTGTATGAGCTCGTAAGTTATGTTTGTCATATATTTTACATTAGCTGCTTGACTCCCACAACTAAGTTAAACAAGAACCTTTCAACATTTTTGCAGGTCAACTAGAAGCTGTGTCTGCCTTTTACTGAGGTGAATAAGATACCTAACCAAAATCTCCAGCAACCAAAAATATGGCCACTTCATAACAATCCACATTCATATATAGTACACTCAATCAGGAAAGGAAAGGAAAGGAAAGGAAAGGAAAGGAAAGGAAAGGAAAGGAAAGGAAAGGAAAGGAAAGGAAAGGAAAGGAAAGGAAAGGAAAGGAAAGGAAAGGAAAGGAAAGGAAAGGAAAGACAGAGACAATTTTGTGGTTGTTATGATGCTATGTAAATGAACAATCTCAACTCAAACAAATGTCTCAGAATATTGACTTAGTCTATAGCCAGAAACTCACAATATGTTTTAGCTTTTCAAAAAGACAGATCAAAGAATATCTGTATTCATCAGCACATAATGTAATAGAGGCCAGGACTATGGGTCACTATGAAGTGGGAGTATTTATTGAATTAAGATATTTTTGCATGAACAGATTTTACTGTATAATGCATCATTTAAGCCAGGAAATGATTCACATTTCTATCTCTATGAATAGAGTATCAAGCTCATGCAGGAAACTCAATGGAGGTCCCTTTTTATCCGAGCAAAGGTAAGCACGCAGTAAATCAAGTGAGTGCTTTTAAATACCAGTAGCACATATTAATGTGGAAATTAGATGCTTTACCGGTTGAGGTATTATTTATGATATGAGACTCATTTCCTATTACGGCTGTCAGGTCACATAGTGAAAGAAAAAAAAGGAGAAAAAGATGCTGCTCAGCTTGCTGCCACCGCCACCGCAGTGGCTGCCAATGCATGTCACGGCCCAGTAGCATCCCGGCATCGACCTGTGGGCTCTGATTCTTCACGCTTCCCCACAGTGGGGCTGCATTGATCTCGCTCTGCTCTCACTTTCGCTGGCTTTAAAATTATGCTTCGCAGGGAGCGACACGGAACCTTTAGCCTTAACACTAAAACCAAATCTATACTGTCATTGCTTCCCAATTAAAATGTTCTGAGTCAGTACGTCAAATCTCTGCGCGCAATGATTTCAGTGTGCAAAATATTAGGAGAACATATGAAAAATCAGTACTCATGCTGGTAAATTTTTTTTTTTAAATTCAGTTCACTTTTTTGTATCTACATGATCAAGGGAAAAGTTGCAGACAGAGAAACTATATGGTTCGAGGATATTTAGCTTTAACTACAATTCAACTTCAGACAGACCGAGAAGTCTGGTATCACTCTGAACCAGAATGAATGTAGAATGTGTGTGTGTTTGTGTGTGTACAAGCAGGTCTCTCCACATGTAAGAGGCTGACAGTGTGTGTCTTCATGGCTGTGCACGTGTAGGCATGCGTGTTCTCCCACCAGGTGTGCGCACATGTCTGTGTGTGTCGGTGTGACGCACATAGTTGCCAGCACACATTGCTGCCTGGTTGCCATGGCTGATAGTTTCAACAAAGCTGTGTTTCAAATAGCTTCCTGTAGCTCCTCTCCATCTCTGTCTCCCTTCTTTTTCTGCAAGTCATCTATTTGTTGACGTATTTTTTTGTTTTTGTTTTGTTTTTTGCCTTAATCCATTTCTCTCATTGCTTTTCACATTCTTTTTCTGAATTACACACAAATATATATATATATATATATATATATATATATTTTTTTTTTTATGGAAATGTATTGGTTTTTCCTTTTTTACATTTATATATTCTGATAGTCTTTTTTTAGTTTCTATTTTTACGCCACAGTCCTTTGTTGCTTATCCCTCACTTTGTTGTCATTGTGCATTACATTTTTCAACAGTAAATTTGTTTCATCTCCTATCAGTGTATATCACTATCAGTTTGTGCATCTGTTTCTGTGTGCCGCTCTGCTCTTTACCTGTCTATCTGGGACGAACACGCTTCCAACCAAGGCTTTTAGTCTATTTTTGGCTTGTCTGAGTTTGTCTCCCACAGATAACAGCAACTAAATGGGCCACTTGGGATTTTGCTCCCTTCTCTTGAGTTCTTTCCTTGAGATGTTGTTTGTTTTGTCTGAACTGAGGGGACAAACAGCACTTAGTGCCACACAGGGATCTGCGATGACATGGGAGCATAATTCGTACTGCATTCTATTTCACATTATCCTTTGGACCCAGCTGTCTCTCTTTAATTGCTTTCCCTTTTCATTGCTCTGTCCATATCAACCCCTCTATCAATTTTATACACAACTTTATGCTGTTTAAGGTTGCATGTGGCTGAAGCCAATCCCAGCGTGCATTAGGTTGCCGTCTTTTACAGGGCTAACACACAAACAACAAATTCATACCTGCACACAATTTTGAGATCTGATAAGTTGGAGCCTCCTATCCAGGACTCGGAGATAAGCTCTCCAAGGGAGAGCTAGCAGTGTGATAGCCTGATAACTGGAGCACACCCTCCGGTCCTCTTTTATAAAAATGGGGAAACACTTGGATGACAGGAGCTGCACTGCGTCTCACTTTCTCCTTATGTCAGCCATGTTCAGCATGGGTGCTTTATTTTATTATTGCTCCTCAGCTCCATAAGAACAAATAAAGACAGAGCAAGCTTTTAGGCTTATGTCCTTTTCAGGGTTCTATAATGTCTTAACAAGCAGCTGTAAGGTGCCACTGTGTTTGCCACTACTTCAGGTACTTCCATTGGGGACATGGGGAGTCTTTAATGAATCCACCAGAGTAGAGGGAGGATCGGGCAGTCACATTCAGAAATGTCTCTTTCTGTCTGACAATGTCTCTAGTCAAAGTCAAGATGAGCAAAATCTGCTAAGAACAGCTTCTGCACAGGCAACACCCCCCTCCCCAACAAAAACAAACAAACAAACAAACAAAAAACAGTGAGATAACCTAAATGGGGGAATCTGAATAAAAATCTTCCCGATGCAACGATTTATTGCTTTACTGTAGGATGGGCTTCACCGGTTCTATCCAAAAATGTATCTGATGGATCTGATCACCAGTTAGGCTCTGGTATGAGGTGCACTCTCAAACTACCTCATGCTTCATAACTATGTTTCTGATATATATAGCTGCTGACACTCAGAAAAATAAAATGCCACTGCAGTCACCCCACTCAAAGTGTATTTTTCAAAAGGTTACCCTTTTCAAGTCCACATGCTGACTGCAAAAAGACTGGAAACATTTTTTTTTTTTTTTTTAAAAGGGTAACTTTGCTTAGTCATGCTTTAAAGAAATGTTTCATACTACAACCATTTATAATGCACTTTGTTTTTCTAATAGTTAATTTAGCCCACAGAAAAAAAATAAGTTAAATATCACACTACGTTGTCTGTGCTCACCATGGTGCTGTTGTGCTTGTAACATAACAAGACAGCAGCCGAGAGCATACATTAACCTACAAGAGTGTAGGCCAATGGATACAATTAGAAGCTGTGGACTATGGCGAGGCTCCAGGCCAGGCTCCCCTGGAGGTACCAGGTTATCCTGTGACATAGACCAGTGACATCACTGGTGACAACAGTGTAAAGAGACCTTTGTGTGTGTCAGTGTGCACATCCTGTGTGCGAGGGGCTCCTCTTTCTTTGCGACCATTGTGTATGAAGGCAGACTCACATTCTCACCCCCTGCAGACTGGTTCTCTCTCACACACACACACACACACACACACACACACACACACACACACACACACACACACACACACACACAGTCTGCAACCTGAGTCTTGGAATCAAATTCCAGCGTCTTCTCTACATACACATACACACACACACAAGCACTGACATGCGTAGTCTGGCCATCACACATGCACACACACACACACACACACACACACACACAGGGGTCTCCACCTCACAATAGGCCTGAGAAGCATTGACAGAGAGCCATATAATTTATATGACACCAGCTTCACATGGGAGCAGACCAGAAGGAAACCTACGTCACACTGGTTTACAAACGACAAAGAGAAGCCGGTCTTTTAGCAGCATCAGCACACAGGAGAACAGGTCTCTTTCTCTTCTTTCAGACCTCCTCTGTTCTGACTCTCCCTGCACTCTCATTCACTCTTCTTTCCCTTCCTCTCTGTCTCTCACTCACCTACTCTGTCCTCTCACTTTACCATCCAGGATTTCTCATGCTGTATTATTTAACAGGGAAGAGTGCTTGTTGTTTTTCAGTACGCGACAGTAAAAAAGAGCAAATGTACCACTGAAGGACAAAAAGTTAGGTACACAGGAAGGCATTTAATCTTGACTTGCCCAAAAAAAAAAAAAAAAATCACTCGCACCAAGGCTGACTCATTGGCTCTGATCAGGGTTGCTCACAGTATGGAACATCACAGGTGTCCCAACCATATGGCAATTCGGCATTCACACCTAGTCATCCTGAATCAAGGGGAGGCTGAGATGAATCAGATGAGCCCAGTGGTGGAACAGCTCTATGTTGGCGTTCTAGGATTGTTTCAGTATTTTTGCTTCTGTCTGTACGTCTGTATGCTTTGCAACAGAATCCCAACAGCTTTCTGACAAAACACAGCCGGCATCAAAGTCTTACGCCTTGCATGGTAAGGAATCAGTGGCTTGAAGGATTGAGAGGGTGAAAACGAAGGAAAGCAGAGACAAAAGACAGGAAATAAATGCAGGAAGATGAAATGTGATCGTAAGCAGATTAAAAAAAAAAAAAAAAAAAAAGACATAAGGGAGCTGCAGACAAGCAGGGAAAGTAAAAGGATCCAGAATAGACACATTGGAGATCAAAGGGAGGTGTGAAGACAAAAAAAAAAAAAAAAACATGCACCGTCTTCCTTAAACCTTGTCCAGCTGAGTCACTCACTGCAGAGCGACTGCAGAGCCAAGCCACCTCTGGTCTGCCCCGCATTCATTTCACAGCACAGGCTCTGATAAATTATCAAACACAGTCCCAGTCACTACGGCAGCTGTGAGGCTGGCACTGGCACCGCTGTTTAACAAGCCAAAATTGATACAGTTGCAGGCACATGCTAATGCGACATACTGCATCAGTATGTCGCAGAGCAGAGCGGGGCAGCTTTTTACGCTCCATCCTCAGATTTGTACACAAAGGGTTTTGTTTTGGTAACGTTTTTCTTCTTGTACATTGCTAATGTAAGCCTAACTGCCGGTTGTACAAGTCAACATCTAAAAGCAGTATTAAAAAAAAACATGTCTAGCAGTGTTTTGTTTGTGTGTTCATGCTAAAATGTTGAAATTATTTCAAAGCATATTGAAAAAGGATCTGTAAATAGAAGGTTAAAAGATCCCTATCATTTATAACACATAATGTCCACAAAGCTTTGATGCATCACAAACACAAATAAGTTGCAACTTTCTCATTTAATGATGTCACAAGCTTTAATGAATTATCCAACACACACTCAGTGACATTACAGTATAGGGCTGAATTTATCTTAGCACAGAAACAGCTGCACAACAACGCTGAATTTATGCAATCGCCGTCCCCAACATAAAAATCCATAGTGCACCGGGGTAGACGATGTAATTCTCCGACTCGTTTTGTACTATGATGCAGCAGTTATCAATTACAGAAAAAGCTATTTAAATGGCTGTGACTGTGCAAGTGCTCCATTCTCTGCAGCCTCCGAGCTTTAATGAGCCACAGAGATAGAGTAATGCTAGATTAACGACCCAAACAGCCAAACTCCTGCCGTGGGACTTGCAGCGTGTAAGACGACCAGCAATCCTCATTAATAACCACATATCTCCAGAGGCACTACCTACGATGCCTAAACACACTCTTCATGCTTGGTTTATTCCAATTAAATACAGAGAAGAGGTTCAACCACAAAAAAAAAAATAAAAAAAAATGCACAAGTACTTTTAATGCAGATCAACAGGGACAGAGAACATGTTGTCTTACTTTTGAATATGAATATCTATAAAAACTCTTACATGCTTGTAATGGTGCCAGTCTATAGCTGTGAGGGCTCAAATTTAAGAATAGGAAGTGACAAAAGTGGACATATAAAACAAAAAAAGAAAAAAAAGATGGATCTAAGTTTATTAAGCTGAACACAATTCATCTGACTAGCAGCAGCAGCCCGACACTCTCTCACTGCCTCTAACCGTCACCTGTATCCATGACATGAGGGAATGAAGGAAATAAGGACACTATCTGCTGCGGGGATGTTTGATTTGATTACCTGAATGTGGACTGATGAAAGGCAGGTTTTTAAAAGGCCAACAAGGCAAGGTCTAGCAGCACTTCACTGGATGTAATGGCAACAAATGTAATAATGCCATTTTATCAGGCTGAGAGGATCCTAATGAGGAGAAACTGGAGTGATTCAGTGCTATTTAGGGCAAACTAAATATTGATGTTCATTTAAAACAAAGAACACATCTCACAAAAACAGAACGGTGCAATAGATAGGGATGAGTCGGGATTTACGAATCATCATAAAATATTTTTTACAAAATTGAATAGTTTACGTGACTATGATCTTAATCCCGTGTTTTTCATCTGGTAGTAATGCATTACAACCGCCAGAAAGTGGTAGTATTGTACCTAAAAGCACTTTGCCAAATGCCATTAAAGTACAAAAGGAAGCGAAGAAGAACTTGTTGCCACCAGGCTCTGATAAAACGTGAGTGGCGTTCTGAGATTTGACGCTAAAGTACAAACAGCAGAAACATGCAAACACAACTACAGCTGACACAAAGTTCTGTGTGGAGTCCTTAAAAATTTAAACAAAAATAAATAGCAGTGAAAAGTTTTCCAGGTAAAGCTAGCATGTCATAATCTATCATAGCTGGTCAACCAAGCAGATGGTCCATCCACAGATCAACAATGTTAGACGTGCAGAGCAAAGAGCTTCATCTCAAAGACAAGAGATCAAGACATGCTTCTCATCAGCTTTGTCTAAAGAGAGAGTTTTTGAAGTTTAATAGCATTATTTGAGCTAAATTTTAGTTCCTGCAAATTTCCAATAGTACTTTTGCTTGAAAAGCCCATCTGTAGCTCTGTCAGACAGCAGTACTGACGCGTGTATATTAGATGATTAAGGAGTATGAGGAGTATGAGGTGTCACATGATGCAGAGCAGCTCGAGTTTACTTCCTGAACTAGCTCACAAGTGTCACTGTATTTGTAGAACTGGATGAGAGTGGAGAAAGATGTTTCCATAAAAGTTCATAAAACACTGCTATCCCCGGCACTGTATTCGTGTAAATGATAAATACAGAGCAGAGGCCTCTGTTACCAGAAAACCGCCTTACTGCCAACACCACTGCAGTATGAGGCCTGGAACATACTGCCTGCCTGGCGTCTGAGTTACCCTTCACGCACTGCTCAGCTGTGTCTTGGTTGCATGCGTGGGTCCACAACGGCTGCGTGTCGGCTGCGGCGCTGCGGCTGCAGGTTCAATGAGTTTGTCTTTGATAATGGCATCAGTGTTGAAATTTTGAGGTCCGATAGGTGAAGAGTTGTAACCAAAAAGCAGTCACGGGACCTTTTGTTTACCCTCGTTCATAGCGAGACACACAGACGCACACAGGCACTCACACCGAGACAGAGGAGCAATACAGAGAAGGAGGGAGAGAGCACAGATGAAAACACCGTCCTTTACCTGGTAAATTATCACCAGGATAATTACAGTACAGATGTGATCACAAACTGTTTTCCTGTATATTTCAGCTGGGAACCGGGTGCGGCTAGTATGAAAAATAGGCGTTGGTTCTATTTTATAAATCACACACCGCCCAGGTGAGATGGGCATCTCAGCAGGCAGTGTGGCTGTTTTAATCCATGAATATGGACACCGAAATGAAATGACACCGCGAAGGCAGCGTGTTCCAGGCCTTAGACTATGCATGCAAACAAGTGGTTGTCCTCCCATGTTCATACCTGTACTCACCAAAGACAGGCAGTGACATTGGTGAGTGTAATGTTGTTAGAACTGATAGAAATAAAAGTAAAAAAGGACAAATGTTTTTGATAAACTGGAATAATCCTTCAATCTCTGCAGTAAATGTTTGTGAAATTGTAAATGTCAATACTTTAAAACCACAGAGATCAACACTAAGACATTTAAAAGCCACACAAATTTACATAGAAGTCTTCAAGTCTGTCACTTCAAGAATACATGCATGAGTCATTGATGCTGCAGGTGGTTGGCAGCCTCCCGAGTGCTCACATGAAGCAGACGAGACAGAAAACTTAAATGTTACACAGTGGCGATGGAGCATAAGGAATATGGGCGCCAGTACATATGGTCACGATGTCTGCCAACTTCACTGCTCACCAGATTCTGTTGCATATTTGTCACTTTTTTGAGCACCTAGACTCTAAAACACGACCCAGAGGCAAGTGAACGCTAGTGTCTTCTGCTGATCCCAGATGCAGTGCCCAGCTTGGCTGAGTGGTTTGTAATGACAGATGAAGTCAGAGAAAGAGGCACAGAGAGAGGCAGATAACCCCTCCAGGACGTATTTAGGTGATAAAAACGACAACAGTAAACAAGTCTGTAATTAAAAGCTCATCTCTTTCTGTCTCTCTGGTGGCAGGAAGTGGATTGCTCTCTCATGATGATTTACCCTGAGAGCTATAAAGCCACGAACATTTCACCGCTATTCATAGAAGATGAGAGGAAGTTGTTGTGTTTTATTACATCAGCCACTGTGCTGAATTTGTCTGCTGCGCCTCAGATTGATTCTTCTGAGGCTCTAAGTTGCTGATTAGTGTTTATCTTCTTTTGTCGTTATGTGGCCTTCACGGTGTCACAAGCTGAGTTTAAACTTTATGAGAAAGGGAGTTTGAGTCGAGGCCTCTTTACTGTGGAAACATTATAACTTGACTCATCTAATTGATCATGTCGTTGGCTTCATCAGCCTCCTCATCATCATCCTCCTCAGATGATTACTGTCATTGTCATTATTAACCATCATTAGGCCATTAAAGCTGTTCAGTCAGCTCCGTTGATCTCCAACAGTTCCTGCATGTTGATGAGCATGAGGTGTGAGAGGAGTCAGTGAGATGAACGCGTTTACACAAACTAGTGTGTGTCAATGTGTGATTTGTGCGTGCGCTACTATGTTCCAGAGGGGTCTGTTGTTTGTGCTCAACACTTTTGCTTGGATTCCTCATAAGCAGCACTGCAAGGACGTTGGCAGATGGCGAGTGCTGGCAGGGGCTTGGTCCCCCAGCGTCATACATGGTCTGCCAGCCGGCAGAGCTGCACCCAGCTACAGGGAGGCTTTAGAGGCCACACACACTTGACACAAGGTGCTGGCAGACAGGTAGACCTTGAACACACAGCGGGGGCACTTATGAAGGCACACACTCATAACAACACACATAGACAGCCCAGATTGTGAGGTGGCCAAGATGTGCAGCGTAATAATTCATTTTGGGCCTGGTGTGACTTTTCTAGGCCAGCAGTCATAAAAGTGGAGTCTGGGATCTCCCAGGGGTGAACAGAGGCAGGGAGGGGTTCCAGAAAAATGAGCTGTACTCTACTCACTACAGGTTAATCATCAGAAAATGACTTGGTGTATTGTGGGCTTTTTAACTCAAAAGCCAAAAACAAGTCTCTCCTAATGGTCAAAATGTTATCGAGTGGAACATCTTGTCCCAACACAGGATTGTTTGTAGAGTGATTAAAAACAGGAGTAAAATGAATGATGAATATACTGTAAGTTAGTAGAGTCCTTTCCGGTAGTGGAAGAATAATAATTTCCTTTGACTGATCTAAAAATAGCTGCTCACTGGTACAATGTAAAAATACTCCACAAAAGAGTTCTATGCTTTTACCAATAATGCATTATGCAGAATCACATTATTATTGTTAAATCATAAATATTACATTCAGATTCATTTTAGTGATACATTAACCAGCAGGCTGTACTGAAGTGTAGGCTGAAGTTAATCTGAGTTACTTTAAATACGATTGGATAGTTTAAACTTTACTCATGCATCGTATTTCATAGAGTATATGTACATTTTGTATGTAGCATTATAATTTTGAAATAACCATAAACTGAAATAAACTGTGGACTAAAAAGTACAGTATTTATCTTTAGTAAATGTCTTTTCTCATGTCTAAAACGAACATCGCAATTTGACCAGCTACACTATATAATGCGATTAAAAAATTTCCCCCCCAAGATGTCCAGTCCGGATGTTGTTGCTTGCTTTGGAAACAGTAACAAGGGCCATTTTGTTTGGACATGAGGTACAAGGGCCAAACTACCGAGACCAATTCAATTTCCTCTGATGATCAAAGAGTCAGAGGATTGCCATTGAGGGGAGGCAGGAAATTGTGTGTGTGTGTGTGTGTGTGTGTGTGTGTGTGTGTGTGTGTGTGTGTGTGTGTGTGTGTGTGCAAGCAGCAGCTTTGTCAAAAACATGATTAACTTTGCAGGATGTGAGTCCATGTTTGGATTATTTCTAATTAATTTTCAATTAGCTTCCTGGATTTGTACCAGCAAGTTTGTAAATTCATTTTCTTCTTGATTGACGGCACAGATGACCAACATGTTTGTCATTGTTTCACGTTATTAATGTTTATTCTCTCCTCTTCTCTGGAGTAACAGACTGTCAGGAGTGAAGCTAAAACATTTTGTGCTACTGAATAATGAAATAATGGCTAAAATATTTAGTGCAACAAAATCAGTAAGACATGCCCATGGAAGATGAGTTATTCTAAAGAGCCCACATTAAATCATTAAATCAAATCAAGACTAAACCCAGTCACTAACCTGTTGAAGACCCCCCCCAGACATTCTTTAAGATGTATACAACCATCTACTTTAAAAAAAAAAAATAATTTGTGTTTTATCCAGTTTTTCCTGTGAAAACTTTTAATTATCTATTAAAAATCCATGAAATGACATTTACTCTTGTAAAGTCCATGTTTAATGTTTGTGTTCACACTTATTGGACCAGGATCGTCTTTTAAACTGTTTGCATTGTCACAAATCGTGCTCGTATGTGCAGTTGATTTTGAAAACAGCTTTTAAAGATCTGCACATACATCATTCTGCACACCAAAGCTCTAACATTCAACTGTAGGAACAAGAAGAAAAGTACACTTTGAAGGGACTTTAAGATTCACAACTGATTCACATGAATGAGTGGATGCTGTCTGAGAGAAAAACTGTTTTACTGTCAGGGTTTGATCCATGAGATTTGTTGTTTTTCAAGCAGTGGAGCATCTTCACTTTAGTTATCAACGATTCATTGGTCTTCAAGGGTGAATTAATGGGTGGATATGATGAAAATAAAGGAATTCATACAATAATTAACAGAGTAACAGAACTAAATTCTAAAATTATTGATGCAGAAGAAGAGGGACCCTGAGTGGACAGGAGGTTACTTGTTCAAATCGGCATTTGAATGAGTATCACCTTTTTAGTGGAGATGAGATAAAAAAAAATTTGTCCCTAAAACCAAAAAAAATCTTCTTATGTAGCTGATGTTTACTGTGATTTTAGCAGTCCCTCCAAAATGCATAACAAAAGCAATGACACACATTCAAGGACGTACAGTTGGAGTACAGCATTTTTGATGTGCCTTCATCAGTGGGTGAGTATCTGTAATAAAGACCTGTCAGAACTATGGAGTACCTCGCAAGGGGACAGGGTGGGACCTCATTAAGCTACAGCACTGATGATGGACATACGACACAAGCATGGTTTGTGACATCACAATATTACAGAAGTCCAAACGACACAGTTGCTGAATACAGGCTGTATGCATTTCTCCGTGGACTGAGCGATTTTATACTTTGACAGGATTTTTTTTGGCACATAGATCTTTTTATAATCAAAAAAAACAAACAGCAAATCGGAATTTATACATAATGGGACCTAGAATTTGGATGCAATTTTGACCAAGTACATACAGAGATTAAAGAACACCAGGGATATCAAGCAATTTTTGAGAAAATATATATTAATTTGATTTTCAGTTCGACTTTAAAAACCCTGTTTTATAGGCAGCTGTAAATCTAACACATCTACTCAAGAGACGTACACAACATAAACTGTGAGCTGAGAGACACCAGACCTGACAAGCTGTTTTCACAACACATCACCTGCTAACCTTCATCCATCTAAACCTATCACACCTCACGTGCACTCATGCTAAACCCCATGGTCTGGCTCCCTTCGTAGCCATGGAGACCGAGCCATACCCGTCTCCGTGGACAGACTTTGTTTTTTTTTTAAAGAGAGAGACAGTCCCACCATTGGGCGCGCACACACACACGCGCACACACACACACACACACACACACACACACACACACACACACACATCTTTCACCAAGACAATCCCACAAAACAGTCACAGAGTGCTTCCTTCACAAGGACACACACAACGATGCTGTTCAGTGATTATTCCCCCCGGGGAGAAGATCACGACGATGACTATGAACAGTGTGGAAAGCATCAGTCCCCTCACCTTCACCCCGTCACTGTCAGACTCCTTGGCGACCACACATCAGTCACACCAGGAGACATGAAGGACTGATGGAGAGAGGAGGAGGGCGTGTCCCTGTGTGCATGCTGGTGGGAGAAAATGGTTCCTTGCAAAATATTTTGTTACATACATTCAGAAATACATGTTTTTGTTTCCAAACAGACTCCCTGACCCCGACTTTGTCATTATGCGCCACTCAAACCCCCGGGGGGCACACATCGACAGAGTAGTTAGTGTTTGAACAGTCTATAGGCCCTGTATGACACAACCAAGCCTCCATTCATGAGCATCCAGGACCAGCTGTGTCTGATTTCATGCCTCATTACCCTTTTAACGCACATGCACATACACACATACACACTGTGTACAATATGTGTTCAAATATGCTGGCAAATACACAGAGATGGAAAGATAAACATGGTCAGGGCAGAGATCAAGGAGGCACAAATTCCACTTTTTCCAATAACTAAATAAAGAGCAGGGGCTGATACTAATGACCGGTTTGATACTCATGGTCTTCAAACAGTATAAAAATCTCAATCTCTGTATGGAATCATTTCTATTGGGTGGGAATTAATGTAAAATGATGCTTTATATCACTTCTATAAGTAGACATTTCCATTCAACTAAGGCTTTGAATGCTTGGGATAGTTCTCAAAAATGTGTAAAGTTGTGTCATTAGTATGTCATAAGTCTGTGATATTGGTAAATCATTATTTTGATATCAATTAGAATATTTTCTGATAATCACTGTGTAACAAATGTAGAGCTGAAAAATGTGTCAATGCTTATTGATTATTTAAGTCTGCGAAAATAAATAAGCACCAAATTTGAGCACATTTTATCAGAGCACATCAAAAATTCACTGGCTGTGAACATTTGCTACTTTTTTTGGGTTCCTTCATAAAAACTGCATGTTTGAACAAAACACGCAAGTTGGCAATGACAATGTACACTTTATACTACTTCCTAATATCTAAGAGACCAAATGATTCCCTAATCCTTCATTAAAATATTCTGCAAACTAACTGATGGTGAAAATAGTTGTTTGTTGCAGCTTTAGGCAAATGTATTCAAAATCTCATCAAAACATTTTTGCTGATGTTTTCACGCAAAATCATGTGCATAAGACTTCACTTTTTAAATGTGTAAAACCATTTATTAAGAGTTATTAATTCATTTTGTTTTTAATTGTAGCTCTCTCTAAATAATTAATATAAAAATAACAATAACCACATGAAAACTTCATATTATTATGTTACTATAGTATGAACATACTATGATTCTGCTAAAAGTTGATAAACTATACTACTGAACTGGACTGTCGAGTCCATCTGACAATGAACAGTATTTAAGTGCTTGGTCAGACAAGGCCGACATCTAATCTGTTTAATAAGGTCAGCAGTTCAGCAGTTAGTGAGGCAGTGTGTCAAACTGGTGCATCAATAATCAACACGCCCTGTTGTGATGCAGTAAAACTGTGCAACATCCTGCAAACTAAGTAAACACCGTGGACCATATCACAGTGTAATGTGAGGATCGTGGTGAATAGGGGTGGGCGTTATGGCCCTAAAATAATATCATGATATTTCTGGGTATTTTGGAGATAACCACATTCTTGACGATATGACAAAATACAGAAGAATACTTTACTATTCATTTTAATAACATACAATTAGAACAAAATAAGTGTAATAGATTATATGTCAGCGTCATATTATGCCTTCAAATATTCATTTAAAACTAAACAAAAATTATCTCTTAGTTCTTTAGTCTGTAAACAACAGTAAGGTAAAGTGAGATTCCAATCCTGTACAGGTCTGAGGTGGATTTGGAGGTGCAGGAGAGCTGCTGCTCTGTCAGGACTACATGAACAGCTGCAGAGCTTCTAGTTACATCTTCACCACTGTCGGCAAAATAAACGATGTTCTGGCCTGGTCGACGTTTTTGCCCATTATTAACGTAGTTTTGGGCTTTTGTTGCCCCTTTTTTCCCCCGTAACGAATCAAGTAATTCACCTATGCCTCTGCCGTGCGTGTGACGCGGTGGGAGCTGCCAGGTGTGAAACACAGAGAGGACATATGAGGAACGGAGAAACAGCGCGACCGTCAATTGAACTCACCCTCAGTTGAAAACCTGCAGAATACAGCGGCTCTCAGCCTTGCTTGTTGCTCGCTAAGCTGCAAACGTATTTTATACGGTTGTGTTGCATAACAGTTATGACGTCATTACGTCAACAGGTCGGAAAATTGCCATTATCACGACATGAAGTTTTTATACCGTCTGAAGAATTATACCGGTATTATCGTAAACGATATGATATGGCACACCCCTAGTGGTGAATCAATAGGCTGCTTTGTCAACAAACATTTGTGACAAGATGATACACACAATAAAACAATCACCGGATGTTACCAGCGTGCACACGGCATACCCTGCAAATAATTTGTCACATGATTAACAAAGAAAACAGCAATCCTATTAAATTATAGTCTAGAGAACTTGTATGCATGCGTTTATATCCAGCACACACACCTCTCATGTTGGTATAACCACACCCCAACTTAACTTCAGACATCACTCTGACAGAGGACGCAAATTCCCTCAACACAACAGAAAATCACATCCAGACAGAGGGACTGGGAGTGTACTGTATTCTTAACTCACCTTAATAGCCAAACAAGAACTAGGTCAGACCGACAAAGAGAGAAGGTGAAGAGGCTTGGCTGTCAGAGATGAATAGCTACACTTGAATGCATGCGTGTGTCTGCGTATGCGAGTGTTACTGTAATCGGTGCTGTCGTTCATCCATCGCAGTTTAATGCAGATAATAGCAGTCGACTGTCACATAACACATCTAACCTCTGCTTTAACCAGGCTTCTCGTAAAACACTGAAATGCATGATGTACATTCATGATATAAATAGGATGCTGGCCATTAAGCAACAGCTGGCGGCAGTGCTCTTTGCATGTATCGAGCTTATACAAGTAAGTTGTTGACCCGAAGAAACACACACACACACACACACACACACACACACACACACACACACACACACACACACACACACACACACACACACCGAGGTCACATAAAAGAATATTCATTCTTGACATGAACACTAACAGGTGCTTTAACATCTCAGGAGAAAACAATGTATAAGAAACTGGCGGCGAGCAGATGACTGTCCATAATATACCATCTTTTCTGTTACATGCAGTCTTCTTCCTTGTCAAAACCCAGCGCCTTAAATAAAAAAAGAAACTCCTAACTTGCATTTCTTTGTCTTGTGATACAAACTTTACTTTTAGAAATTAAATATTTTGTTTTTTAATTTAATAGATTGTATCCTACTTTTAAGTATCTAATAATTTTCATTGTTCAGTGACTTGAAGTATTTGAATTATTTTGCCCACTTTACAGTCAACTTAGATTATTTAGACCAACTGACAGCCTTACATAAACCACAGTGACAGGATTAGTCTATGGCTCATCCATCTGTAGTGTAGCAAGTGAGCATGTGTGACGTCATATCACACTAGATTATCAAAACTACTTCCCACTAATGTCCTCCTACTTCTGGCTGACATCATAGTCTAAAAGAAGCAAAGCAAGCTCCCGTTAGTGAGTGTAATTCTGCTTTGAATGCTCATAAAGGAGATACTTTAAAAAAATTATAATTATGGTGAAATGAGGTCAAATTGCTTTTAAAGCCGATTGCTGTCAAAACCTTATAGAGGGTAAAACTTTAATGAAAGCAGTACATTTAAACAATAAAATAAAGATGCAGATTATAATGTGTAGGGTTGACGGAACGACTTGTCGTAATTAGAAGTGTCTTGAAACTCTACAATTTACTCATAGAAGCAATGTTGCAACCTTGATTAAACAGCAAAATTGTGTTAGTTTTAGTTTCTTCTTGTTAAACCTGACGAGGAGCTTAGGCTAATGTGTTTTGCTGAGGCTTTCACAGCTTGTTCAATGTCGTTTCAACTTGGATCTGGGTCCCTAAATCCATGTTAAAAAAAAAAAAAAAACAGGAAAAAAATATCCACGATCGTCACTGTCATACCTACGAGGGAGGGATTATACATTTCATCTCACACGTCAATTGGGTTCTTTCCTGTCTATTTGACTGCGAAGGTAAGCACTGGGTCTGTGTGCTTAGTTCGCCATTCCACTCCGTTATCACCACTCTGCTTGCCTCCCAGATGCTTCCAGGTCGGTGCCAGGGCACAGCCAACCTGCACAGTCATTAACACCTTTTATAAAGCAGCAGACATGTTAACTCTGTATTGTCCTACACACAACCTTGCATGTTTAACTTCATTAATTCAATTTGTTTGACCTGACTTCCTTCTGAACTTATCCATATATTTACTCGACTAAATTCCCCACCAGCTAAAATTGCATCATAGTGTTCATGCAGAATTTGGTCTCAGGACCAAAATCTTCACTGTTGATCAGGAGCAGTGCCACAAAATATCCCACTTCAAATTAGGACCTGGAAGCAAAAGTAAAAGAGAGGAAACTATTAGGTTAAGAGACAAGTATATGAAATGTGACTGGTTCGAGTAGACCCTGCTCCACTCCGCTTGTCACATTACATTACATTTCATTTAGCTGACGTTTTTATCCAAAGCGACTTACAATAAGTGCATTTCAACCATGAGGGCACAAAACCCAGAACAACAAGAATCAAGAAAATACAATTTCTTCAAGAAAGCCAAACTACAAAGTGCTAAAAGTAAGTGTCATGTTAAGCGCTACTAAAGTGCTACCTATTCACATCAAAGGCAAATTCATTAAATGTTTAAAGATTCCCTCCAGGGACAATCAAGTTCCTAACCTTGTTAAAGTGTTTCTCACTTGCTAGAAGACATATCATGAGCTAAATAAGGAGTCAACACCATGGCTAAGCATTTGTGTTTTGGAGCTGCAGTGACAATCAGACTCAGAGACACAGATCAGACAGCCAGGTTTTCATACATCACATACCTAAGGAACCAGTTAACTTGCAGAGGCGCGGTTTTCCTTGTCATTGAACTGCCAGCTTGAGCTGCAGACAAGTGGTGGAGGGAAATAGAGGCAGATTTGTACATACTGAATAAAGGCACAGTTACATCTAAGCAACTTAAACGCATTATATATTTTTAAAATGTAATTTTGATAAACAGAGATTTGTTTTTCAGGGGTTAATACATACACATCAATACAGGAGAGGGACTTTAAAGAGCTCAATATGGTTGTTTAAATGTAGGATTCAGATTCAAGAGCAACACACTGAACAGACAACACAAAAACAAAGGGCAGACCAGTCTGGCCCCAGTACATAAAATTCACAACTGAAATGTGAGCATGGCGGTTTTACTCATTGTGAGGATGGTGACATTTGTAACTGGGACTAATTTTGTTTACTTTTGCAGACTAAACTACATTTATACTGGCTAAAAGTGCAGTTCACTTTTGTGGACACTGAATAAAATATTTTGGACAGGCTTTTAACTGTCAAACTAGAGACAACTCTGGACATTCACATAGAGTGAATGCATCTGTGAGAAATGAAAATACTCCATCAGATTGCTTTACATGGCATGTATTAGCGTTTACATCTTAACTAAAGTCTAGGGATATAAGAGAGACACCATATAGTCACATCTATTCTACAGATCTCTGAATAATTCCTCTTGGAGCTGGAGAAAGTGCTATAAACCGTGGGGTTTGATGGCGTCGTAGCGGCTCAGATGACTCAGGCTCATGCTGTGTACCCGCCAATCTGGCATGCAACCTTTGTCACATGTCATCACGCCTCCCTTCCATCTTTCCTGTCTGTCTCTTCTGTCAACTACCAAAAACAACAGAAGAACGGAAAAAGAAAAAAGAAAAAGAAGCTTCAAGGTAGGCAGAATAACTGCTCTATCACAAACAACTTTCTTAATCTGTTAACATTACAATGATTAGTGTTTTTTCTGATGTTAATTTATCATCAGGCCTAAAAACTGAGATACAGACAAGCACGAAGAGAGCAGTCGAGGAACAGGAAGCCACCACAACCAAGTCCCCGTCGGCCACAGTCGATTCAATATCCCTCTATTGATTTCAATTAATATAACTGTTATTAGGCAGCATGCATGACATAAAGTCGATGAGCAGATCAAGCAAATGTATTGTGTTGATGGATTGGAGTGAAAAGTGGCGGTGTGAAGGGAGCCCATTGTTGCCGAGAGGGCCGGTGGTAGAAATGGAAGGGAATAGAGCGAGAAAGTGGGAAATTATATGAAATATCCTCTTAGTTCCAGCACCGAGTAGCAGCAGGTAATGTGTTCGAGAGTGGCAATCACTTTCTGAAACCGTCTAGTAGTCTCAGTGAAGTCTATAAGAGCCAAGTGGAAGAGGAAACAAGATATTTCCTCCTAAACCCCATTATTTAATCTCCCTGGTTTTTCTCTCAGAATGGAAAGGAATTATTTTATACATTTGTGAAACTGTTTGTGTGGCACATTACTCTTATCAGGTGAATTCTAGTTTATGAGATTTTTATTGTTTAGCATTAAATAAGTAAATCCAGAAAGTATTTTTAATGTTTATTTTGTGGAGAAACTGGTAAAAATGCAAAACTATCAAGCTTAAAGCAACACTCATTTTACAGTAGTAATGCAGAATGAGGTTTTTTTGTGTTTGTGATGTGCGTTTATGCCGACAATTAGAAATATCCTGGCGAAGACATGTGAATAATGGATGCATCATACATCAGAGAGGAAAATAAAGGCCCAATGCTTGCTTTGAATTAGTGATGACTACAATGCAGATGCCACTCTGCTGCCTGTGACACACGAACAGCAGAAGAATAAAAAGGGACCGCGAGAAAATACTGGGGTGAGAAGAGAAGGGAGCGAGGTACATAACATGAACAGACAGGAGCGGAGGAGGAGTGTCGCGAGGAATAAAGCGGAGAGGAGAGCAAAATAAGAGAGAAGGGATTTAATTATCCCAGTCAGCTGTCGCAGAGTAAACACAGTGGAAACACACGGTCTGGATCCGTGTCTGAGTGGACAAAGACACACAACCGTAATCACATGAGTACTCATACATGCAAGAAGTTACAAATGAGGGTGGGCAATACTATATAATTCAAGATAATATCTGTAAAATTATTGATGTGATAAAAAACATTCATATCGTGGTAATAGCAATATTCTGACTCGTTGACGTAATGACTTTACGCAGAGTGATGATTTAACATATGTTACGTGTGTAACTTACGCACGGCAAGAACAAGGACATTTGAAAGCAGCTCTACAGTGGACGAGTAAGTTCAAAAAGAGTTTGGGTTTTTTTTCAGTGTCGCACTTTTTAGACAATCTTTGCAGACTCGTCTCCGTCAGCTGGACATACAAACCAGTGTTATTTGTCCACCTCAGAGGACGGCTCGTTTTATTGAAATTAGGTTATAAGCTCATTGTATACCTTCCTGCAGTAGGAATGAAACATTGTTAGTGTATTTACATTTAGTTAATGAGCTATTGATTTAGGAAGTGTGTTTGCTATAACGTTACTGTGCGACACACGTGACGTTGCATGACTGTTTCCCATTGATCTGAAAACAATCACTTTTGCTTGCCTCATTGTTAACATGTACCTGGTGCTTTTTGTTCCAATTGTTGTGCTTTCATTATCAGGTGAGTGACAGATAAGTTACTCGTTTATATTACTCACAGGTGTGTGAATTGACCTGGATATGAAGTGTCTGTAGCACATAATGAAATGCTAGTTTCAGCCTACAAGAGGTTAAGCGCTGGGATGCAGTCAGGAGCCAAATACAGCTAAGCCAAAGAAGCAATCAGTAAAATCAAGCCTCGAAGCAACAGACAATTTAGAGAAGCCAAAACCTGGTGATGCGCATGTATTTATTCATCAGTGCTCTGGCAGCATGAAGTCAGTGCAATCTGGAGTCAGAGCTAACTGGGACGTAAGAGGAGGATATTACAGCAGTCCAACCAGAACACTAATAAAATCAACAGCTTTTGACATTATCGTCTTTGAATTACGGGTACCCGCACACACGTACACGTTGAGCAGGCCGTGCCAGAAGTTCCTCATGACTGCCACTTTTTTGGTGCCAATGGATCGAGAGGGTTCAGAACAGTCTGAGGCGCCCATGGAAATTGAAGGGATGACGAGAAAGACAAAGTGACAGAAAAAAAAAGGAGTGACAGCTGTACTTTGTGAAAAAAAAAAAAAAAAAAACGCGCGCCACCTTCAGCACTGCTGCTCTCCCTAATGTTTTGATCTGTTGTTCTGTCACTTCGTCACTAAACTTGAGACAACGCTGAGCAGCAGATTTAGAGATTGTCTGACACAAAGGCTAAAGATGTAGGACTGATATTATCCTCTCCACATTTTGTTTGGTGAATAATTATTAAAACGTACTGCTGTATTTCTGCCTTTAGAAAAGAATATTGCTGTAACTTGCATTGTGCTTCTGTTAAGAAAGGATGACAAATATCTTTCTTCTATGGTGCTCACTTAGACATTTCAAAAGTTTTCTGAAACCGTACAAATACATATTGTTTGTGTCCAAAGCAATATTTTTAAACTGTGGCTTATCGCTGGTCACAGTAGAGCTGCAACTGATCAAAGCACAAACAAGTCTTTTCATTATCTTGCTGGCGACGAGGGACCGAATTCAAAGTTGCTTTATAATATTTGTGTTGTCATAAAACATTTTTAAAAAGTAGTGTAGAAGATTAAAAGTTGATGATCTGGACAGAAAACTTTGTTCTCTGTGGATTTCATCTTGGTGTTTGAGTTCTTGCTGTACCGAGACACACACACACTAACGCGTTTCCTGTCTGCGTATGCGACTGCGTTTGCATTCATTTCTGTGCGCTCTGTAGTCTGATCAGTGGTTCATGGCTCCTCTGTGGTTCTGTACGATTGACCTTCAAATGTCAGGCTCATCGGCTCTGAGCTCGGTGCCTCCTGGAACAACCTAAAAGGTTGCACACGAGAGAAGAAACAAAGAGAGTGGCAAGACTCCTGGGAGGGTCACAGTGAGCGAGCTAATGGGGACCCAAACGAGGCGAGGAGTCAAAGGAAGAGATAAAAGACAGAAATACATGAACAGTTGCTCAGAGATCACAGAGCTTGCAACAAAAAATAAACAGACCCATGCAGGGAGTCGAGCAAAAGAGAATATTTAGATTCCACCAACAGTATTATTAGATTGCAGTGCATAAGAAAATACAGGAAAAAGAAACAACTGGGACCTCCTAATCAGCATTTATTATCACACGACGTACCATGTATAGAGCTGTAGGCGGATATGAGGAGATTTTTACCTATTCATGTAAAATACGTGTCAGCCATTATAAAATCTACTATTAACATTTTTTATATTACTATAACTGTCATTCATTATACTTCTACCACCAGACACTAATTGGTTGTCAAGTAAACAAAATATGACTTTGTTGATTATTCACTAGATCTAGGCAATAATTCAACAAAAAATGATGTGTCTTTTTTATTTTTTCCATGATAAGATTGTACACTTTCATGATTGACGTACTTGTCAGCACTTAGGAACAGTGGTTGTATCTGCATCCATGTGGTCATCATGGCCTACAGCTAACATAACAGCCGGAGGAAACACACTGACTAAAATCAGACATGTGCCCTATTAAGACATTGCCTTCCTCCAAACATTGATCTTACAAAGACATGTGGGCTCCTCTCCCATAAATTGATGTTAGATATACTGTTATCAGGGCAACCTTGATTAGTTTGTGGAGTTTTTCCAAATTTACAATGTTGATTTCAAGTGATCAAGGGATGTCAGAGGTGACTACTGAGCAATGATACCAAAGTTTAATCTCTGAACACAAAGTTTACAACAAGATATTTACAATAATCACCAGAATACGCAATACACAAGTGTCCAGTTCATAGTGGATTCTGAATAAAGTGGGATTCATTGTTTCCTACAAGTCCAGATAAAAGGTCGTATTTCTCCCCTAAACATAACAGAGCCATTGGATTTGACAATGTATAATTATCTATTGCCTCGACATTTCCAACCTTGAATGTGGAGAGGTTAGGACAAAGGGAAAGTAGAAACACAGAGGAAAAGAAACATATGGATAGGAAAAATTATAAAGAAAACTTGTTGGATTTTCAAGGCTACATTTTGTGAAATACTACTCCAGCCAGTGTGTGTGTGCGTGTGTGTGTGTGTGTCTGTTTGTGTGCGTGTGTCTGTTTTCACTGCTCCACTGGAATGTGTTCCTCATTAACTTCTCTATGACGTTCCAAATATATTTTGGTAATCTATGTTTCCCTCCTTACCATTAATCTGGGTGTACCTTTGGTGTGTGTTTGTGTGTGTGTAGAGTATACCTCTATATGAATGTGTTTATCTGTGTGCGTGTGCGTGCGTGTGTGCGTGTGTGTGTGTGTGTGTGTGTGTGTGTGTGTGTGTGTGTGTGTGTGTTTCCACCACCTCGCTGGAATGTTTCCCTACATGAAGCCTCTCCCTCATGCTGCTGCTGAGTTATGATGTTTCCATCAGGTGGAGGACTACAGTAGACAGAAAGGCCACCTCCTGCATGTACTGAGAAGGTCCACTTACCCCATAGAACCATCATGAGAGATGGTTTACTCCCTAATAGGTTGCTAAAAATACAATGAGTAAGCATGGTATACGTTTTAAATCAGAATAATGATACCAAAATAGCAACATTGGCTACGCTGATGAGGCCATCTCAGAGTTCAAGTATCTGTGTATTAACTGTATTACAGTAATGAGTTTTGTTCGCGACTGTTTTAATTCTGCTAATCTACACCGATATTATCCTACATCAAAGACACCAAGGCCTTGTACTTGTTGCATTTCTAAGATATGACAGTAATGCTCCGTTTGACACTCTCAGGATAAAATACTTGAAAGAACGAGGGTAAAACTATCATACATGTTATAAGAATACATCTACACGGCTGTAACTGTGCTGCTTTTAGTCTGGATTATATGTTTAACTTCTTCATATTTGTCTGATATTATAGTTTGCAATTTGTTTGTAAAAAATGCTGCTCTTCTGGCAGTAGACTTGTCCGTGTTTGGGATTGATCATATGCTGTAAACACTAACTCTTCTTTGTGAAGGCCCTCGTAGCTAGGTTGGGAAAACATGGGTTGACTAAGCGAGTCGATAACTACCCTCATTTGACTGCGGTTGTTCGGCTTAGTGAAGCCAGATAACGAAAAGATATCCAGCAAAGGTTGAACTTACTTTATAGTATGGGTCTCAGATGTGTGAATGTGTAAATTACTGCCATGCATCATCCTCTTATTATTAATAACTCATATTAACCATGGAGCCTGACAGATTTATTTTCGTAGCCGAGAAACGTAGCAGCTGACAGATAAACGGACCTACACTACAATAGGGCAACCCAAATGGAAGTCAGAGAGAACTGTAAATATTGCTATCACAATGTTATGAATGTAGCCTATATAATATATTTAAAGTGTAAAATTGTTATTTACAACTCTTGCAGTAAAATGTGACTATTGTGATGAGCAGGAAGGGCTTCTGAGAGAAACAGCTGTAAAACTGTGGTTTATTCCTGCTGTGTAAAACAAATGGAGTACATATAATTAATAATAGACACTGTTTTAAAAGCCAGTTCAGTTCAATTGCTCTGTGAAATACTCCTTTTGTCACTATAATAATAGTCCTCAAACACAAACATTATTTCAATGAAAGCTCATGAAAATACAGTTCCAGGAATTTGGTCACTGGAAAACTTGCATCCGTCCCCTGGTTATTGTTTGATCACCCTAAAAAAGGGAAGGGAAGAAGAATATATAGTCAAATGAAGTTATTTTTCTCATGGAGGATAACAGTAATTTATGGTTGCTCACTTTGCTGTCCTTTGCTCTTATACGCAAAATATCTGTAAGAGTCAACAATGTCCCTCTAAACAGTGGCAGTAGCATTAGTTTTAATACATGAACCTAGTTTACCACACGTCTTGAGTGGAGGGACCGGGGTCATTAAGGAAGTAAGACTAGCATATGAAAAGGCCTCTCACTGTTTGTGTGTGTATAAATCAATGTGACACTAACTAAACAGACCCTGCTGGAGAGCAGGGATAATGAACAGAAATGCACTGAAGGCAAACCATGTCTTAATCATGGGACAGATATGATGGAGGGAGGGAAAGAGGCGAGAAGGCAGGTGGAAAATTGCTTGAAAGGGACGCAGAATAGAGGAAGTTAAAAAGGTTAGACGCAGCAGAGCAGAGTCAGATAGTATCTGGTCGTGTTAAATTGAACCTCTTTTAGGGTCAAGAGAGTCTTAAATAATGTTTAAAGTACTTCTGTGTGATTGAAAATTTGAGGTCAGCTGGTCTTATGTGGTAAATCCCTGCCATACTTGTTCTCAGCCTGTTGGTATGTGAAACGTCTTTGGCCTCTGGAGGCCGAGAGAGGACATGAAGATCCATATCAGATCCACATTCAGCCACGGCAAAATTTACTGGCCTTCCAGTCTCTGACTGAAACACGAATATCAGCACAAACAGTTGCATCTGGGGACACAAAAGATTGGGATGGGTCGATGTGAAGTGGAGCACTTGCAAATTTGAGAGTAGCCGTGGGTAATCTGACAAAATTAACACTCCCAAGGGTACCCATTAAGTCAGTGGGTGCAACTATCTGTACAAGAAGACAGGAGGCAGACAGAGGAGTGGCGACTGGGACATTTGGATATGAATGTGGTGCCAGTATTTCACTGCCAATATCCCAGCATGGATAAACACTGACCAAATGGCTCCATGTGACCCTCAGGTCTCTGGCATTTAAAGCGCGCACACACACACATACACACACACACACACACACACACACACACACACACACACACACACACACTTGCAGCAGAAGGAGCAGTCAGAAATTAAATGTTAGAACTATAAACATAAATTTCAGACTGAAGCTTATAAAATAAAGGAAACATTACTGTATGGAAGTAATATAGAATGTAGGGATGGGATATGATTTTTGAATATTCGAATAGTCATTCAAATAAAAAAAATTTAAATAGTATATGCAACTTTTGTCCTTCCTTATTTCCCCTGTTTTTACTGCGGCTGGGTTGTAATGCATTACTCCAGTCAGAAGGTGACAGTAATGCATCTAAAAGCTGTTTGTCATCCACCATTAAACAACAAAAGGAGGAGAAGAACATGTTACTACGAAGCAGCAACCAACAGTGATGTCACCCATTGGTTTGCTGACTGCTGTTATGAAGCCTCGAGTTTGGACATTGGCCCTGGCCATCTTGCAAGTTCGGAGCCGTTTGGAGCAAGAAGTGAACATGTTTGGACGAGCTGGGAGGGGATCTGACTCCATCTAATTGGAAACGTGACAATATTTTGTCCCTTCAACCAAAAGCCGTCACCTGACTGCACCACAGGCCTGTCGGTCAAACATACACGCCCCCCAAAAACACGGCTTTTTGAGGTTTATTTTCGAAATAATGATGGGATTATTTCAGATGGACCACCGGAAAACTAATAAAAAGGAGTGACTTTAGCTAGCACAACCATGACTTTTTTTTTTACAAAATGTACTTACATTTTGACACCTATTTAGCTCCTCCATGAAATTGTATGTTTTTTTGGAGCCAACCTCTGGCGCACTCGGTGGTACTGCAACTGAAGGCACTTCGGCATCGGCCTCATTTTTCAGACCCGGCAGTAACGTGTAGTTTTATATACAGTCTATGGTTACTAAAAGGGCTCCATAGCTTTGCCAGGTAAAACTGTGTAAGATTAGATCCCACGGCACGAACAGGAGAAACATGCAAAGATGACTACAGCCGTCAAAAAGTAAGTGAAGATGATGTGCAGTGCAAACCAGCTTGCACAGTCATTAGAGTGAAGCACCAAGCAAACAGTTCATCCGCAGTTCAATAATCAATGGCCAGTCGAAGTGAGTTTGATGTTGGACTAGTCAAGCTATTCAAAACGCTCTAAAATTAAAGCATCCTGTTTCAGGTCCTCTGACAATACTCAGTGCAAACAGCAAACAAACAGTGCAGGACAAAGAAAACAACAATCTGCTTAGCGAAGAACCATTTATTCTGAAGATGTATTCTAAAATTTGAAGTTAAAACCACACCAGTTCCAAGAGTTTGTGCAAAAATAACTTTTCGAGGAGCAATTTCCTCTGGCAGTAAGCTTCGGGATAGTATGGGGGCTTGAGGGGAAAAAGAAAATGAATTGGGTGAAAGCCAGACCTGCTGCAAGAAGTTTTGGCTCATTGCAGATGGAATTCTTATTTCTGTACGTCAGCAACAGATGTGTCTGGTTATGATTCGGCAACAAAATCCCAGTTATAAACCATGTTAACATAAAGCCAAGGCGAGTAAAAGGATGCCCCTTATCCCAGAGGTCAGAAAGGCATATAGATGAGTGAATGTAAAACTTTCACACAAACATGAAAATGTGATAGAAGTGCATTCCAGGATCTCCTGGAGTTTTCTAGTCAGCCTGTATTTTATTTAAAAGGACCCCTCCAGGTATGTTGAGTCTCCTCCATCACTCAAACGCCATTCCCATTGTATGTGCAAAACTACTATCTCATAAATACACCAAAAACGTTTACTTACAGTTGGAATGTCATTGTTTTAAGAGCAAATTCACACACTTCTGCAAAATTATATGTAAATTTCAAATAATTTTAGATTACCATTCATCTATGCGAGATGATTGTAATATGTTCTTTGTTCCCTCATTATGCATACAGGTTATAGGCAGCATATAAAGTTATATAATAAAACCAAATATTATATCTTTACAGTCTTTGGTGTAGGTGTATGTTAAATACAAAACTTTGCTTTTGAATTGGTTATTTTTAAATAAGTTAGGTGACAAAATCCTCAAACTATAAAAAGATTTCAGCTAAAATGATAAAAACATAGTGCACTATTACATATTTGAGTACAGACTCCAAAATATCCATTATTTTCTCCTTTTCCTCCATACAGCATAATCCCCGGCTTTAATGTGCCTCTCACACATATTTAGACAGAAACACAAACAATGAAGACAAATCCCTTTATCCCTGAGGACAAACTAACACTAAACCTTTCTACGAGTTTTATTCACATTATGAATGTGCACATACACACACAGTCACGTTTCCATCACTTCAGAGGACTTACCACAGCCTTTAGCATACCCTGCACCATCCCTAACCTTAAGACTTCATACGGAAGTCAAATGATTTATGTTATGTGGGATTTGCTTTTCTAACCAAAAGGGAGGCTGGTCCCTTAAATATGACTGTATAAACAGATTTATGTCCCCACAACATAAGTAATACAAGTGAATACATATACACACACACACACACACACACACACACACACACTACATCTCACACTGCATATCAGAAAGTGTGTGGGTGGTGGTTTCCCCATAGGCCCATGGTGACAATGAGTCAAGGAGACAAGGGATGTGCGCGCGCACACACACACACACACACACACACACACACACACACACACACACACACACACACAAGCATAGAAATCATTGGCACAAATAGACATACTGGACATGCACCGAGTCTGCTGCTAAAAGGCATATACTGACATTCCTGCACTTACTCGACACTGGTGTATGCAAAGAACACAGATGGGTAGTGTGGAAGGAGCGGTGACGATAATAACAAGAGAAGGGGGATGAAGATAAATGACGATGACGCCGATTAAAAGGTGGCAACGTGTGTGTGAGCTGCACAGAGAATCTTTTTGTGCCAGAACATGGTGATTCAGACGGGGCCAAAGAGCCAGACAGTCTACGGACACCATTTCCGTGCTGGTTTGATGAACTTTCTGGAAATTTGAATCATTTTTCTCAACTCCAGTCTAAATCCCATTACTAACAACGTTATTTTTTTCAGATCAGATGATAATGATTATTTTTACATCACCATTTGCGGTTGTAAAGTGTGTAAAGACATTATGTGTTGTAACTCGAAAGTTTGAAAAACTTAAAACATTGAAAAGCTTTGGTCTGCTGATGTACAAACACTGCTAACGCCCTTTGTTTATTGGTTATAGTTTTGTATTTTAGTTTCCCTCAGCAAGTAAATATTTTACAAAGAAATTTATTTAGCTGTGACAGCTTTAACCTGCAGGTCTCATGGAATAATAATATTTCAAGGTCAGATTTTCACCAAATTCCATTTTTTACATATTCTTCAAGCTAAGTGTTGCTCAGCCATTAGGTAAATCTGTTTCTGTCTGAAACCGTGGCATATTTTAAGAGCCTTTTGTTGCCACAGATACAGAGGATGCTGTTTTTTGTCCTGATTTTTGGTAGCAGTTTGCCAGTCTTTAACAAAATTCCTTCAAAGAAACAAGAAATCACTCTGGGACACATTAAATATTGGCGTGCTCCCTCAGTGAGGGCAGGCTAATTATTAGAAAAGAAACCTGAGTATAACACAATTCAATTCAACAGTATCACAGTCTACAGCCTCGAAAATGACCATGAAGTAAAAAAAAAAAAAAGAAAAAAAGACTAGCTGTCAGAAACTGAGTATTATAACCTTCATGATTTATTGCAAGGCTGTTTTGGCTCAGTGATAAACATGTAATATTGATGATGCATCAAAAAATGTATCCACCGTTTTACAGCCAAAACAGTAACAACAAAGTAGGCAATTTTAGAGTATATGACATAAGCATGTGTTGACAGTAATTTTTGTCATTATTGGCAGAAGGGGGGGACAAAAGTTCTGCCCGGCAGGTTTAAATAAGAAAAGCATAATTTTCTCAGACAGATTTATTGTTTGTGTCAGAATGGAAATTAACAGTGTAAAATCTAATAACCATGACCCATTAACTATGTGCATTTAGTTTAGTTTTGTTGACGTTAAATCATTTTAATCTGTTTCACCAAGCTGAAGGTGAAAAGTATGAATTTTGCATCAGTTTTATGGCCAAACTCACAGTTTAATCTCCAAATGTATGTGATGACGAGTTTCCTTTGTTTCAGAGCTGTAATGACTTCTGAAGAACTTCTGCAACAGTAACTACAGTTTTCCGATGCAGCATGCCTGCATTCATTCGATAAGATAAATCACAATGCAGTGTTGCCTCCCTTCTGCATCGCTGCACATTGTTGCCTGCTGAGAAATAAAATTGGGGGCTGCCACAATTCCTTTCAGTAAGTGTGATGGAGAGCAATCGAGTGGTGAGCAATCGCTGCCTCTTTCTTTGTGCAGACAGAAGGGGACAAGGCAGAAAGGAAATGTACTGTTTTCGTCCACTTACTTCAGGTTATAAAAATGGTGCTTTATAGCTCCTGTTATTAATGAATGCGTGTGCCCTTTTTCAATGGGCTGAAAAGAATATTCAGCTAGTACTTCACAAACACACACACACACACACAAAGGCACAGACACAAACCATCACGAGTAATAGGTTAATGACACAGCTGTATATTTCTCCAAGAAGTATGATGGCATATACACTTGGACCAAGAAGTAAGCTATGTGCATGTCGCAAACACACAAGTGTGTCCTTAATCACAGTGAGCAATATGTTAGTGACAAAATCCACAGTGGTTGGTGCCCTAATAAGCACAGTATGAATAGATATATGGTCCTTGACAAAATCTAAAAGGCAGAATTCCCAACACTCGTTCTCACATTTTCCAAAACAGCAGCGTTGATTTGGGCTGAAATGATAAAACATGCAAATGCTTGAGAAAGTCAGTTGTAAATTATCATTCCAAATTTCATTACGAATGTCACAACATCAACTGAGGCTTAATGGCAAGAGACATGGGGGCAGTGGTTTGAAAAAAGAGAAGGAGGAGAAGGAGGGAAAGGAATAAGCAGAGAATATGATGAAGACAAATTGGTTTTCAGATGTTTCCTGAATGCTAGCACTAAAGGCCAAATGGCAACAAGTGCCGATTCATTGAGCCAAGTAATCCCAATACATACAAACTATTTACTATTTAACATGCTGTATGGTCTGTTTATGATTTTATATTGTATAAAATAAACTACATGAGCCTAAAGACGTTGATACAAAGGTAAAATAAAAAAATTCTTTATTAAAAAAACAAAAACAGGCATCCGAATGAATGCATGAAAGGATATTCAACATTATGTTTAACAAAATGCCATCAACTGCTGTTGATCACATGGCCTATACTTTTATGAACTCCAAGCTGCTATAATCAATACTTTTACAAACAATCAATCAACTGATGTCGTGTAATACAAAAACGCTGCTTTAGTATTGTTGATCCCCTTGAGAATCAACACATGTTGATATATGTTTTCATGATTTTTTTTTTTCGGTAGTAATTAAACATTTGTATTAATTTGTTCATATTTGGATCTATCTACCTGATTTGACTTGACCAGTGGTCATATATGTCGTTGATAATGGCCTACTGTTGATGACCCTCTGTTAGTCCATACATTTTTAGACAGATGTGATTCTCTCAGTTATGTCATGACTACAAATACAGTGAAAAAAGTAATATTTAATTGTTTAGGTCTTCAACATGAGTGGAATAAAGCACTGCTTACTGAACAGTCATGTTTCTGTTGAAACAAATGTGTTTTTTTTCCTTTAGAGAAAACTATTGAGAGTTTTGGTTTAAAATACTGATCTCTTCTAAATGTTGACAGGGAACCTTTATGTTCACTTACAAATTACCGTTACATCATAATCACCCTTTTTAAAGAGTTATCTTTTTGGAAATTAAAAGCATTAATCTATGTTCATTATTTGTTTGGGCTTTACTAGTGGACAAACAAAAAACACAGTATTCACATTAATAAATAAATATTTTACCTGGCCAATAAACACAAGGGGAATAGAATTTCAAGACACTGCTGCTTTCCTACACCATGTACAACAAAGTAAGGGAAAGTGGCGAGATGACAAGCCTTGCACTTCATCGGTTAAATGCAAACTAACAGCAGTGTAAGTACATGGTACAGTATGTTCTTTACAGTAGCTTAAAGCAACCACCAGGACCTCCCAGTGGAACAAGCGCTTACCTTCCCATCAGCTTGCATGCAAACTTAAAGACCGCTTGAGCTAATTAAACAGTTGGGTTGCAAACACATTGTGTCAACATCAAGCAGTTGTTTCTTGTAAATATCTCACCAGCTCTTAATGAGGAATTGATGACTCCCTTTGTTGATTTACTAAGAGTGGGTATAGATGTAAACCTACAGCTGGGAAAAATAACGTAATTACTGACAATTATGAAATTAAAATGCGCAGTCAAACAATGAAATAAGTCATGCGTGTGTGTTCTGTGTTTCAACATGTAAAAAGGCATGAAACATGTCACCCATAAATGTGCCACAAATGTTCATCCCCTGAAACACAATCTTGGCCAAGATACAGACGTGTTAACACGCACAGAGACATGCACGCACGTACACAGCTCTGAACAATCGTACTCCTTCACCCATCCATAACAGTTAACTTTCTGCTCGGCTGGTTCAGCACAGGGAGACAGCAGAGAGAGATGGAGGGTGCTGAACCGAGTCACGCAGCAGGAGCGAATGAGAGGGGGGAGGAGGAAGACTAGTTACAGACCTCTGAATCACCGCCCACATCACCAAATTCATCAGTGACTCAAAAAGATCTGATGTGGCAGTTTTACTCTTACGTGGCCGCAGCAACCAATCAGAATTGGACAAAAGCAGATGACGCTACAAAGCAAAGTAGTCCCCCAATCATTTTGTTGTATTATAGTTTTAATTATCTGGTTTAAAATAAAAAAGGCAACAAGAAGTCAACTTCCTTGGGCTCAAACATTAATTGTTCACAAAAAAAATAAATGTCTAACTAGATTCATTTTTAATCTGAGAATAGGGGGATGACAGGAAACAAGGGTGGAGAGAGATCAGTGATGACAACCAACCAGAAACAGTGCTGCTGGTCATCCCAATGTACAGCTTTTATGGGGCCTCAAATGATATTGATTTTGCACCTCCTCAAATCTAAGAAAATTAAAAAAAAAAAAAAAAAGACTACAGAAAATTTAAGCATTCATACTACGTTAAAATAAAATGCAAGTAACAAAAGAATAAAGGTGTATGATGGGTTTTTTGCTTTCGGTTTTAGAGGTGCAAGCCGTGGAAGTCAAGTGCAGGTCTGACAAAATAAAACACGTCTGACAACTCTTCTCCGGTACATCATGGTTTATTAAATATTTTCAGCAACCATGCCTTCCCTGCTAGCTTTTAACATGCGACCTAATCTAACCATTTTACTCTATTTCCGGTTCCTTGATGAAAAAGATAGAAACAAACAAACGCAAGAAAATTGGGAGCAGGGATATAATATGGGGGGGGCTGTAGTCCAGTTGGTAGAGTGGGTTGCACACTAATCGGAAGGTTGGTGGTTCAATCCCAGCTCCTACTGTCCACATGCCTAAGTGTCCTTGAGCAAGACACTGAACCCTAAAATTGCTCCCGATGGTGTACCATCGGTGTGTTGTAAGTCGCTTTGGATAAAAGCGTCAGCTAAATGAAATGTAATGTAATATATCTTGGAGGCTTGCAAATATTAGCCAGCTCTTAATGCTACATTAACACACATGCTACATCAAACAGTCAGTTTTTGCATGGTCCTTCTTTTTCGAATGTCTAATTAACCATGGAATAATGGTCATGGAAATATTTCAGGGCACCACAGCATCTCTCGCTGATATCCTGCCAACACAAAAAGTACAGTTTGAAAGGAATGTCTTTGAAAACATTGATTACTACACTCCTCCTGAAATCTAGTCATGGGTACCAAAACAGTTCAAAGGGGCAACATGTGACACATTGCCTAACATTCCCACACAGATGCAGAACATTAGATAACAGCAACACATACACAAAGTAACAGCGCTGTACAAAGACGAACAGACTCTTCAGGCAAATACAATGAGAGTGTTCTTACTCATTTTTCAGGGCTTACTGTTGAACAGGTTGTCATAATATATTCAAATATTTTAATTCGATTTTAGATCCATTTGCTCCGGAATGATATGATTTCTCTTTTGTCTCCCCGTCTGTCTCCCTGTCTCTGCCTCAAGTGAGCAGTTGGCATAAACATGCTGGCTGCAACTGTAACAATAATCACGTCAAGCCCTTCCCTGACGCCCATAAAGATGACTTCAGGGTGAGTCACAGAGACAAGAGGAGAAAAAAACAAATCAATAGCAGACGGGGTACTGGATGGAGTAGTGCAGCAAGATGGATATTTAGGTTGACATTTAAGCTCAGGTAAATAACCTTCTGTGTAGAGCAACCGCTATTTGTTTTTGCCAGGCTGACACCAGTGTGGTAAATGAGGTCTACTTTTTCTGTTTATCCGTCTCTCTCTTTCTATATGCACATGTACATTTCCACTTGATCTGTCCCTCTAGTTTTCTCCAGTATCTTTTCGCCCCCCTGAAAGCATCTGATGGATGTCACAGAGAAGAAGGCATAATATTAATGTGCACTTTTTTCTATTGTTGCCGTAGATAAAAACAGGCTTAAGTATTTATTGTTTCACAGATATATAGGTGGGATGGTCTTCAGTTAGGTGTTGTTTAGCAGTTACATACAGTACATATAGATATGTTTTTGCATGATTTATTCAGCATCTTAAGTTTTGCTGAGGAAAGAGGACTTTTTTCTGTTTTGTTACATTTTTTTCCTCCTCTCCCTTCTTAGTTTCTCACTTTTCTCCAGCCTCACTCTCTCTCCTTAATGTACTTTTTGTGTGAGTGAGAAACAGAGCGGTCATACGCCTCAGCCGGCCATCAAAACATTTACATCATGTGGTGCTTTGGAGTGCAAAAGGGAAAAAAAGACAGACAAGAAAGACAGACAGAAGGAAAGAAAAGAGAGAGCGGTGCCTACAAAAGTAACAAAGACAGGCGTGGAGAGACAGAGGAAAACAGAGAAGGACAGACGACAGAGAGGGAAGAAGTCATACAAAGGAAGAAGCAGACGGGGAGAGTGAAATTTAGGAAAGACACATACAGAGAAGGACAAAGAGAGCGTAAAAGACCGAGACAGGCAGGGAAGGAGACAGAGGAACCAGCGGAATGGCTCAAACAGAGGAGTCACTGTCTGATTGCCAGTAGGTCAGGAGTTCACCAGCCACTAGTCCACAGCACTACCAGACAATGCTATCATGAACGATGGAACTCATAATCAATCACACAAGTTTAGACAAAACACATTTTCATCTTAAACCCCAGGCAGTATGTGTGAAAAAAAAATTACCAGACCTTGAACAGCAAGACGGAGAAAAAGAGGATCATAAGTGTGTAGAGAAAGGTGGAACGTAAGTCTGTATGGAAAGATGTCTTAATAATATTAAGAAACGTGTCTGTGACGCACCATTTTCTCATCTTGTAATGTGAAAATGTTTGAGATTCAAAATATATTCTCTGTGATTCTCTGTATGTGTAACGTCACCTTGTATATTCAAACAATCCAAACCCAGATTCAGAAAAATACTGTATGATTACAGAAATGATCTGTCTAAGCCAGTGATTCCTTCACTGACCTTTTTTTATTTCCAGACCTAAAAGTTATGTAAATGTAAAAAAATCGGAATCACTGGGGATACTAACAAGTTATTCAAATCAAACAACAAAGTATGTTGTTTGTCCACAGCCTCCAAACCACACGCATTAATGTTTTCAAACCTGACGTCAGCAGGATTTGTCTACGCCTTTTGAAACCATTTAATCACTATTAAATGATTATGCTATGGTGAAGGCTTGGTTATGGTTTGGGCACAAATCAGATTTGTTTGGGTTTAGGGAAATATACTCTATATGGTATCATAATATGTGAAGAGGAAATACAAATCTCTCTTCATGGGATAATAAAATAACTGTCTATCCATCCATCTATCCATCAAACAGCATTGAAATGTTATCACTTTTTAAGCTGATATGGCAAACAGTTGCCTATTCACATGTCCAGCACTGATGAAGCAACACCGTCATCCACTTGGACTCATACGTCTGACCACCTGGTAAATTTCAGTCCAGTATTATCTCTGTGTTCAGTCTCTAGCAGCTCCTGGGGGAAATATCTGGATCTTTAACTGCTAATTGCTCCACCATGTTGTCCACCAGCTCGTCCCTAACTGTGTCTGATAGCCTGTGTTCGGTGCTGGGAAAGTAGCGTGCAGTGGGGTTTTAGAGCTGTTCACTGCAAACAGCTTCCGTCTGTGTCTGAAAAACTGTGTTTCAACATTGAAACTGTGAACCTGCAAATCAGAATTTCTTTCTGTTTGTTGAAAACATTCAAATGATAATCTGTGAGAATTTATGCAGTGCTACATTTAGCACAAGAACATATAAAAACATGATTACATAATGTTTTGAGGGCTTGTTTAAAACTAATTCATCAACCTTTTTTCATCACTTCCCCACAGTCTGGCACAGGTGGGGAGACAATTAGGCCAAAAAGAGTGTGTGGCCAGTAATATCCTAATGGATTTCTAGGTGAGGTGATTTTTTTTTTTTTTTTTTTTTTTTTTTTTTTTTTAAGGCAAAAGGGATGATGAGATTCCGGGGCAGTACACAGTGTCTCCCATGACATGGGACAAAATAAAGAGTAGAGCTTAATCTTGTCATCGTACTGGTTACTTTTATACTGTATGTTTTTAGGACTGTAGTGCTATAGTATAGTTACATTCAAGCCATTTAAAAAAAATTGTTTACACAATGCTGATTAAACTTATCAGATAAATCTCTCTTTATTTCACAATATACAGAGTTTTTAAATCTGCTGTGTGGCAAGACATTCCTATCTGCCGAATGAATGTATACTCAGCATGCTATATGAACAAACCAAGTGCAACGGAGACTTATGCCTACTGAGCCGGCTAACTTCCGGTTTAGCCTTATCACTTTAAAACACAGTGAAACTGAGGAACTAGTCACGATGTCAAACTACACAGTACATTCATGGACAAAACGCTCAGAGGATTAAGTGATGAACTAGAATGCGAGGCGACTTGAATGGGGATCAAATTAATTTTTGAACCGCTACAACCATATTCAGTAGGCTCTTTATTCAAATACGACCCACAGGGTTTAAGCACAAACATCTCTGTTAGGGTCAGGGAAATCAGACAGGGATAACGGTTTAAGTTAAACTGATGACTTGAAGTGTGTTCAAGTTATTTAACCTATGTCTGAACGGCAATGGTAAACGCAGTTTATAAAAACTGTCTCAACTTGTGGTTGGAAACGGAAAACGAAAAGTGTTTTCCTGCACCCAGCGTTATGCAATTGTTGTCATCATGGCAATAGTAAACGCAGTCCAGATTCGTGGTTGGAAACAAGAAGCGGACATTTGTCATTATTTATACGACCAGTAAAGAGGTCGCTTAACTTTAAGACATTGCTGTGGGTTGTAATAAGTTGCTTCCACAAAAGGCCTAGGTTCTTTGCAGGTGGACAGTCTTGGATAAAATTATAAAATCCTGTGTCTGAAATAGTTTTTCCAAATGTTATAGGACCAAATGGTTAAAATTTAATAGTGAAACTAGTTCTTTCATGGTGGGTGTGAGACACTCAAAACGTTTTAAAGCAGTGACGTAAGCACATCTGAACAAGATTTTTGTAATTACTCTGGCAGAAGGGGGAGAAAAAAGTTCTGCACCATGTGACACACCTGGTCCTGGTTGTCAACTGTCATTACAGTCTTACTTTTGTCCTTGCTCTTCTAATTGCCATGCCTCCCCCTTTGGAGACGACTGATGAATTTTCCCTTTGGGCTCCTCCTTACTCCATGTATCCCCCCATTCCATCTTTAGCTTTCACTGTCACTCTTACAGCATTATAAGTGAGCAGATAGACCTCAGTGTCTTGCTCAAGGACCATTTATAATGAACTTGGCTGTTAATGGGCTGGACTGGTGGTTAATGCCTGTAATGGGCGTAGAAGGTGTTTTCAGGTCCCTTGATTGAGCCCATATGTTGTGGATTTATGAGTACAAACAAAGCAAAGGGCACTACTGACACTCTTAATGATTTCTAAATGAAGCTATTTTCCTTGTTTTTCTGCTTGCGTTTCCCTCTGTACCCACCCAACCCCCATGAATCTCTCCCGGCTCTGAAATAGGCAATACAATGAGGGAGATATGAGATAAAGAGACACGAGTCTCTACTCTGACTGCTGCTGTGGAGGGAGGAGAGAGTCACTCACACAAGGAGAAGAGAAAGAATAAACAACCATTACATTTACAAATGTAATGTGCGCATATAAAATCACCCTTATGCATGCACACATGGATACAGTATCAAAATATATGCAAACTCTCACAGAGCACAGTTATAGCTGCATAAACATGACAGACACGCATAACATGTTATCTCTTTTCCATCCTAGAAACAACTCATTATGTAGACACAACATACAGGAGCAGATTCATATCTGGACTCATTTCCTTTTCCTCCTATCCCACAACAGAGATTTACTTCTGCCCACCCCATGGATGCAGTGACATGCCTGATTTATCACATTACTTCACATTTGAAACCTTTTTCAGAGACATGTGATATGTTCATAAGGCTATATGCTAATTACTCCTTACACAAATGTAAATGAAAAAAATGAAAAAAGAAACAACACCTCTCATCTTCCACTGCCTAATTTGAACAAAGAAAAGTCACCTTGAGCTCTTGCAGTGAAATCACAGGAGCCTTTTTACCTGCCTTTAATCCATGTATTGCATAACATAGCAAGCCCTCCCTTCACATCTACTATAGTGCCTAACTGCTGCAAAATGAAGAGGTAGACTCAGGGAGAGGGTGGGGGATGGGGCAAAAAATAGAATATAAGATGGGGTTTATACAAAGCACACATGTGACTGTATTGTTTTCTTTACCCTGTGATCATGTTGATTTGAGAAAGTCTGACCTACAGCCTTTGGGGTTCTTCTAGGAATCAGAAGAGAAAATAAACATCAATGGAATCAAATTGTGTAGTGTGTGATGCTGCAATATGTTTGTCAGTTTGTGCTGAGCTTGTGTTGTGTTGTGTTACGTAGACACCCATTTGTTCAATGGGGCTGTGAGCCAAAAAGGGCTAAGAACCACCGGGTTGCATAACACACCTAACACTCCCTGCACATCAGCACAGCCATCTATACCAACGACTGATCCGCACACACACAAACACACACAAATTTCACCTAGGTACAGGGCAGAGATACACGACATCAAAATGGAGGACAAGGGAGTCTGCTGAATGTGATTTTATTCCATTATGTAATCCTCTAACCCAGTGACAAATCACCACAGAGCAGCCCTGTGATACATTTTTGACCCCACTCTTACCACACAATTGTTCAAGCTGTTTTACCATCTTCCTCACTCGAATTTTCTCACCTGCCTTGAATCATTTTTCACTCCACATCTCTGTCTGTCCTCTGTCAGTTTAACCCTTTTACCCCAACTCTTAAATTAATTCTTCTGTCTGTCTGTCTATATCACAGCTCACACTGTTTTTTCCTCTTCTTGTCTTTTTTTCTTTCAACGTCCTACTCTTCTCCCCCAATTCCCCACCAATTTAACCCCATTATGTCTCTTTACCATCATCTTCTCATCCACATTCTTTCCCTTCGCCAGTTTTTTTTCCATCACCTAAATTCTCATCCGACATAACCTCCACATTTTCTTCCAACGCCTCCCAATTCCCCTTTCAGCAAGTCCCAACCCTGCCTTCCCCCCCACTGCACTGACCACCCACAGGCCTTACCAGGTATGAGCTACAGTGAAGCGCCGCCTCTGTCGGATGCTCTTGTTGACCATCAGCTTGCGGAAGAGGCGTGGGGAGCTTCTGGGGGACAGTTTCGGGGACGTGGCGCCCCTCTTCCCTCCCAGCACACCTGGCATCTTGGGGGGCTCCAGCTCCAGGTGCATGTGCTCCTTGAACGTCCGGATGCACGAGTCCATATCAACGCTCAGTTCATTGGAGGACATCCCGGCAGGCTGGGGTTGAGCCCTTATATGGCAGACTCTTATTCTTCTATCAAACTCTGCCAATTTTTAGTCCAAATTCAGTCCCATCAGCTGGTCATTTACAGCTGAGTTTGTCCTCCTCTTGCCTCTTTGCAGACACAGAGAAGTTTTCACTTGGCTGAAATTTTGCAGAAAGATTGAGGCTACCTCACATAAGCATTCACGCAGGAAAAGGCCAGCTCACACATACCTTGTTGTTGCTTTGCCTCTGAGCTTCCTATTCTTCCCGCTTTTACCCGTTCTTCATGGGTTTAGGGATTAGCCAGCCAGCAGTGGTTCCCTCTCCTTCTCTCTTTTCTTTGGCTCATGCCCCGTGCTTTTCTGCTGGTCTTCCGTTCATTAGAGGCTCATAGAGGAGCCTCCTCAGCAGGGTCACACACAGAAGAAGTCCTCTTTTCAACACCGCTTCTCGCCCATCTCTCCCTTGGTCTTGTTGTCTGTAAAGTGTACGCCCCAGTGCCCCCTCCTTCTCCCTGTGTTCCTCTCTGTCACTGCTGGTACCTGCTAAAAGCACACCTCAGTACCAACTCTTTCTCTCAGTCCATCCAGGCAGCTTGATGTTGGAGGATCTCCCTCATGAAACATTCACAAGGGCTGAAAACTGCTCTCTGCCTCCTCCTGTCTTGCTGTCCCTCCATCAACCACTGCTTGACTGACCTCCTCTCTCTGCAAACAACCCCCCTCCTCTCTCAAAGGCACTCCCGGTGTGGCACAGAGTGACTCTCACTATGTCGAGCTTGAAGTCAGATTTCCCTTCACTCGCACAGTCAAGAGCCGTGAGCGAAGCAGAGCACAGCATGCAGGCAAATGCTTCACTTGCTGTTTCATTCAGAATATACACAAGGAGCTCAGAGCAGGCACGCAGCGAACGCAGGCCACGCCCCCCCTGTTGAGGATTGGCTGGTGTTTGTTGTGACGACAAGCGGGCAGGACAGTAACAGGTTGTCAGATTTATTATTTATTTTTGTTTCGCCAGGATTTGTGGTAATGTTTCTGATGATGTTGTGACCTTTAGTGAGGCAGGGCTGGTGAGAGGGGGCCAAGAAAAAAAAAATTTGGACAGGAGATAAAAGCCAACAGCTTAATGGTAATCAGTGAAGAGAAACATACACACTGCTCAAAGGTCAACTGATTCAAATAAACACTCTAACTAAGCAAGTATGCATTTATGCCAGCAAGTAAAAGTCTCTCTGCAGTTAGAAGACAACAGCATATTAACTTACTACACAGTTTATATTCTGTCGCAATCTTGCTCCCATCTTCTCCCTCTGTCACACACAAACACACACTTATACCCGTCCATAATTCTGTCTGAATAGAAGCAATCCAACCATTAGAGTAATACAGTATGTAGTGAAAAAGAAATAATAGATAGATACAGTCATGCTAGAAATATATGCACAAACACAAAGGGGCCACTCTGGGTGGTGAAAAGAAGAGAGAGGCAAAGAGGGGTGATGCCCCAAAGGTAGGAAGACAGAGAAGATGAGAAGAAAATCCAACAGGAACATCAGAAGAGGCAGAATGGCAGCGTGACGAGTGTTGGAAATATGAGCCCTTGCTCATCTGCTCGGTGGACTGATTTGTTTTGGTAGTGAGTCACTGATGATTCTGAGCCATTGAAGCATGGAGAGCTTTCTCGCTAAATTCTTGCCAAGAAACCCTTTGAAAATAGTCTTTCCAATTGTATATGAAGAAGAAAACACTTGTCGTAATGTGAGGCGTCAAAGGAGCCGAGCAAGCTAGAGTGTGTATCATTTGTCAGTGGTTTAAAAATCTGAGAATGATGCGATGGCATTCCTCGGCTCTTTTTTTTTTTTTTCCACTGTCAATTTTCGAATTCACATCACAGTACAAATAATCAAGGTTTTACCAGCAGACAGACCTCTCTAACACCTGACAAAGAATCACACTGAATACAGAATCACAATCTCTGTCTCCTACTGAATAATAAATCTCAGTAGCATCCAAAAACGGTATGTGAACAAGTTGTTAAATTATACAATATCTAAGTTCTGCCCAACCAAAGTCACATTGCTTGAAACAGGCTGTTATAATGATGTTATGCTTAATATGGTCAACTTCACCGGTGTAGCATATTAGTGTGGAAAAATTTGTCGTAATCATAAACAATAAATTCACACGGACATGAATATCTGTGCCACATTCACAAAAATAGTTGTTGTTATTTCAGACGTTTCACTCAGAACCACAACGGTGACAGTTGAGGAAAAATCGGGAGATCACCATCATCGAGATTCAATCTCCGAGGACCACGATGTCTGCACAAAAGTTGAAGATATTTTACTGAATGGCTGTTGAGATATTGCAGTCTGGACCAACATGGCTGATGGCTGACTGTCAGGAAGGTGTCCACGGAGCCACACTAAAAACAATAAACAAATCTATAGATACATTTATGGTTTCAGCTTCTCAAATGTGAGCATTTCCTGCTTGTCTAAACTAAATATCTTCTCTTTTTTTTTTTTTTTTACACAGGTTAAGATTGATTGATTTGATTTCTCTTTGGTTTCTTAGATGATATGATAAGCATTTTTCTCTCATTTCACTGACAGCGAGATATTTCTCAATAATTCATTGAATTAAATAATCAACAAATTAGTAGCAGCCCTGTGGTTCTTCTGCATTGCTGTACCACAATAAATCTCCAGTGTTAGCTTCATACAGATCCATGTAAGATCTGCTGTTTTGCACTGATGGGAACGTTCCCATTTGCAAACAAGCAATTGTCAACTGAGGAGATTAATCAATATCCTAACAGATTTCTGTCCTTCTATTTCTACCTGGCTGAATAGAGAATTGGGTTAAATATTTTATAAGCCTCCCTGCCCCTCCAGTCTTCAACTGTCACTTTACATTATGTCACAACATGCAAGAACGATGCCTCAGCCTGCCTCATGCTTCCTTACAGTGAAACCCTGAGTCAAGTGAAAAGATCATCTTTAGGACCTGAATGTGTTGCGAGGGTGGGGGATCTTGCATGTCACTGTGAGTGTATGGGTCAGATGGAGGGGGAGGTCAGATAAGTGCCAAGCACAGGTGAACAGGGTTAAAAGAGACAGTAAATTATTCATCTATGCAAATTACATCTATTATATGTGATCAATGCACGTGGAAACAAAAGATAGAAAATGAAAAACGCAAAGATTTAACTAAAAAGAAGGTAGAAAACATTAGCAAAATGATTACAGTTCTAAAAACATCTACAATAGCTGAAGACAGGGCTGAACAAAAAGTATTTGAAGGTGACCTTATTGATATTTCTTCTGTGTACAATCCTAACAGAGAAAGAGCGATGTCTGCTGCAGATTTCTCCCTAGGATGTTTGAGTATATACAGACACAAAAAAAAAAGAATATCTGTCAGCACACAGCTTAAAAGACTAACCTATTCTCAGGTTTAAATCACATCCACACACGAGAGGCTTGATGTGCAAAGAAAATCCACCAGGACAGCAGCTAAGCTAAGTATACAAGTATTTATTCTGTCACTGAACCAAAATACCTCTCAAAGCTTAAGAAAGGGAGTATAACATGACTTTGACTTATCTATGAAACTGTATAATATTTCACCATTCACTAACTAAATCCAATAATCACATAAAATCCTGTTGAGACATCAAATGCATGTTGACTGAGTCTATGGGCAGGGGAAAATGATGCTCACCTCAACTGAGAGCAGAGTTGCACTTTGTACACACAACTCAGGAAATGAATTACTAGAAATACATGATAACACAAATACAACTATTATGTGTAATTTGTCTGCCTTTGTGTCTGTGCTTACTATAATGAAAGGTGTAAGATCCAAATACCCACTGGGTATTTGGATCATCAGCAGAGAGGACAGTGCTTAACAACACACCGCACAAAGAAAGTACACAGAGTGCTGACATCTGGCAGCGTCGCCCTGACTCAATACACATCCAGGTATAGTTTCAAATCAAGTTTGGACAAACATCTGAAAAGGGTAACTTAATTCACATTTAGAACTTTTATCACAATAGATAACAGTGAGCACCAGTTTGAACTTTAAATAGTTAAATGCACTATACTGCTAAAAATTATAATTCTATTTTTGACACACATGTCTCAATGTGAAACTACAGTGCAAAACAATATTTTATTATCTATCAGCGTTTTTGATTACAATGCTGATCTTTTACTGAATTGTACTCCTGTATTATTTATTTTTTTGAATTTTTCACAGTTTATGTTAAAATTACATTTCTAAATGGTGAAACATCTCCACTGACTCTAATAATAGGTTTAAAGAACAAAATATTCTTGGTGTTGGTGCAAGCAGAATAAATAATTTAAGCATTGACCTTTTGTATTGTGTAAACACTGCCGCTGAATCAACTTCTGCGAGAGTTGTTTTCAGCATACATGAACACGAGAAGCAAAAAGTAGTACTTTCATACGGTGGCTAAAAGCAGCAGGTACAGGAAATGGTGTGAGAAGAGGTGTGAGTGTGTAATATGCCTGTCAGTCTACTAGAGGATAGCAATCAGTAGCTAGACTTAATGCACCCGAGTTTTCATGCCTAGCCTGTAGCCAAATACATGACACGGTACCCTCTAGTGGACTAATGGGTGTAGAAAATGCTTCAGTGATGTTATATGGGTTTCACATTGATATCAGTAACCTCTGTCATTAACCTGAAATTCACCACAGATAAGAAGCCTTCAACGTTCTCTGCTGGTTGTATAGTTATAAAGAATATTTCTGGAATGATGCATCCATCCACTCTTTCTTCTTTGTGAAATTTCAATCAGACTTGAAGTCTGTGTGACATGAAGGAGGCAGATCAGTTCACAACCAGAAGTAAACATGTCCTGCCTTATGCTAAATGAATGTGAAGCCAAATATAGTCTCACTGCATCATCAGGATTTTACATACACGGCCCCTCATGCAGCCTCCATTGGCCAACAGACAGTGTTGGGCCACTGTGGAACAATATTTGACCACTCATCACCCTTAATTAAAACGTGCTGAAAGCACGCTATCGCAATCAAAAAACCTTCAAATGACAGCAATGCGAAGCAAGTCAAAACTTAACAGTGTAAACATTGAAACATTTTAAGTTATATTCCAAACATGTATTTGAATTGTGTCATTTAAAACATTCCATTAAAAAAAGGTGCTGACGGCTAACTGTTTTGTACCTCTAGTGCAGATGCGAGCTTGCGATACATGCACAGGATAATCACATAAACACACAGATACTGTCGGTCCAGACTTTCAGTCTTTGATAATCACTCAGAGTTTCCTTCAGCAACATCACAGGCTTTGCTCAAGCAGCGGTGTGAACACACCCAGCTAGCCACACACACACACACACACACACACACACACACACACACACACACACACACACACACACACACGCACACACACACAGTTTCAACAATCAATCCATGGGGCACTGAGCTGAGAAACAATTGTGTACATCAGCAAGAAAAATAATTGAATCCCAAAATAACTTATTGCTCCCTCCTCCTCCCTCCAAACATTGACAAAGGCTGTTAAGTAAGCACTAGTAGAATGAGAGGGGATCAGGAGGGGGACCAGAGGGAAATGGGCTGATGACTTCGACTTAATTTGTGTTACAGATGGATAACAGATACAATACACAAACACAGAAACATCTACCAGCTCAAGGCTTCGCAGGGAGAAAGAGTAATCAGACTTAAGGATCTTCAGGAAGGTGACCATCATGTTTTGTAGCAGTGATGCCGCAATAGAAAGAAGACCGGGAGGGAAAAGCACAAGAGGGAAACACGTCTGCCTCTATCACCGGTCATTGACAACTGACACACCTCACCTGCTATAAAGCCTGCAGGTGCCAGAGCGGACTGCACTGCCAGCAATAAACTCACTGTTAACAGAAAAAATTACAGTCATCATCAGATCCTATTAAACTAAATAAAATAATATAAATATATATGTTCAGATGAGTTACAAATTAAAGGGGGAAAAACAACTAAATACAGTTTTTCATTAAAAGTCTTTCACCGCTACAAGCATCTACAACTAGAGGACATGGATCTCTTCCAAACAATATGTTCCCTCATGTGGTGTTTTGATGAAGATCCCTGAGTAACACGTCAGTCAAAAAAAGGTGTTAAACTGAGCTGAGACCTGTTCAATGCAAAAGGCAACAGTATGTTATTCAGATGGAAAATATAGGCATCTATGTTTTTCTTCTCATTTATTCAGCTTTGTCATCCGTCTGTATTTTTGCATCCACTCAGCATCATTACACTGCACTCTTCTGGATGTAATAGAAACTGCAGTTATTTATTTCTCCACACATTAAGCTGGATTTTGTGTGTACAAATATGTTTGCAGGAATTAGTTTAATGGCAGGATTTTGATGTGACTTGTCACAAAACATTATAAAACAGAAATGATCTTTAATTGTTATGAAGGTTTCAGACAAGAAAAATAGTTACTTTTTTTATTATCCAGTTTTTGGAGTATATATACACATTTTCTTTTCTTTCTTTTTTTTTTTCCTGTATGTGACATTTAAGAGTTTTACCAGGCATTTTGACTTTTTCAAAAGAAACTGTTTGAGGGGAACGTTCTTCTTTTGTTAACTGGCCACAGACATAATTCACCAGCCAACAATGTAAATGTTAAAATGTTCTTTGACAGCAACATTTATTTTTTATCAAAACCATGCCCTTCACAACGCAAAATATTCTGCAAGTTATTGTAGAGCACAGACACACACGTGTTCTGTAAATACAGCACACATAGACCATATAAACTCAAGTGCAACGCGAATCATTGCTGATTAACACCAGCTTTTCCAGCATTCATCTGAAAGGAATAAGACTTGGCAATTAAAGTGTTTGCCAACTGGCTCGATCTTTACTAATATCACACACACACACACACACACACACACACACACACACACACACACACACACACGTGCAGGGCCAATCAGGAATGATTAACTAGTTTAGTAAAAGCGTATCTGAATTTGACACGACTGGACAACCGGCTTAAACAAAGACCTGGCCACTCGCTGTTTGTGTGTGTGTGTGTGTGTGTGTGTGTGTGTGTGTGTGTGTGTGTGTGTGTGTGTCTGTTTGTGTTGACTGAAACTAAACATTGTCCCTGTTGCTGTTAACAAATGCCCAGCATGTGCACTTTGTCTGAAGGCACAAGTGCATCAATAACTAAACAAAGCAGTGTCATCTTCAACAGGGTGAATGAACATGAAAGACCAGTCACTGATACAAGGAGGTATTCTGAAGCCCAGTCTATACTACAACATAACTGAGGGGTAGATGGTTTGCTATTATTGAAGTCTGTCTCTATTGATTAGTTGTTCAAGCTAAATCTAATTAACTTTTGAGTGCCACATTTAAACATATAAAAATGTTATGGTCACCTGCAGCTTCAGTGTCATATATCATCAACAAAAAGCAGATATAACCAGTGGTACTCAAGTATAAGTACTCACATCAAACTGTAAAAATGCACTGCAAAGTGTGAAACTATAATCAGAAAAACAACAAGTAAAAGTGTCAATTTAGTCAAATGTCTCCTTTGACTGTTATTGTTACTTCATCACATTATTGCTGCAGATACATTTAAGCATGAAGTTCAACTGGTTGAGGGTGAGCTCGTTGTAATTCTTTTCTTTTACTAATGATTATTATCATTATTGATCAGCTGCTAATTTCCTTGAAGCTGGAACCATAAAATATTTGACTTCATTGGCTGGAAAAGGTAAATAAATCATCAAATAAATTTGAACTGGTAATTTAATCTAAAACATGTATCATATTTTATAAACATTTCTTCTGTTTTTGTTTTCAGCAACTAAAGCTGTTCAGTCGTGATATAAAATGTTCAATAGTTCCCTCTGAACTCCAGAAGCAGAGAAAAACATGAAAAGAAAGTCTCAGTACTTCAAGTAAATATTCCATCGCCCATGTGCCAAAAGATTCTGATCAAGAAAATCTCAACTACAGCCTGTGACAAGTCAAAACCTTGACTTAGACTAATGCAAACCAAGAATACACTTGAAGAATACAGTAACAAGGGCTCATAGCAATGGTCCAAGAATCTAATATTCCCATACTGACTTCCCGCTGACACCTCCACAATGACTGGAGACAGAATAGTTACCAAAACCACAATCTTTCCCTTACCTCAATCAAAGAGCTTTTGTTTTCTAAAACCAAACAACAGACAGGAATCAGGATGTGAAGCTCGGTCTCTGGAGTCACAGTGCTATGCTTCATACGCCCACCATCCACCCTGACCACCTCCCCGTGACTGCGGTGCCCTTCAGTCACTAAAAAAAAAACATGTCTCTCACCACAATCCAGCAAGCGATGATTGTTTATCACCACAATTTAGATGAGAAAACAATATTATAATAATTGTATATTATATTAATAATATATAAGAGGGAATTCTAAGTGACAGCAGGAGTTGTATGAAAGTTTGTGAGAATCTTTTTGAGGCCAACTGTAAACTTTTCTCCCTGAGCTCCCTGACCTCCTCGCACACCTGGACTTTTGCTTTCACAAACTGCAGAGTGAATTTGGGTCAGACGCCTCCCTGATGGTTTCCAGTGATGGACAAGAGTCTAAACATCTAAAGTGACAAAGTATTTGTCCAGTACTGTATGTCCTGGTAATGACTCAGGAGTAAGGCAAATATACTTAAATTTAAATCATTTCAAAATGTACATAGTGTATTGAGGTGAATGTCGACCTTACAGAATATTAGAAAAGCAGCATTAAACAACAGATTAGTATAGTTTGACTGTAATCATGACAACATGAGCTCATTATGTTTTGTTTTTGTTTTTTTCAGGAATAGAAACCAACTCAGCCTTCTGTTTTTACTGTCCACTTACTATTCAGGATCCACAGGTGTGATGTCTATCCTGGGAGGAGCTCCAAAGGGCAGGGATGTTGGCCTTGCCATGATTTCATCGTCAGGTGTCCGCGACCTCTCCCCCTGACGCCATGACAACGGAGGCAGCTGCAGGTTGCCCGAGAAACGCCGTCGGCCCCGACGTAGGTCGACCCCCAGCGTGCAGGAAGGAGCGGTGAAAGATTCACTGAGGCAGCAGTCCGGAGGCTCTTTGGTGTCCTGAGAGAAGACAGAAAGAACGACATGAAAGAGGAGGTATGTCCATAAAATACAGAATACATACAGAATACAGTTAAGATATTCATTCATTTAGTCATTCATATTCATTTAGGTGAGGGAGGGTGAGCCTTGCCTTTATTAAAAACACACAATCTTGTGCTTAAATACCTGTGTTTTTCCCACTTCATCACCTGTTTGCCCACTAAGTGGCGCCATAGGTTATTTCCTGACTGAAACTGGGGTCACAGTGTAAGGCACAAACACACCTCTTTTCAATTATCAATTTGTATGCAAAATCTCCATCCATACAATGTACCCAGACATTGCTCGACATCTACCATTTTCTTATGATTGCTTAAATACATTTCAAACAAGATCCACTGAGCCATTTCTTGTAAAATATAAACAGCATGAATCCCACATGATTCTATGAAATTTTTTTCCCCATCATCTCTTCACTCATCCTTCCTGTGAAGCCTCAACTTGTCTGGTATATTTACTGGCTTAATTTGTCTTGTTAGGCTGCGCTGTCTGTAGAAAACTGATTGCGGGGCATAAATAGCCATGTTTATTCCTCAGCCAGACAATCTAATTACATGTAAATCTGATGGGCATGATAAATCTAGACAACTGCAAATGAGCAGAAGACGGAGAGTAAAATGAAGCATGTGTTTCTATTTGGTAATATTTGTGTATTGTAATGAAAATATCATATGTCTACAGGTACATTGAACCTCTAACAAGACAAAGCGGTGAAACATTACTCCGAGACCTTTTATATGTCTCTGCCACTCTCCTCTGGATGTTATCTCATCAGCTCGTGTTCACAGTTCTGATATCCATATTTATCAAGCTTCTCAGACGCAGCTCAAGAAATTATTCTCATTCTTTGAGAAGGACTAAAATATGTTTTTTACACACTTAGCATGGAGCAGAAAATGCACCCCTTGGCTTCTGTCCACTCTTCTTCCAGCAGTCATTCAAAAATATCAGTTATTCAATCAGGTCAATTCTTTCTTTCCCTAAACCACTCAAACTCTCCCAGTTAAATGTGAGCTGTGCTTATCATTCATTTCCGGTTGCTCAGGTTTCATGTACAGGGGATAGTTAGAGGCTAAAATAGCTGCATCTAAAAAGGACACCTGGTAGCACCAGATGATGTGCATGCAGAAAAATCACCTGCACTGGCAAAATGTAGAAGATTTTACACACCACCATGGTGACACCCAATTACACTGGACCTGTATGTACCTGTTGTTAGTTTCTCATGGTTGAATTTATGTTAACTATTTTTTTAAAGCAGAGAAAATTAAGTCTTTCTTTTTATTTTTTAAGTAGTATGTAATGAAGAAATAAGTGACAGTATTTTCTGCATATTTCAGGCATCAAAGCAAAGAGAAATTTTAAGTCATTTTGAAACAAAAGAAAACAAATATTCCCTTGTTCTAGCATCTTTCCTGTGAGGGATTATTGCTTTTCTACGTCTTACGTGAATATTTTTAGGTTTTGGTTGTTGGTTGGACATTTGAAAATACAACCTCGGGCTTTAGGAAAGTGTGAAGGGAAACTGTCACTCTTTACTGGTATTTTATAGGCAGAGTAATTAACCACTTAAGCCGTAGGCTATTTTTGGGAGTTTCCGCCTGCAAAAAACATCCCCAAACTCAATATTTAATAATTTCACAACTGTAATGCCAAAATGGACAACCTTGGGCTCGATGGATGAGGGACACTTGGGAGGATTTTGAAATACAATAAGTCTCTCTGTTCCCATTACCAGGCCAGAGTATGATTTGAAAAAAACCCAGCAAAAACATTTGACTTCTACTTTAAAGTTCCAAGTTTGAGAGTAAATAACAGCCTTATATCAATGATTTAGTGAACACTAATGTAATTCAATGTGTTGTAGAAATTCTGAACTGCAACTTTACCAAATTTGATGCAGAAGAAATTAAGTACAACAATATTTCAACCAATTTAGACATGGTAGTGGTAGACCCAGGCGGTCTTTCCATTTTAGCCATTTAGAGATGCTTGATACCTACTGGGTCTCCAGTAGTGAGCACCCCTCCCAGTAAATACAGCTCTCACAGCAGCTCTTCTTGGCTCCAGTTGCTGCTCTCTGCCTACTCGTGGTTTCTGTGCATTACCAAACTAACTACAAATTGCAGGAAATTGTGATGGAGGGATTGCAACCTCACATTATTGTACATTTACTTTTAGCTGTGTGGGCGCCGACTTGTCCCCCCCACCCCCCGCCCCCTCCATCCCCGAGGCTTCATGGAGCCAAACAACTTCTGACTGTTCAATCAGCGCTAATGGCAAACAAGGAGAGTAAAAACTATTCAGCTTGCATGTTCGTGGTAAAACAGCACAGCAAACTCGCACTCATAGCCTCAAGCCACGCTTTTTCATTCTGCTAAATTGTATGTGTTGTAATTCACAATGTAAAACTCTTTTCTGTGTTTTGCATTTTTTTGGACTTGATCCCTGTAACTGTAACTGACTGTAACTTCAGTCAGCTTGGTACATGATTGGTCAAAATCAGCTCAGTCAGGTTGGAGCTGTATTGCATTGCGTGCTGGGCTGCCCTTTCTTTTGCCTGATAAATTATGTTTGGACTGTGTGTCTCACTGTTTTTAGTCTGCATTTTATCATTTTATATGTTTAGCCGCCGGGCCCACACTGCGAACAATTTCCCTTTAATATATTAAAGTTAATCGCTCAATCATGGCAGCATGCAGGTTCTCCGCCTGCAAATTATGCGGGGTCAATTTCTTGTCTTAATATTTCTATAATCGTTACCATTTATTTCTCATCTTATGACACAAATCTTTTCCTTTATTTAGTAAATTTGTCAAAAATTATTTACAAATATGTGAGTGTATAAATTTAGACTTTCCATTTTTCAAAAGGCCACCTACAACTACATTCAGTATGATAGGACAATAAATATTATTCCTGAATTAAACTGCTCGATTTCCTCAGTACCTGCACAGACTATTAGCGTGCCCTGCCCTCTAGTGGCCTCAACATAGACCACATTCAATTGAGGACAAGACTGATTTTTATGTATTTCTCCTTATGCCTTGTTCCTTTCAAAATTAGCATCTAAATTTCAGACAAATAGTGTAATAATTAAATAATCAGCATATAAACAAACTATTTCGAGTTTAAATATATGGCAAAAGGTAGACACATTATGTAATTAAATACAAAGCTGTAAAAAATGATTTACGATATGATATTGAAATAGGCTCTGCTGCAGTGGCCTCTGCAAGAAAAAAAGCAAGACAGAAATAAACAGAGAAAGTTCTGCTTTCTGATGCTGTGGAGAGAAATTTGCCTGGAGAGCCCAAGAGTCATGAGTAAAGGAGAAAGAGACCATAACACCTTTCTCTGACAGCTCAGAGGGGAGACAGTTTGGTAGAAAGACAAGGGCAAAGTGAGATATGGTGATAAGAACTGCACTGCTGAGCAGAGAATATGAAAGAAAGGAAGGAGGGAGATTGGTGATATTAGAGCGATGAGAAGGCCATAGAGAGAGAAAAGATTACATATAACACAGAAGAAATGCCCGAGCAGTAGAAAGTATGTAATGATCAGAGTGGGTAATCAAATATCAGAGGAGAAACTGTTGTTTACAGCGATACTGAATTTCATGTCAAATCTAGTCACTCTTATAATTAATTATAAGTGACAACAGTTTTCATACTGTCATGGATCAATTTGTGATGGTTGTATTTAATCTGCATCTTGATTAACTGCATACTTTCGTAAATTGTTCAAGACATAATTTACCTTGTAGTTCATCTATTGTAATAAGAGCCAAACAACATGAGCCATGATCTCATACAGGAAGAAAATGTTTAGCCTGAAGAACCCCATGATTGCAAAGAAAGTTGAAAGAATCGGAGTCATTTCCCCCTTTTTATACACAAATAAGTCTTTTACTTTCTTTCCTCACAAAATTGTGAGGTAGCAGGGTATTTGATTGACTGAAAGACAATATAGAGTTGTGTGGATTAAAAGTCTACAGCAATTAAGGCGGTCTGATGAGTCATCAGACTCAAAGCTGTGACCAGGTTTTCAATCACTAAACATAGAAAGGTATAGAAATTCAAGGATATAGTTGGTAAATGCAAAGCTGTGACTACAACTTCAGTCATTTTCCTACTTTCTTTTGTAACTTTCCTAATTCCCGTCTTTTTTTCAAACTCGATAGCACTGCACAAGATATTTGTAAATCCATTACTGAGTTTGTATATGAAAGTTATTAGTATCTACTAGATAGTTTCAAAAGAATTACTCAAATTGGTTGCACCATTATAAGTTTAGTAATGTCGTAGAAGAATATGATGATCAGTTAAAACAAACAACGCTGAAACAGGATCTAACTCCAACAGTGGTATCAGCCTCTGAATGTAAAAGGCTGTAAAGGAAATTTCAGATTTACACTTAAGCAGAACTGTTTTTAAACAGTAACTGGCTGTTTGCAAAGGTAGATCTGGTTTACTTGCCCAACTCTACTAAAGAGCAGCACAGCTGCTTCCCATTGTTTTATATGTAAACTTTCTTCATGATGGTTAGGTCTGGCTCAGGTGTCCCAGATTCGTGCTGTTTGTCTGGGGGGCCTCCCATGATGCATTAACACTCCCTTCTTTATTTTGCTTACCATGCATTTGCATTTATATGCTACTATTGCATGTTGTTTTAATATTTTTGTTAACACTGACGTTTTAATGTGGTCGTTTGTATTTGCTTTTAGCCCTTATAATTGTAAAGTGTATTGGCACCACAATTATTTTACACCATGAATAAAACTGAACTGGAGGGCTGTCTCCAACGCAGAGGAAAGGCCAACAACTTTGACTGCCTTAGCTTATTTATGCATTTCAATTTTAAATCTTTCAGCATTATTAAACAGTACTTCAATCAAATGTCTGCTCAGATATGTGATCACAGTTCATTTACCCTCTTTCAGTTTAAACAGATCATATAACAGCCATGTCAGTTGGCTGAGTTAGCCATGTAACACTTACAGCTGGCAGTTATGAGCTGTAAACATTAACAACTCATTTCTATTGTGTTGTGCAAACTATGTTAAACATGACAAGTAAATCTTTCATAATATGCGGTTAACTAGGCTGTTATAATCCATAAAACTGTGAATGTACCAGCTGTTTGTGAGCTCTTTGCACGAGCTGTTTAAAAGTTAAACTTTGGTAAGAAAAAAAAAAAGAAGGGAAAACTAGAAAAAAGGCAAGGTCTTCAAGCAACTGTGCTTCTAAAGGTTTATACAGTTCAACAGTAGTGCCTGCAGATTTACTACAGGCACATTTGTGCGTGCGTGCGTGCCAGGACAGGTCAGGCGCAGACGTCCATTAGCCCATTAACTGCACTACCACCATGGCCTCCTTCCTGGAACCACTAAGTACCGAGACAGTGATGGACTCAGTCTCACACACACAGACACGTCATACAAATGAGAATAATGTCCTTTCAACTGCGTAAGCGCAAGAGTCCCAGCAGTCAGGTCACAAGGCCTCAGTGGCTGGATAAGATTAATATACCAGACAATAATATGCCTCTGCCGCCTTGTCAACACTAAATTTATATCACATCATACAACACATATGTCATGGCCTTTTGAGACTGTTCACTCCAGAAAAACTATAGTAGAGAAACCTGAAGCAACCTTTTGCTGTCAAGGGACTTATGACCATCCTCTGCAGAGAAACGAACAGGAAGGTCATCTATGTTTACAAGAAATGGAGCATGATGTCTTTATAACACGGCAAAAAAAAAAAATCTGTTAACTGTTTACTGTACTGGTACAGTACTGGTTTCCTTTAAAACAAAGAAAATGTTTCTCTACACAGTAGTTGCAGATCAACAAGTCCTCCCACCTGAAAAGCCATATAGGCTTTGATTTGACCCATAGGAGTGTATTGGTGGCAGGAGATATGCTACAGAATCACTGTTAAAAAATAATACCTTTTTACGATGCGAGATTGCTATCATAAAGGTTTGGTTAGGTTTAGGCACAAAAACAACGAGGAGGACTTTTTGGGAGTGCAAGCTTTCCTCTCCTTATGATGTAAAAGTTGACATTTTATCATGTTGAATGGTTTGTAGTATAGCCCAACAGATACACAATTGTGGAGGCTGATACTGACATGCATTATTGAAAATATATGTACTGCACAAATAAAAATAAAAATAAAAACTGTTTACTTGCCGCACTAATGGCATCATCCTTGTGGGATGTCCAGATGTAGTGTGTAAACAGTGAAGTCAAATAACTAGATACCGTTACACAACAATGTCTGTGTCCATGAGTTGGACGTATTTGGAATTTCTTTGGGGAATACTTAAAAAAAAAATACTTGAAGAGAAAAAACTTGAAATAGTATTGTCAGTGCACCATTCACTTAACTGATATATTTTTTTGTTTCCCTTTGTGCTAAATGGACAATGAAATGTTTACTTGTTAAAAAAATTGCTTCCTTAAAACAAATATTGGTGTTATTTGCGAGTTTTCTCAGACTGTAAGCGTAATACTTCACGGGGCATCCTTGACATGCTTCCCATTTCTCACTTGCACTTACCAACACTCAAATCCCTCCACACTCTTGCCATTTTGACACCAGGGGAACAAAACAACAGCGAGGACATGAGGAGATGAGCGGAGAGAAAAAGAAAAAAAAAATACCTGCTTCCCATCAGTTAAAAGGAGGTACAAGGAGTGCGAGAGGGAAGACAGGCTGTTGATAGGGAACGGAAGGGGAAAAGGTCCAACAGAGAGGATAACAGCAGGAACAGCTGTGGTAAGAGAACAAGAAGAAGGACTTTAGCGAGAAAGGTGAATAAGGCAGACAGAAAGCGAGGATTGGAGGGATAGCTGAAGAGAATGAAAGCAAGAGGAGTGAGAGTGGAAAAAAAGAGGGAGGGAGGAGAGCACTGGGAGAGCGACTGAAAGAGACTGATTAGTATTGTATAAAATAAGACATATTCATCCACAGATGAGCATAGTGTCTGGCAAGATGCATATGCATTTTGTATTGTACGTATAGTACTGCACAGTTTCTATACGCAGGGGGGAGAAACATCCATCTGTGCTTTAAAAAATTGCAAACACAAGTGGAACATGTTTTGCGGCTAAATGTGCTCGCGGCATGTTTTCATGGAAGAATAAAACAAACAGTGGTTGGTTTATATACTTTATCAGTGACACTGTGTGTTTAGATTCTGCTGTATTTAAGATGGATGCTTTGAAATTTTATCTTCAGACTGGAAACTTTGTATTGTAGTTTTTTAAACACATTTTAATATCTAACAGAGTTAAAGTAATCAGAGAGATTTAAAAGACAAAACTCAAACAACGTAATAAGACTTTGGATTCAGGAAAAGCTTTTCATGTTTTCAGCAACGAAAGAGATAGTGTTGCCGTCTTTGAATAAAAGGCCATTTCAGGACAATAACTGCATTTGCTTGATTTATAGGCTGCTAAAAGTGATGAAATATTCTTCTGGGCTTGACAGAGGAACAGGATATTAATAAAACTGTTTGGTGAATTATTATCCCTCCTTTCTTTCTTTTATCATCATCTTTTCTTTATCACTGTGAAATAGCCTGATCCCCGTGTCTCCGACAAGAGATAAAATAAATTGCCTACTTTCCCTTTCCATAGCTAAATGTGTGACGTGTGATAAATTTAGCTTGTCGGGGGGATTTGAGCACAAAAACACGCAGGGTGTAATTCGCTGCAGGCCATTTTTCGAATGATTTCAGCTTCATTTATTTGGTATGCATGCACGGACAGTTTATTGGAGTGACAGGGATGACAGGGAGATGTAACAGAGAATGAAAAACAGACTGAGATCCAGATGGAATCCGTCCTCTTCATCTGTTTGTCTTTGATTCAAGCATCCCCCACGCTCCCTTTAATGGAGCTATTTGCCTTTTTTATAATTCCATTTACGCTTTAATGTAGGGCTTTTGGTGTTGTACTAAAACAGGTCAACAAATGGTTGAATAAAATGACCAAAATCTCATCCTGTGTTATAAATTAATACCTGTGAAAGATTATGTTATCACCTGATAGAGAGGCAGCATATCTACATAAAAATATGGGCCCCCGTAAACTGATGTATGGAGAGTTGCACCCTTTCCATCAATATAGCATGTTCTCCAGTATGACGATTGATGATTTCAGGTATTATTTGGTCTAAATCAGTAATTCTCAACTGGTCATGACCCAAAAGTGAATCATGAGTCATGAAAATAAAAAGTCAAACTTTTATTTTGAAGTCAACAACATTTCTGCTGCTGTGCTTTTATTTTGAAATGTCTCTGGGGCTCGACCAGTTGAGACCACATGACATGTGGATGTGACTAATTTTATCTCCTGGTTTTAGACTGTCAAAGCAAACAATTTAAATATTTCAAAATGAAAAACTATGATGGCCATTTTGTACCATTTACCAACATTTTATGAAACAAAAAATGTATTGAATAATTGAGAGAATAATTTGCAGGTGTGAAAACTCATGAACTCTGCTATGATGGGAGGTTTGGCATAAAACAAATATTTTTTTTTTTAATCATTTTTGGTAACAAATTCCTAAAATCTCAGTTTGGGCTTTCTGCACTTCTTTAATGCCTGATACATTTATTGGTTTCAGCTTCTCAAATGTGATGATTTGTTTTTTCTTCATTATACAGGACAGTAGACTAGATATCTATAGAAACTGATCTCTTACTGAGATAAAACAAAACATCTTAAGACAACATGTTACCTCCTGGGAAACTCTTAGGGCATTTTCCACAATTATCGGATATTTTACAAACAAAAAGAGAAAACAAACAAATGCAAAATCTGCAGATTAACTGATTGATTAAAAAAATGGCTTTTGAAAGTACTTTAACTTGACTATGTTCATTTTATAAACTTGTTTCAGAAATGTAATTTTTGTTTTAAATGAGATTTCTGATTTCTACTGAAGTATTCTCTCACTTTCAGTAATTTTAGAGCCGATGAAAAGTGGCATATACTGGAGAGACAGATATATGATGTGTTGTTACAATTAATATTAGGCATGGGTATTTCAATCAAAACTACGATTCGAAATTTGCTCTGAACTATTTGCTGTTTTTTTCCAATATTCGCCCATGTACTAATTGATTTTGGAGATTAAAACGACTATTGGAAATCCGTGACCCATCCCTAGTTAATATACCAACCGCTTATTGAACAGAAAGCACCACATGTAGCAGGAGGACATTTAGAGAGTGAAACAGCGTTGTCAAAACAATGGCAGGCGATAGACTGACAGGCAAAGTACAAGAGTTCACAGTCCATATAATCCCTGGGTGCCACGGCAGAAGAGTTATAGTTGCTCTGGTAATGAGCATCACTCCTCCTGAGCAGACACAAAAGAGAAAGAAGAGGGAGGATGGAGGAAGATTATAGTGTGCGTGCGTGTGCGTGTGCGTGTGCGTGTGCGTGCGTGGACAGAAACAGTAGAGGGAGTCGAGATAGAGGTCATTAAAAAGAGACAAAATGTGAATGAGAGCAGGCCACAACAGAGAGAACAGGAAGAAAGGAGAGAAAAAGCGATGAACTGGTGCTGGCTAAAATTCAACCCTCAGCTTCCAAGTCTAATTGGAGAATGAACAGCTGTTCAGTTTGACCCACGCTCCCTGTAAATACGAGCTCAACAGCCAGAGTGGGAGCGTGCGGGAGAGCTGTAGGATGACAGAAGAGATGGATGGTGAGAGAAGTGAGAAGGACAGACAAGGACTGAGGTTGGCTCTAAAAAGCCTCCGTTTAAGTGAATTCAGTCAAAATCGTTCACAATAAGCATCCTAATGACATTGATTATTATTTAGGTCATTGCATTTTTATATTGTACGACTGTAGAATATACATATTTAGATATTATTAAATAATACATAATCCGCGCTGTTAATCAACGGTTTGAATTCAAATTCAAAAATATTTATTCAATTAAAAACATTAATGAGAAGAGACTTTAAAAGGTTAAATTAATGCTAACACCGAAGATGGATATATCATAGGATGTGGAACAACTTGATGAAAGTGATGCATGCAGAAACACTTTCATGCAAACACAAGGAAATAGATTTTTAACAGATGGAGCAAAAGGTCAGTCGAATGCTCAGAGTACCTTTAAGTGTGTATTCACTTGTGGAGTTAAGGTGAAACACACAAAATATGCAGAGTCACATACAAATGGTGGCATGTATTCAAGAGTACTCATACAGACAAGGAGACACACAACGATGAAGAGCCAATGCTGATCAGATCAGCGCTGACTAGATGTGATCTTCATGGGAATGAGGCCATTAGGTCTGGGGCGTTAAGACATTATTTACCCCACACAACACAGTCCAATAACACAGAGAAACATTACAAGACTGGAGTCAAACACTCCCTGTGCATACCAAACCCTAATCACCAGGAGGCCTTTGTTTGATGTCCGGGTGGGTGAGGGATGTGAAAGTGGGCTTATCAAACCTAAAGTAAAACATATTCAGGTCGTCAGCCAGTTGGGGATTTCCCACAGTGTGGGGGGATGGTGACTTGTTGTCTGAAAGGGTTTTTGGGTTTTCCACACTGACCCTGGGTCATTGGCTAAAAAGCTGTTTTTAAGCCAATCAGCGTAGCTCTTCTTTGCTGCCTTGGTCTCCTTCGCCAGTCCGTTCCTTGTCATGTTGTACAAGAATCTCTCCCCACTCCAATCAGCCTCCTCCTTGACCTGACGGAGCTGCCTGAGTTTTACTGTAAACCAGGGTTTGTTGTTGCTGTTGTTGTTGTTGTATGTGCAGGAGGTTTTGTTCGGCACGCACATGTCCTCACAAAAACTGATGTACAGTGTCGGTGAGTTCATCCAGGTCTGTAGCTGCAGCCTCAAAAACACTCCAATCAGTGCAGTCAAAGCAGGCCTGTAATTCCACCTTTGACTCATTGGACCATCTCCTCACAGTCTTGACCACAGGCTTATCTAATTTGAATTTCTGCCTGTAAATCGGGATGAGACGAACCAGACGGTGATCAGAGAGTCCCAGGGCTGCACGGAGAGCGGAGCGAAAGGCGTCCTTTATGACTGTGTAACGGTGGTCCACGGTGTTTGTGTCTCTAACGGGACACATAACATGCCGTCTGTATTGTGGGAGTTCGTGGCTGAGGTTTGTTCTGTTATAAATTCCCAAGAACAATGAGCAGGGAGTCCGGATAGATTTTCTCCACATTATTCATCTGGTCAGCCAGGTGTTGCAGCGCCTCACGGACAACGGCCTCGGGTTGGTTTGTAAACACCAATCAGAATAACCGAGGAGAACTCCCGCGGCGAGTAAAACGGTTTGCAGTTTATAATCAGGGTCTCCAAGTGAGGGCTGCATGATTTCTGTAACACTGTGACATCTGTACACCAACCTTCGTTTATATAAAAACTCTGCTACGCGATCCGCTCGGTGGAGGTGGAATCCCGACAGGTGAAGCGTAGAGTCCGGGATGTGCTCACCAAGACAGTTTTCAGTGAAGCAGAGGGCGGCAGATCTGCAGAAGTCTGGATTCTTTCCGTTAAGGAGCAGCAGTTCGTCCATCTTGTTAGCCAGAGAACGGACATTCGCCAGAAGTATGGATGGAAGCGCAGTTCGAAAAGCTCCAGCTCGCTTCCCATCCGCAGCGCCATCTTGATAGATGATAGATAATCCAATCTAAACGCCAGCGTTATGATAGGACAAATTATTAACACAAACTCTCACAAACATATCCACCCAACACTTAAATCCAATGTTCGCTAAGCATCACCAGCTAAACCAAATTCCTTCTGTTAAAAAAAAAAAAAAAAAAAAAAAAAAAATCTAATAACACTAAACCTCACTGTTCCAGGAAAACCATTTACTGTAAACACACAGGCTTTACTGTACATGGCTAAATGCATGCACACAAGCCCATAACAACAACAACAATAACAAAAACACTGATTCTTAACCGTACAGACAACACCATATTTGAAGTGCCTTCATCTGCAGCATAACATTATTCTGAGTGCCCCTGATGAATATTTTTCTTAGGTCCAAACACCCCCACAAACATGACCTGTCACAACTGACGGGGCCAAGGTCATTGGACAAACAAATCAGCATTTCCCAGCATGCCTTCTTCCCTCTTAACTTTTGAGAATAATACAACCAAATTAAAACTGCAAGCAGTGATATGCGGGCCCTCGCACACTGCACGTCGGGGATCCAGCGGGTCGGGGCCGCCGGCTCCCCGACGTGCAGCACGCAAGGGTCCGCATATTACCGCTTGCAGTTTTAATTTTTTTTTCCCTCGATCTCGTTCCTTATTCTTTAAAAAAAAAAAAAAAAAAGCCTTTTTTTTGGCGGCTTTAACATCTTCAAAAATTCATGAAAGTTGGTGTCTGAGGCATGTGCAAAGTTTTGTGAGGTTTGGAGCATCGTTTGACCTTAAACATCAACTTACTGTGTCATGGCAAAACATCAAACTTAGCTGCATCGCCCTGGCTACACTCTACACTCTACACAAAAATAAATTTTGGGTCACTTTTTGGACTTTTATGACTTTGTTTGAATATTTCGGACGACATAATATGACTTTTTTTTTTTTTGTCATATTTTGGACAAGTTACTTCTCACTGTGAGGCAACTGCTCTAACAATGAAAAAAAAAAGTATCTTTTGGACTTTTGTATTGTTGTTGACCTTTGGTTTGGTATTAGTATGACTGCGCGTACAAACCCATACCTGTGTGTCTTAACCTGAGAGGGACTCGCCCCCCTGTGAACCACGTGGCTTACCCTTATAGGGATTTGCTCTCCGTGAACCGTGTGGCTTATTAAGGGGACTCACCCTCCGTAAACCATGAATCATGTGTGATACCTGAGCGGGGCTCAAACCCGTGTCTTCATGAGGTCGTTTCCAGCTGGGGGTCAGCGTCGTAGACCGCTGGACTATCTTCGGCACCAGACAACGGGTCGTGGCAGGAGAAAGTGTTTCACGGAGTTCACACAGAGCCAGAGCCTAATCCTAATCTTAATCCTAACCCTAACCTACAATCTGGTTAATTCAACAGGTAAAAGATTCTACTTCACCAAGGTTGCTATTAATGGTTCAAATTCCACCTTTTCCTGTTGATGGTAATTCAACTTTTAGTGAAGTTGAAACTTTTGGAGAAATTGAAAAAGTTTTGCATACACTACACGTTACAGGAAGATACTTAATATCACTGCAGACCCCCGTGAAAACATGTATATCTACTATCCAAAAAATGTCTGCAGCAATTTTGGTCGCATTTGAATGAATATTTAATACGGTGGAGTTATAGGTTGCAGTGAGCCAAAGATTTGTCACAATGCTGTCAAAAACAAGCAAGCAAGCAAGCAATGACAATGTCATTTAAGGTGCAAGTTCAGAAACAAATATGCTGACTTTAAAAGGAATAGTTTATCACCACACTTGATCTTTTTATGTCAAAGAGGGATGTAAGAAGATCAATACCACTTTCATGTCAGGGCGTGAAACTATCAACTCTCATCTCCAACTTTGTTATTAATACAGATACTAAAAGCAGAGGGTAACATCTATCCCAGCTCTCTCCTATGAGAATACGCCAATGGAGTTCACTAATTAACAAGATTTATGCCATTTGTAATTATCATACAGTCACTATTTCTTGACAAACAACAGTTTACCCATCAGCAAGGCTTGTATCCAGCATTTGACTGGTTGCCCTCTTCTTCCAGTCTTTCTGCTAATCTAAAATAGGCTACTTGGAAACCTAAAGACACTGAGAAATATTATGTCAAAGAGGAAATATTCATACTTTAGTGTTTCTCTGTACCATTAAATGTACAGTTAATGGCCCCTAATGCATGTGTTTATGAACTTCAAATCAGTTTTCCAAACCCCACTGGTCCCTAAAGTGGAAGTTTCATTTTCTTCTATGTCTCTCCACAAGAAAGCAAAAGATCAGACTGAGATCCAGATGAGTGCTATGGAGCAAAAAAAAAAAAAAGAAGTTGACATCACTGCAATATTAGATGTGCCATCATTAAGTTACTGAATTGCCTGAGAGGTGACATCATCCTCTACCCCTGCATCTGCCCATACAAAAGTGGAGTGAAAACTCTCAGCTGTTTCATTTGTTCTTTATTCTCACATTTCACCTCCATTCAATAGCTATTTCTACCTTTATCATTACTAAAATATTTACACACCCAGACACCCTTTTCTAAATCTCCTCTCCAAACAGTGTTCCTGACAAAAACACAGATAGACTGAAGGCTCCAGGGTGGTTGTGGGATGTGTTAATTTGAGGAGCGTGGTCCACCGATATCACAGCCAGGGGTGAGACCATATTAATCGAGCTCACTTCTCAAGAGTCTGGGAGCTGCTCAAGGAATACTCTAGGTTTTTGTCTTGTTTGTTTGTGATCCAATGGTTAAAAGAACATTGAGTCACAAACTTGGATGCATTTTTGGAAAATACTGAAAGCTTAACCATCACACGACCACAAGAAAAAGTTTATAAATCACGATCAGAGGGTGGAGAGAGAGAAAAGAGTGAAAATGTAGTGAGAGAAAAATTAATCCAATAATGCAATAAAGCACACAATGTTCAAACTAACATGTACAGTGACAGAGAAAAACTGAGTAATGCACACCCACATGTTCATCTATGGGCTGCTTGAGCAGAAAACTCCCACTGCCACTGCAAAGTGGACCAGTGCCGTAAGCGCGTACTGTATAAATGTGCTAAATATCAGACATCCCAAAACTGCATCCCACAAATGAACGTGATCGTTTTTCAAAAGCAATTTACATTCAGTTTGGATGTGGATGGAGTGTGGTGTTAATGGTGTGGAGCGAAGAGTTTTAAAAGGATGAGAGAAAGGAAGAGAGTTATGTTGGAGGAAGAGAGAGCAAGGCATAGCAGAGAGGACGGACACAGAGCGGAAAAATGTAAAGCTTTAACAACAAAGTATACCGTCCTCTATCCTCTGTCCTGCTTCAGAGCCACAACTAAATGGAACCTACATGCAATTTCTTGAAAGCCTCAATTGTTAATGATCCTCACTCTTGAGAAAAACTAAAAGAAAAATCAGTGTCCGTCTCTGAATTTTTCTGTCTGCTCATCTGTGTTTATGTCTCCTTTCCTGTCTCTATTATTTAATTGATGAACATTTCGTGTAAAAAAAAAAAACACCTTTGGTTAGCTCTTGATCCTGAACAGCAATGACGGCTCATTCTAACATCTGCCGTCAAAAGTGGGTTGATAAATGTCAGGTATGTGTCAACGTTTATGTAACTGGCGAGATATTTTGGGGACATTTTGACTTACATTGTTGGGAGACACTGTGAGAACACTCCTGCTCTTCCTCATCTTTCCTTGAGTATCTCCCGTGCTGTCCAACCACAGCAGCTTCACATGCAAACCTGGAAAACACAAACATAGAAAATTCATCCATCACAAATAAAAACTGTTCATGTTAATTATCGATAGAGTATAACTGTGCTATTTTGGACACTCATTGCAATTTAGTTGACTTCTTTTTACCGCAAAGGACAAAACTAGACTAACTCTTTATTCTAATCTACACCTCATCCTAGATACTCCCAAGTCCAAGTTCTACTTCCTTTCAGGGTATTTCTGCATTAATTGTGACCAATTTTGTGACACGTGTACATAAATATACACATCTCCCTTTGCATCAATATTAAGTTTATGAAAGGGCCTTTCTCACTTATTTTGGCTCGCGTTTCTAGGAGTAAGATCAAGGCTTAGCAAAAATTCCTTTGCCTTAAGCTTAGCTCTTCTGAGGGACACATATCAGCACAATGACACTCCTGTGCAACACACCAAAATCCGCGATAGACGGGTATGTGATGATGTGCAAGATATTCTTAAAGATCCCACAGAAATAACTGACTGATAGAGCAAACATGATCATAGCGAGCACGTCTGTATTTTCTGTGCTTTTTTGCATGCATTTACTTTGACAGTACAGACAGATGTTCATCGCCAAGTTGTTCTGACCTTGAAAGGTGCATCTCAGGACCCAAAATATCAAGATATAGAAAAGCCGTCAGCACTCCAACAAATGTTTTGATGTGGTGCTAGTTTATGTACAGAGTCTACATAAACCATTTGAAAATCTGGCTTTGTGAATGTTGAATAACTGGGTCACAGGTTCATCAAACTGATTTATAACAAACAAACTATAGTGCCAAATATCTATATTTTAAAGCTAACAACCTTAAATCAAACCAACAAAAATTGATAAGATAAATTAAAAAAAACTCTATCCACTGTAAGAATATCATTTTAAACAGATTATGTAATACGATTACACAATATCACTTAAAAAGCACTGCTGCTGTCTGACTACTTTAAGTCTGCAAAAAATATTGTGCACTTAAAAAATAAAAAAAACAGTTTATCGCTTCACACAGCTCGTGTTTTAATATGTGTGAAAAGAGAGGGGAATACTAACAGACAAATGAACACAAACTAAAATAAAGACACATCACATGATGTTTCTGCCAATCGGCTTTTCGCCTTCTCGCTGCGAGCTAAACACTCTACAAAATCACGTCTGTTTGCTGTCCTGGCTCCTAAATGGTGGAATGAGCTCCCCAACAACATCAGGACAGCAGAAAGTCTATACATGTTCCGCCGCAAACTAAAAACACACCTCTTCCGACTTGACCTTGAATAGGTAGCACTTCAGTAGCGCTTAACATGGCACTTACTGATAGCGCTTTGTAGTTTGGCTTTCTTGAAGAAATTGTATTTTCTTGATTCTTGTTGGCCTGGGTTTGTACCTTCATGGTTGTAACGCAATGTAATGATGTGATCACTGAGCATGCGTGTGAACTACACTATTTCCCTCACAACATGCACTAATCAGCAGCCTTTATGTTTCCCTGAGCTCTTCACCTGGTGCTTTCAAATAATCTTCTCAATCTTTGAGTTTTCTCTCCTGCCTCAGCAAATTATACATTTTCTTTTTTGTAATATTTCTTCTCAATAACACATGCAGATTAAACAGCCAGCTAATGAAACCCAAAGCAGCCTTAATGGTTCAGCACACTTTAATTCCCCCCCATGCTAATCATTCAAAAGCAGCGAAAAAAGATCAACTCCGCAGCCATTCAAGCTCTCACTAATGATCCAATTCAGGCAGTCGTTAAAAGACCCCAAGAACTCATATGTTCCCCCTGTGACTCAGGATTGTCCCTTTTCCCAGTATAGGGAGAGACGATAAGATGAGCTTCAACAGAGACAGAAAGCCAGACAAAAAAACAAGACAAAAATGATGAGTGAGAAATGTGAAGAGGATGTTTTTAAGAAGGACAGGCAAAATTAGATGAGCAGGGGTTTGGAGAATGAGATGAAGATGAAGGCAAAGAAAGGCAAAGAGAGCTACAAGCAAGCAAGTCAAAGATGATTTAATGAAATTAAAGAGAAGAGGCCGGAGGTTAAAGATATAGTTTGAAGGATGAGGCGTAAAACGGGAAAGCAGAGGAAGAGACAGAGACAGGAAGATTTGGCTAAGATGAGATGAGGTCTTCCTCCGTGAGAAGAGTTTGGTGATTTGAGAAACGCACTTCTGCAGTTTCCTGGCAGCAGTTTACATATCTCACGTTTGTATGGCCAATTTATTGCTGCAATAGGCCATAAAGTGGCTTATTTCAAGAGTAAACACAGGAAATATCGATGATAGACCTGCAAAGGCAACAAAACCTGCTTCCCAGAAAATTCCACAGTTAAAGCTACCCAATTAACACAATCCATCATATTTATCCCACATAAAAAATTATTCTAAAACAACTATCAGTGGTTTAACAAGGAGTTTTGCATCGGACCAGTCGAGACACCAAGACATGTCTGGTTCCATCCAAGAAATGGTCTGGCACAAAACCCCTCGTACAACAGCAGGTTTTGTACACTTCAGTTTTTGTATTTAATCTAATGAGGTGACATGTTAGTCAATTTGCTTTCGAGGTTCTTTCCGCCGAGCTCTGACTGCAGCTATAGTCAGTGGACATGCCCGGCTGGCTGTACCTGCAGGTTACCACACAGGAACTCCCAAAGGTCCCGCACCAAATGGCACCACCATAGCTGCAAAGCTAACATAGCTAGCAGTAGATCCCTGCATTTGAGAGACTCACACAGTGGTTTTGTGACAAACCTGGCAAAAGAGCTAGAGCGGACATACCAAGAGAGTATCAATTTCTTCCATTTTTTGTTGTTGTTGTTGTTGTTATTATTATTATCGTACAGTTTGGGAAATTCCAAAACAAACAAGAAAGTAGGCTAATTTGTTTTGCATCAATCTGTCAGTTAAAGCAAAGGTTTGCAGCGATTGGTTGGTCAGTGTAGCTCGACCTTTGTGAGCGGAATGAACTGCGCTGGACACGCTGCACACATCCACGCTGAGCCGTTACAACACACCACATACACAACCGTGTCACGCATCTCAACAAAGCAGGTTGCAGCTCAAACTTTGAGGAAATGACTGCGTTCCACAAAAACAGCCAGTTTTGCTATTTGCCACTTTCAGACTTTGAGGCTGATGTTGCTCACAGACTATTTCTACTTATCGATGTGTCCTTCCCCTTGAATCTTTCATTCAACTCACACACCTGTGACATTCAATTCCAGTGTGTCCTTGCTGCCGTTTCTGAAGTTGCCATGGTCACTTGGCAAGCCGCAGCATTAAGGTAAAGCTGTCGAATCATAGTAAACAACAAAACCAAAGGCAAAGAGATGTATTCATGAGCGCAGCCGGCGTGTTAACACTGATAACCATGAAAGCGGCAGCAACGGCTCACTGACCTCAAGCAACTTAAGTGTAATTTCCAAAATGCAGAAAGATGTCTGTATTAAGCTGTATGCAAATAGGGTCATGCTGCCGTTTGGAAATGACATATGTGACTTATTACATAACACATTGAAAGGTAAATGAAAGTTCTTGCCCTTGATGCAGATGGATCTTGAACAGACAGGACAACCCTGAGGATATATCACCATTATATAAAATCCCCATCACACCACCTTAATGAAGTGAAAGATGCAAAACCTATGAAAACGAATACGTTTTTTTTTTTTTCTTACACGCATGGAACTATTTTGGCCTTACTACTCAGCACCTGTATGAGACAATAAATGTTTAGTGAAATTCACTTTCACAGTATCATTTGTCTACCTTTTACAGCAAACTAGGCAGTTAACATTTACTGTTGGCTGCTATTGAATAGAAGGTCATTTCCAGGATAACTTGAGGGCATGTGTAAGTTCTAATAGCAAAGTTGCTGACATCGAATACAAATCTTGAAGGAAGGCTAATTGCCCTACAATGTGGTTTTCCTACATCACTCTGTTTTGTACCTCAATGATCCGTAATGGACAATGTTTTCCAAAACAGCCTTTTTTGATGCAATGAGAATTGTTTATCCATCCATTATCTATACCCGCTTCCTCCTGTACAGGGATACGAAAGGAGGCTGTAGCCAATTCCAGCTGACTTTGGGTGAAGGCAGGGTACACCTGTCTATCACAGGGCCAACACAGAGACCGGCAGAAACAAAGACCGTTCATGCTCTCTTTATTTGTTGAATCAATTAACCTGAGATGCATGTTTCCGGATGGTGGGAGGAAACCAGAGTACCCGGAGAGAACCCACACAGGCACAGGGAGAACATGCAAACTCCACACAGAAATGTCCAGGTCCGGATTGGAACCCGGATCCTTTTTCACACTACTGTGCCACCCATGATTATTTAAATAGATGCAAATACATTTGCTGAAACAGCTTTAGAAATTCCTTCACTTTGGGATTATTAAACATAATGCAGAAATTCCAAACTTTCCATTTGACTTCATGCAACAATTAATTTATGTAAATGTATAATTTATGTAATTGTAATTTTTTTTTTTTATTATTTTATTGTTTGAGTTTGGGTTTTTTGGAGCAGAAACTTCTCTATTTTATTCTATAGCAATTTGCGCTCATAATGCTTAGCACTTGAAATACATAATTAGTTATTTCTTTTAAAAATGGGTATTTTATAGAGCACATGATCAGTGGCAAGGCTTCTCTGTAGGGATGACAATCAGTTCCAGTTATCACCATCAGCAGATAATTAGTGAGTACACAGGAAATTTGCGTTATAGAGCAGAACTGAAGATTGTGCCTGGAAGCACAGATGCACAAAGATTACTGCTGTAACCTCGGGAGGAAGCATGGTACTAACAAGAAGCATGAGGCGTGTGTGTGTGTGTGTGTGTGTGTGTGTGTGTGTGTGTGTGTGTGTGTGTGTGTGTGTGTGTTTGGGGCATCCTAATTAGAATTACTTCTACCAAATTAACTTCATTAGGGGTGACAGGTGTGAAGACAGAAGACAAGAAGCGCACACAAATATTACCAATAATTCTAACCTTCCAACAAAATGAACATGTCATGCATGCTCTTTGTATGAAAACTATATCAAAATGCAGTGTGCTGGAGGTGCCTTTGTATAAATGTGTTTAATGGATTCAGTCACTCACCCATCAGCCGCAGTCAGAATGAATAATTGCAGTCGAGTAAAATGACAGTGAGCATTTATGTTAATAAGTTCATTTGTGAGCGAGTTTACATCAGCTAATACTGCTGGTTGGAGCGGTTGGAAGTATTTCGTTAGTGGCAAACCACTCATTAAAGAGAGTGAAGGAAAAGCTTGTGATGAAGTTGACTGTAATGAAGACATTGCAGGGTAACTTCCACTGCCGTGTTCGCATGAATATTCATGAATGTTTCAATGACATTTTCAAGGGCTAACGCAAGTTTTATTTTTTTTAACATTTTAAATTCTTTGCACCGACTACATTCTAATTCACATCACCTTGACTCTGCTTTGTCAAAACTTAACAGAGGTGAAAGAGTCTCTTTTAGCCATTAGTCAACCAATGAATCATGTCCAAGTAAAGTCTGGAAAGCTCACCTGATTCCCCTCACTGCACTTCACAGGTAGTTAATTTCAAATGTCACAGAGAGAGACAATTTCAGGTGTCATAGCAAAATGTAACAAGATGCCCTGTCACATCTCATCTTGTACCTTTTACACACACTCAAGTTCAGATTCAACAATGGCTTTAATGGAGCATGTTGTGTATCAGCCTGAGAGAGCGGAGATAATGAGCTCTCTGCCTTTCTGTCCTGCTGACTGACTGACGCAGCGGTACACCTGACGGAGGAGGAGAAACAGGATCTGAGCAGCGGGGTGTACATCTCAGTCTACGCATCTTTTGGTCCACATTTATGTAACCTGCCTTTTGTCACTTTGTGTCGTAGCATGAAATAGTCAGCGAAACACTCCTGGTAATGTTGATGACTCTCGCACCATAATCAAGTCATAATTTGTACTTGTCCAATACAAAACTAATGACAAGCTCTTCATAAATATTATGCTGCCATCCTAAACTAAGAAATGTTTTGTTAAAAATTTTTTTTTTTTTTTTTTTTAAAAATCACTATCTCTTTGCTAGAGGAACTCGAGAAAATTAAAAAATTCCACGATGATCCACAGGACCAAACAGTGCGTGACAACCAATCTGGAGGCTTGAAAGACTCATCCACTATGATCAGTCACGCTCTTACGTAATCTCAGCAGACAAAATGCATTCAACAATGAGGATAAAATCTCGAGCGTATAATTTTTTACTGTAATAAAATTAATAATAAGGATCTCCATCGTGTTTCCTGTCCCCACCCCAATTCCTTTTACTAAAGATTTTGTATCCATACATGCATAGCTGTTTTCTGTCATCCAAAACCATGACTGGTCCTGTAGCATGATTTTCTGATAATGGATAACATCATTGTGTTATTGAATATAACGGAGTCATGATGTGCATGCGCGTGTGCGCGTGCGTGCGGGAAAGAGAGACAACAACAGGAAAGCAGCTCAACGAATTATTGGAATTGTAGTGTGATATCATTGAATACACAGAACCCTATTTAATCTACTACAGATTGTGAATCCTGTCAAATCCATTGCAAATTCACTCTTCAGGTGCAGGCGCTGCTTTGTTGCTTTAGTGCAAAAAATTAAACACAGCATTGGATTAAACACAGCATTTTACAAATTATATTGAGATCATTCTAAGTTATTGAACACCACTGACAGAGACAAGATTTCATAAACCGTAGTCATCAGTGAACAGCTTCATAGATATTGAATACTTGCTGGAAGGTTTATTGTATAAAATGTGTTGACAGGTTACTTTTTAAATAATTCTGTTTAAAAAATCCTGATATTTTTGGCTCTGTTTCAGTGGAACAAGAAATTTGCTCTGTAATATTGCTTAGCTTACTGTACCATGGTTAACTTATTATACCAGCAAGAAACAACAGTTAGAAACCTCCTAATCTTGACTGTGGTATACCTCCAGTGTACCAGTGAGCAGAATCTCAAGCTGACACAGAGCAGATTGGCAGTATTTCATCACCTTTAAAGAACACTTTAGATGTATTTCACTACATTTGAAGTCATGTGAGATACTGGCTGGAAGTTATGATGCATGAATTTGGTCAGAGATATCAGCCACATAATAGTCTTGTTCTGACCAATTTATATTTGCATACAGACTTAAAGAAAAGGCATGAACTGACCAGATGCAGAAAGTGGTGGAATATGTTGTTGTATGTGTGATCGTCTCAGACTTCACCATCACACCCGCTGCATCGGTGAAATACTTTTTCCTATACTTACACTTCATGATATTTTGGTAATCGCCTCTGGGGAAGTTACCACTGGATAATCAAAAAGTTCATAGACCGCTCGTGTTGCATGCAAACAGGGCGTGCATGAGGAACGGAGAAGCTATAATCTTCATGAGTAAATATTCCAAATTACATTGGTGGATTAAAGTCAGCAACTGAGTTACACACATCTTTGTGAGCAGTGTCCGTTTGTGATTTAACCGCGAACATGAGCAGAGAGCACGCATCAAATTTTGTGCTAAACTCTGGAAATAAGAGAGATCCTTGAAATGCTTCAGAAAATCTACAACGATGAAGTATTCAGCCAAGTGAGGCGGTTTCAGGGACATTTCAATTTCAAGAGGGGCAGAATGTCACTGTCCAAACCGAAAAAGGCTTGTCGAGTGAGGAGTGCGACCAGGTGGGTTTCCTTTGACATTCGCTGCATTGTGCACTGAGTTTGCGCTCCAGGGGTCCGAGTTGTCGACACAGAGTTCAACTGTGACGTTCCAACGCATCTAAAGAAATACATTCGGTTCAAATGACCCGAGTTGTGGTGCAATGGCACTTGGGTTTTCTATGACACGCACAAGTTTCTCCCCCTGAGCAACACAATCGCCGTTCCCCTCCACTCCTACTCACCAGATTTCTCTTCCTGCGACTTCCTTCTGTTCCCAAAAGATTTGGCACAAACTTTGATGTGTGCTGTCTGCTCACGTTTCAGCTCAATGGTGACATCACAGATGTGCACATGCATATGGTCACGTGCTGATGTTGAACAAGTGGCATAACTTTAAAGAATCACTTGCAAAGGTTATAGCTTCCTCCAGCTCAGTGCAGCTCTCCGTGCACGCGCAACAGAACAGGCCTGGGATTTCACCTCAACTTCACAAATATACTGCACTCAAATCACGTCCTAAAGCTTGTTTTCATCAACACAGATAAACAACGTAAAATTGGTATTAAATTCACATATCATCCATTCTGTGACAAAAAAAATTCAAATAAAATTAATTTAGAAAAATCATAAAATAGCCCACCTTTTTTTTTACTTAATCCAAATAAATGTGTCCAAAGACAACATCAGGTCAACTTTGTGTACTAATTTGTTTCTACTGTGAGATCACATGCTGGCATGTCTGTACTTCAGAGTCAGTGGCCTCAAGCTGCCGTTGGCGTGCTGCTTAGTGATCCTTGAACTGCAACGTCCACTATTTGATTCTCGGTCAGCAGCCCTTTGTTGCACATCGTACTCTTTCTTTTCTCTTCCCTTTTTTTCCTGCAACTTCACACTGTTAAATAAAGGCAACAAAAATAATATTTTTTTTTTTGTATTTCGGATGACCACAACAAAAACAGTATAGCTTGCTATGTATCTTGTTGAATCAAACAGAAACGTAATCAGTGCCTTTAGCTACACACACTCACTCTGAGACATCCTTAAGGGAGAGTATTAAAAGTTCTTCAAATATTTTACTCTGAACTCTGCACAGTTGCAATGACAAAGATTTCCTTTTTTTTTTTCTCCTGTAAGAATACACAACATTATGGAAATATTTATGGTGCAGATGGATATGAGAACCCTTCTTTTTACATCACTCTGCAGCCTCAGAGAGCCTCCCACATGAGAAATGAGTAGCAGAGAAAAATCTCAGTGAAAGGTCAGAGCCGTGGAAATAGATTTACTGCACCCACGTTTTGTACAATTGTGTTTTTTCACCTAATTGTTTAGTCAACCCTCAACTATGACATACTAAGACTAACTTGAAATAATATACTGATATTGAAATGCACTTCATTTCCTTGAGCATCTTCTGTAGCGCTTCAAAAATCAGCTTAAAAACGTGACACGTGACATTGAATCAAATTTTTTTTTTCTCCTCTCATCTATTTTCTAGGTCCTGAATCAACCACTGGAGAAGCCTCACTCCAGTGATCACCGGTTTATGTCCAGAGACTGATCAGCTTTCTCCGGGGATTTCTTTTTGCTCCTCACAGAGATCATCAGCGTGAGAGACAACCAGTGCTCGGTAAGTTCCTAATGAGTTAAGTCTCTTTACTCTCTGTTGCTCTCTTCTCCTTTTTCCCACCCTGACGTCAATGTTGTCATTTCAAACACGTGCACGCACGCATGCATGCACGCACACACACATGCGCGCGCGCACACACACACACACACACGTTTCACTGATCTGCTTGGCACCCCTGCTTGACAAAGTCTTAAGGAAATCACCTTACAGAAAACAAAGTGCTTTCTCACAAGTTCTTCACGAGACAATTAAAATAGACCTATTTAGCCCAGCATCCCTCTTTTATTGGCTCCCTCAAGTAGTGTCATTCTAATGAATGGGGAGCAATCAAAGTGGGGGCTGCACTCCTGTCGAGGATGCACTGGAGAGCATAAACAACGAGTAGGGACATAACACCAACTGTGTTCATTACACAAAACAAGATGGTCGATGGAGGCAGAGGGAGGTATCGTCCTCAAACAGAAAGAGATAGAAATGATGGATGATATACAGATTCGAATAAAAAATGTAGTTAAAGATGCTGTAGAGTATTTCTGTATTGTAGTTTTACATCAGATGCCCCATTTATGAAGAGTGATCATCCAAATAGAATAAAAACTTAAAGATATGCTTTCAAGATGATATTTTTTTAATTTGTTTCTTGAGTAATAAAATAAAATGATAAAATAGGTTGTATGTATTTTAAACCTGCACAAACCTCAAAGACTCTACTGACCTATTTCTCTCTGCACATACAGTGCACACCCACCCTTTCAAACACAAACCGTGTGTTCAACATAAGATTATGCACATGGGATCAACCCGCATTTGACCCAATCATACCAGGTTAATCCCTGTCCGACGCCAAGTCCACCGCTGTAATTCTATCTACATCATTGCTCAAGCCTAGATTTACATCAGAGAAAATGCACAGACTGGATACTTTGCTGAAAAGAGTTTTGGACTTTGGGTTTTGAAAGAGTCGCTATGTTTATGCTGGATGTAACACGGTGCATGATTTGTGTGTGCGCGCGCGTGTCTTTTAAAGAGCTAATCAATCAGTTTACTAATACCACTACACAGGTCCATATAAAGCATGCAGCAACCTGTGTGATACATAGTCAGGTCACGGAGGTAGCAGTCTAAGCCCAGGTGTCCCGATTCAGTTCTGTCAGCTCTTACTCCCCAAAGGAGTTCCCAGGCCAGAAGTGATATATAAACCCTCCAGCACAGTCCAAGTCGGCCCCATGGTTATCTCCCACATTGGAAATCTTATGGGAAACTCTAGACCAACTTGAAAAAATATACTAGTAATGTTAACGCACATTATTTACTTAATTCTGGCTCTGGTAATGTGACAGGTGAATTTTCATCATATTTTTGTTGCCTGGAATCAGCAGGATAGGGACACAGGAAACTCTTTTCAGCCACTTGTATCTGGATTCTCATTCTTTTCTCATTTCCAAAAACACATAAAACTGATAGACTCATAATTGAGACCGTTGCTTTGAGGCTCATCCACTTTTTCACCATGACAGACTGGTACAGTGTCCACAAATTACCACGGACACAGCTCCAATCTGCCCGTCAGTCTCCGGCTCCTATCTACCCTCACTCGTAAACAGCACGCCAAGATACTTGAACTCCTACACTTGAGGTAGCCACTTCCTCCCCACCTGCAGAGGTAATAGCCCACCATTTCCATGGCATCAGATCTACATGTGCTCATCATACTGTACATCCGATCCACTTTCCACTTTGCTGCAAACTGCTCCATTGTATGCTGAAAATCAAAACCAGATGAAGCCAGCAGGACCAAACCATCTTCAGAAAGCAGGATCCTTGGGTCACCAAACTGGACACAATCCAGCCCTGGACTCCACCTTGAGATCCTGTCCATGAAGATCAAGAAACAGAATCTGGGACAAGACGCAGTCCAACATGCACTGGACACATGCAGTAAACTATCATCAATTAAATGTGAGCCAAATTACGGCTGCATGGGCCTGAAGTTGGAGGAGGAAACACTTCAATAATTTTACCGTAACCCTACTTTGACCTTGTAGTAAGTAAACTTGTATTAATCCTAAAGTGATTATAGACATGATGTAGGGTTGAATATTGACCGTGCAGATTAACGTCAAACACAAGTTTCTCCCACATCACTGTGTCAGTCTGAAGGGGCTTTCCACAATAGACTTTATGTTGCTCTCCATATCTGGAGCAATTTCCCAGAGTATTGATTACCAAGATATTATATCAAGCAAGAAGTGACTATTGATTTGCGGCCAAGTCAGTTAGACTTCTGCTGCCAAGATGCATTGAGGACCTTCTTGACACAAACGCAATAACCTGTTTGACTATTTATACCGGGAAAACCAGCGGTGCAATTAATAACGTTAATGACAGTCCTCTTCCATTTAGTTGTGTTAGTGAGCCAGTACAAACTGAACCAGCGCCCTGGAAGCAGCAAGCACGTTACTAGATTGGCAAAGTTGGTCCGTCAACACTTTGGTTTCAGACTGAAAGATCAAGCTATTGAATCTACAGCTCTGAAATGGCAGTATTTCTTCCTATGAGAAAAGAGCTGAAGTCACAATTGGTCCTCTGAATGCGACGAGTTCTGGCATCCATTTCCAATTAAAAGCCTTTGTTTCAAAGTAAAAGCCTTCTAGGGTTTCATGCCATTCATTTCATGTGGTTTTGTTCAAAGTCAAATGAGGCATAAATGTCAATTTAACAATTTCTAACCAGGTAATTTAACGAATCTTTTAATAAAAAATATCTGAAATAAACTATTTGTTTAAGCAGAGTATTTTCATATATTGTTGAACATGTGTTGTTTGAGCATGTATTACACCTCTCACTAATCAAACAAGGAAAACCAATCCCAATCCTATCCCTCAATCTACTCATCAGCGTTACGACGAAGACATGAACTGACTGCTTGGCATGTTAATTACTCTCAATTATCTTGCTCACCTTTTCAAGCTATTCATCTGTCAGCTCCAGCTCTGTGAGGGTAATACTCTTTCAGTCATGGGGAGAGATGAGGGAGAAGGCAGCCTTTTGTTTATCCGCTCATTAAATTAAAAACCAAGACGGTGGTTTGTAATGTTTGTTCAGGATCAGGGACAGAGAGAGAAAAAAAAACACTGGATGGGGGTCTATACTGGCTGCTAAAAGATGGACCACCTACAGTTTGTAACCTAAAATAAAATAACATTATAAAGGCTGATAAGTAGCATTTAGACAGTGCAGTAAAGCAGGTAATCCAGCAGCTACAGCTTCTGGAACATTTACGTCTGACATTATGCCTTGTTCAGGTAGCCAGATCAAACTCTCTACTAAAAATTATAACACATTAATTTAGAGACAGCACACCTCAGACCTGGCTTCAGAGAGCTGCAGTATGCATGATAACTGAGCAATCTTCATCTACTGACAAGGGTCCTATAATTTGATCAAAACAGTGGTGGAATTGTTTTGTCAACTATTATTATTTCTAAGGTCTAAAATAAACTTCAGCTGAGCTCTACAAAATGTAGAGACATCTCAGAAAAACAGTATGCACATGTTAAGGTAGGCCACTGACAAGTTAATGAGAAATGGGAATACTTCCGTTCACTCTGTACTTGACAACAAAAACACAATTATCATGAAATGTGCTCTGACTGTAACAGTTGCCGAACAACCTCTTACTCTCAATTTCTTTCTCAAATCTGGTCTCAAACTGATGCGTGTGCAAACACAGCTGCCTCTGCTCCTCCTGGTGATCCATGCCCACCATTTAATAGCAATTCCATTAAGCCTGTGGAGCTGTGGGAATTATCCCGTCATATCTGCATCGACAAGACAAGTGAAAGCCCACTAAAAAATTCCCAGTGAAGATGATGCAATGATGGCTGGATGGATCTTAACATTTGTAAATGTGTGCTCTGAGAGGGAATGAAGAAAGAACTAGTGCAATAGTAACGGAAGTACTGTGAAGTACATATGAGGATGAGGACCTGTCTTCTTAGCCCACCATACCAATTTTCTTTGAGCTACTGGTGAACTATTCTAATTTATGATTTAGTGATATATTAATGGTTTGTTCCTGTTGGGGCAAGCATCAGCTCACTGTGACGTCACCCATTGGTTTGTGAACTGTCATTTTGAAACCTGAAGTCTGGCATCTGGTTTTTTTTGGAGCGCGAAGTGACCATATTTGGATCTGACCAAAAACCCAAGGACACAACGCCCGGCCTCCTATACCGGAAACCTGACTGCACTCCAGGCATATTAATCAAAGCTGGCATTCCCCAAACATACCTCTCTTTGAGACATAATATGGAATTAAATATAGAAGTATTTTCAGAAGGATCATTAGAATACTGATCAGAAAAAGGCAATTTAGTAAATGACACCATAATGAATAATGGAGAAAAAAAAATATTGACTTTGTATTTCATGAGGAAGTTGAGACTTTTTAAAATTGGAGTCATTTGGCACCAGAGGTTTTTTGGAGATAGCCCCCAAGGGGGCACCCCTTACTGGTATTGACCTTTAAGGCACTTCCACGTTAGCTTAAATTTTCAGACCGGAACGATGTGAATTTTTACACAGTCTATGGTTGGAGGCCCTTACCTTAAACTATTATTACTACCTGGTCTGGGTGTTTTTGTCCACTTTGCAGTTTTCCTCTGTCATGTTCCTCCCACCTCCTGTGCATCCCGGCCCTGCTGTGGCCTCCCGTTGTGATGCTGGTCATACTGTGCTGTCCTCTACATCTCTTGACCCTGCTGATTTGGAGACATGCTGGCCCACGACTCTCAGCCTAATTGCCACTCTAGGTTGGCAATGACTGGCTCTTTTCTGTCTGGCCGTAAAATGCCTTTCCCTACTTCTTCTGTCGATGTTGTGTATCCTCAGTATAATTCTTCCAGTTATCATGAGATCCTGGTCATGGACAGTTAAGAATACTATAGAATAGCACTGCTGCCTCCGTACACGGTGCACAGGTTCAGATTATGTATTGGCTGACACAGGATATGTTTAATTTATTTTTTTTGTTTTCAATATGTGGCCAAGGTTTTTTTCAGTTAAACATTAACTCATCAGTGTGCGAGCAGCATAACAATTAAAGTTCAACTTTACTAAATAGATGCAAATCTCTCCTAAATTTTATGATTTGCATAGCTTATAATACACACAGCTGGGTTTCATGTAAACACACGACATGATACTGGATGGATGACTTCTGTCGTATGTAAATAACACATTCATGCACACAAACACAGTGTTTATAAAGTGCAACAATACCTTAATGCTATTCAGCACATGCTCCAACAGTACAAACCAGCAGCTCACAATCTACATGCGATACATGCGTAGGATATTAACATCATGCAGAACACACAAGAAGCATTCTCTCTCCTGAGGTTTCATGTGTAAAACTTAACAGCCTTGACACTACACAAGAGAGAAGGAAAAACAGCACAGATGCACAACAGCAGCACGCATGTTAGGGTTACAAAACACAAGCCTTCACAGACTTGTATACACGTAACTACTCTAATATCATCACCCACGTAAACTCCCAAAAAGATGGATAATTAGTTGTTGGCATGCCCCAAATTCGCCCGTGAGAATTAGGTTTTTCAACTTGCTCTTTGAAATGAGGGATATCTAGCAGATGCATTTTCTGTGTGGGGGATCTGCCAATATTTAACAGACTTCCGAAAAAAAAAAAAAAGCCAAAACAAATATAGTCGCAGCATAAACAAGTATTTAAAAACGACCCAGAGACAAATTAGCTATGGTTTCTCCTCATTTACCTGTAAATAATAAGCACAGCAGGTCGTACACAGATGCATCATCAAGAACTAACTGACCTTTAATTATATCACGTATGAGACCAGAAGTGCGCCCTGCTATTGTGGTGCACATTAGCACATTGGGTAAAATGTCACAATAGCGTGCAGCTCCCAGGTGTGAAAGTGCAGCTGGAGGAGTGTGAAGTAAGGTGTTGCCAAAAAGGACATCTGAATACACCTAAAGCAAATGTCCTCTGGTTCAGAAGTTGTAACATCTTCTAACCTCACAACAGCAGCTCACAATTAAATGATTTATAAATCATTTCAAGTGAGCTGTACGATTACAGCCTTCTCCTGCACTCCTGGAAACGTCCTACACCAAAATGGATAAATAGGCCAACCATTTCCCGATCTGTTGATGGTCTTTGCTTATGATTTTCTACCTTGAGAAGTACAACAAATGTTTACAAACGTCAAATTTCTCACACTTTGTGTTGATGAATACATTGGGGGATATAGAAATACGTTATTCAGGGATCCCCGCAGGCTTAGGAGTTGAGGCGTTGGCCATGAACTGCATCGTCCGTGCTTCTTGTTCAGCTGCAGACCTTCACCATACGTCATTCCACATCTCTCACTCCCCTTATTTCCATTCATCTCTCTTCTGTCAGCTCCACAATAACAGCTTAAAAAACAAAAACAAAATGTTTATAAAACAAACAGGTCCTACAGCTGCAATAGTTAAAATAGTAGTTTAAAAGTAGTTTTAGGATCTCTAGTGTCACATAGTGCAAGTACTGAATCATTCGGACATGTATTGGTCGGAGCAGTTCTCAGTGGATGATCTCCAGGCGTAAATATGTCACAACAAAATGGGAGTTTGAAAGATGTAGTCTGGCTTTGCTTTTGCTATTTACCCGCTTCTGTTATTGCCTGTCTACTGTGTACAAGCTTAATCATAACCTTGGGACCAGGTCAGCTAGGTCTAGTTGGAAATGGATTACAGGGCCCGGACCTAATCAAACAGTACTTCTGGAGTTACTGTACGTGTGCACTGACTCACTGGATTAAATCCTGCTGAAGCCATTTCTCCCGTGTCCTTCCCCTATGCCGTCTCTTCTACCAGCTACAAAAGACAAATAAAAAGGTGAGTGCATGGACTCGCTCTTTTTGAAGAAAAAAAAATTATAATCAACAAAACGTTTTTGAAAAAAAAAAAAAAAAAAAAAGCATATCAGGATGGAAACTGAATGGAAGCACCACCAGGCTTTTATCTGTGCCTAAACAGCTCTCCAAACAAGATTTTATTCTACACAGTAGTAATTATATATTATGACAGTGTCCCCATTTACTGGGTGGATGTGCAGTATGGTGCATTATTCTAAGCAAGCTAATTGGCTGGGATGCATTCTGGGTGAGAAATTACTGAATGTACAATTACTCCAGTTAATATCCAGAAGGTTTATTGTGCATGCAAACCCCACCGTGCCACCCACATCGACACCACACACACTTTTAGTGCAGTCAAAGAGGACACATTATAGAGAGCTCAATTACAATCTCAAAGTAGGTCAGTGGAACCAATTCCTGCTCCATAATGTTACCAATTAAATGCTTGTAAAAATCAAACTTGACAGTCAGAGGTAGAGATATTTTCTCACGTGCTGCGGGACCGAGTGTGCTGGTGCCTCTCCACTAACAGCTCTGCTAACGGATCGATGCATTTCCACATTTAAACATGCAGTGGAGGCCAACAGATCGATAGACCCCGAGTTTTGGATGGAACGAGCGGTGTGGACAAACAACGTTACACAGTTCAGCCATCCGCTGCGGGAATAGCAGTGAGACAGAGAAGCAGGCGAAGGCTGAAGATGTGGCGGGCTTGTGAGAGGAGCTCAAGGAGTTTAAGGCACGCACAGATGCGAGCAGGAAGTAATGGAGAGTATTGGGACATCTATAGGGTGAAGAATCAGAGCTACACAAGAGAGATAAAAAAAAAAAAAAAAAAAGGTCACACGAGGAAGGGAGAGAAATGAGAAAAACAGAGAATGCCAACGGGGAAAGGAAATGCACCTGCCGGCGAGACCATCAGCAGATTGATTTTTGTGTTTGTTCACAAAGCAGGACACACCGCTGGCTTGGACCTGTAACTACACCAGGAGTCCCTGTGCCACCTCTCTGACCTGGGAAGAGTTCATATTGAACCACATCTACATTTTAGCTCATGATCTGCATACATTCTCAGCTCAACGAGCTCTTTTGTCGACCCTTTCTGCTGCTTAAAAAAAAATACAAACAGCCATATCTCTTTGGCATGCAGTGTCTGTCATTCATTCAGCGATAAGAGCCTATCATCTGAAATGCACATTTAGCTGCCGTCACTCAGGTCCAAAAACAGCTTAACAGAAAAGCTGCTGGTCTGTGCAATGACGGAAATCAAGTTGCCAAGCCGAGTGACAGTCAGATGTTTTGACAGCTCTCTAAATTTGGTAAAACAGGAGCTCAATTCTTGTGCAAAAACAGACAATTCAGCTCAGTCATGCCGGGGTCCAAGAGGTATAACCGGACAAGCAGGGCAGCCGTGGATGACCTTTATAATCAAACCACTGACAAAGACATGACCCCAACATGTCTAATGTAAAACATTGGCAATTATGCTGATGGACAGCTATCTCTTAAAGTAAGCTAATAGCCCAAATCAAACCTAAAATAACAGCTCAGGTGTCATATAACCTGCAGGAGAACCATTTAAATGACATTAAATTGTCACACTTGGACCTAAAATACCTTCAAATCAGTATTCGAGAGTTAAGAAAATATGTTAAAGCCAAGATTTGCACTATATTTGCCAGAATGGATACACACCAACAGGATAGCATGATTTTAAAAAAGGGTTCTGAGGTTTGAGAGGACGCAACTTGCTGGTTGGTGATTAAAGAAAGGGGAAACACACTGGCATTAACGCCTGATGTTTGACTCAACGATGACAGGAGCTAAACAAAGACAAACAAAAACAAACAAAAACCAATGCATCTTAAAAAAACAAACAAAAACAAAAAAACCAGTTTCATTCAGTACTATCCTTCGCAATGTCGCTTTCAGGATGAAACCAAAACACAAAATGAAATTTTTAAAAGTGAATTCGATGCCGTGAAAATGAAAAGCTTCCTGGTTACCTTGGGTCTCTTCGCAGCTCATTCACACGTGGGGACAAAGGGAATCCCGAAGCCTTCTGCGCGTATGTTTTCGGACGAAGGAGAGCAGCTGTCACTACATCAAAAAAAAAAGAAAAAAAGAACCGTCTTTTATTCCGTATCACAGTGTTTTCGCCATCCTCGACTGGGATGCGTCCACTCCACGTCTCTCTCCACCAAGCAGGGTGATCCACACTCTTCGGTCGACTCTTTTTTTTTTCTTTCTTTCTTTTACATGATCAAAGGTTTTCTGCTTGTTCACTTTTTTTTTTTTCCGAGATTAAAAACAAAATTGGAACAGAACCGTCGCGTCAATCAAACTGATTGTCTTTGGTCCCGGTTGCACATCGTGTTACCATTCACATGCTCGCGCCTCGGACCGAGGTGCCATATGTTTTCGGAGGAGATGGGCTGGAAGCTTTCGCGTATGAAGAAGTGCATCTGAAAGTCTGTGCTCCCCTCCGACCATCCCTGCTGCTGCTGCTGCTACTGCTGCTCCTCCTCCTCCTCCTCTATCTCCCCTCCCCTCCCTCCAACTCAGCAGATGAGGAGTGTGGACCAATTGAGAGGCAGAAGGAAAGAGAGAGAGGCAATCAGAGCATGTCAGTCTGGTGTGGGACCAGAGAGCTGTCAATTACACAGTGAACAGAGTCATTCATTGAGGCTTTAAGTCGTGTGTGTTCACGCTCGTCTTGTTGCAAAGGCAGGAACAGGTTTTTTTTTTAAGTTGTTTACTGTGTAAGATTACAGGCACGATGGCAGGTGAGCAGGTGAACAAAACCAGATGGCAAAGCAAAGAGTATCGTCAAATTGTCCGAAGAACAGGCAAGAAAAAAAACACAGCACGCTTTAGCAAGGAGTGGAAGTGAAGAACAGATATATATGTACACAGGATCTGATTGGGAAAGTTACCGTGCGTTCAAATATCCATTCTACCACATTTATATCTCATTGATCTCCCAAAAATTGTGAAATGTAGGATGCCAAAAAGCACCAGGATGTGCTATTACATCCAGTTGTGTTTCACAGCATGCAAACCAGCATGCAACTCTGGCTGTTCTGACCCACATAGAGTCCTCAGGTTCTCAGTCAAATCCACACACCTTCCCAGCTCACCCAAATATGGTGGCTTCTGGCTCCAAAAAAAAAGGAAAAGAAGATGGCAAGGGCCAAAATGCAAGACCGGAGGCTTCAAATTGTTCACAAACAAACGAGTGGGTTGCCATTTGGTAGAGACAAACAACCAATCTATTCAGAGCACTTGTGGACTTATTCACATAAGAATCAGTGCCATTCCTCCCTGCAGCACTCTTGCATGGAATTACACTTTAACGCTATTATGTGAAGTGTTCGTAAGTTTTGTGTCTCCCGAATCCGCCCGTTGTCTTATGAGCAAAGTGTACTCTTTGATGCAGTTTGCCCTTAAGATAGATCAGCGTCCTGGTTTCATTCTTTGTGCTAAGCAAGGCTAATCATGTCCACCTCTCTGTACTGAAAACAAATGAGATGAACGAGTCACTGAAGCATTAAACTCCACAAGAAACAATCTCTTTTTGTGCCTTTGATAAACTACATCAAATAATTAACTGGTTCAGAGTAATGTCCGCTCCGTGATTGCACCAATTTGTTCTTTGACATATATTCAATATTGTGGTAGCAAATAGAGTAGGAACAAGGACTTGTACATGTTTGTGTTACAAGAACTGAAAGTCCATTCAAATTACTTAAGTTACTGTTTCCATCACTGGAAGCCATGTAAAATGCATTTACACTCTCCTCAACTAAAATCAACCGCAACTTACAGCTTCTGACTGCATGCAAATGTGTACACAACACATCTGTGAAGCTGGAGTAGATCTCAGGGTTGTGAGCACATAAAGTGAAGATTATTTTCTCTCTCCTTCACCCCCGTTGTTTCACAGCTTGATTAGTGCCACCAGCATATTAACTTCTCAGAGCTCAGTGAATTCCCACAACCTATACTATACTTTTTTTTTTATACAACAGATGACTTTTGAAGAGATTCCCATGATGCAGTAAATAATCTGTGCTTTAGTGCTGCACTGCACCAGTCAACAAGATGAAGAATAATGTGGAAAAAAAAAGGCATTATTACTCTCCAGTGAGTTCATACTGGATGTTGTGTTATGGATGTCGGTTCTCATCTTCAGGAAGTCCTGCATAATAAATCTGTGGCTAAACTGTGTGTCTACACACTGAATGTGTGCATCAGTGTGTCACCGGGTCATTTTTGTTTGCAATTACTCCAGAGTATGATGTGTCCAGTCTGTGTCCCTGATCATTAAGCCCTGTGAGACTCTAATACTGTGCAGTGATTTCTGAGTTACGGAATTAGCAACACACCGAACATACATGTAATACAGATTATTAAAAAAAACAAAAAAAACAGATGACTTCTATTGTCAAAATCATGTAGTTTGTGTAATGTGTCTTCTATAATCCATTGTAGCTCACATCTGACCTGCATAGAACAAAGAAGTCGCAGTGATGCTTTTCCTGCAGCTTTTTCATGAAAGCGGCTAAACTCATATTGTCAGAATACACCGGAAATAATCAAAATGAAGATAAAGAACGGGGGGTAAGAGGGTGTAACAATGCTTAACTTTTGCTCCTCCAACCCCACAAAAGAAAAAAATCTCTTTCTTATCTGCAGTGGGCAAAAATACAAGTGATCACAACAAATCAGCCTTTCAGCTTTCATCATGTAATGAATTTGTACATTAATCTAGACACGAGAGTTGTGTGTCATTTCAATCCATCAGAACAGACAGCTTTCAGCAACACAAAGCTTCTCTGAGATATGAAAATATTAGATTCTGGGTTTCCACGTTTTTCACCGCACTCTTCAGCCTTCGTGAGTTCAGCTCAGAGACATGAGTAGCTGTGCAATAACGTTTCTATCTGATATATTAGTGCTCATCACGGCACTTGCTTTTGTCTTTACCTCCCTCAGAAAGACCAGGGCCTTTCCTTTTTTGTAAATCCCCTCTCTCAATGCCGCCACAAAGCATGTCTAATCTCCTCAAGTGACCGCGAGGGCAGGCTTCCGCTGAAACGAGGATTTGGAGGGAAGCTGCAGTCTATTGACAACAAATGACATTTACTCATTTCCGGCAAACACATCATTGACCCATTGCAACCGCTTGTGTCAAGTATCAAGCTTTTTTTTTTTTTAAATTTGGGACGGACAAGGATCACACGTGGAAATGCTTAGCATTGAGGCAGAGTTGTGTAAATAAAGTATTTAAGCCTTAGCATTGTGAGGAATGAGGTGGTAAGATGTTACAAGGAGGAGAGACCCACTTCTAAATCCTTCCTCTATCGTGCCGCCAAATACAGGACCGTTTGGAGTATGTGTGTAATGGTGCATCTGCTGCACTGTTGCTTGTCATTATTGTCTATGTTTCTTTCCAGACCTCATAAACATATTGAAGTGAGAGAGAGTCGCAAATCCCATCTTTAAATCACTGTTCAGCAATCTAAAAGGGTCGGATGTTTCTGCAGTAATATTCAAAGGAGCACCCGAATACTGTAGCGACGCCTGTTCCTCTTCTGCCTCAATCTGTGCACCAGTTATTAGTCTGAGGGGGCTATTAGAGGTTTCAGGTCAGAACATTTTATTCAGTCACAGAAGAACAATTCAGAAACTTATGAATAAGTTAAATTTTCTAGTGTGTAAAGCTAAAGGGAGTAAAACATTTTTTTTATTTTGCTGGAATTCATAGAAATATTGACTCAGTTTATATAAATTCTATTTAACCATGTCCAAATATTTTCACTCCTTTTCATAGTATATCTCCTTAGGAAGTGTGTACGGAGATATTTTTTGATCTGACTGATACCTTTCTCTCACAGAATTGACAATTTAAGAATGGGGATGGGATCTTCCTGTGCCAGGAGGGCATCCCTGCCATGACATTGACAGAGCTGAATAAGCTGTTGTCAGTGAATTGATAAGAAAGAACAAGTCTTTGTATCAATATGAAAAACATTAAGATAAACATTGAGCAAACTTGTAATAGCATTTATTGCTTAGAGCAAAGTAACACCCCCACAAAAAAAGCATGAACACTTAAACCAGGATGACTAATGAAGTGAAGCAATAAGGAAGTTGTAGCCTGAATATCACTCATAATTTTTTCAGCTTTCAATACTGAATATTCAAAAACATTATTTTGAAAGTTCTCTTTGATTATTGGAACACTTTTACATTTGGGGAAATTGCTCGTTTACTATTTGGCGAGAGTTAACGTAGATAAAAAAAATATTGCAACCGGTCTCAAGTCAAACTGGCAGGGAATTAGCTTAGCTTAGCATAAAGAATAGAAAGAGGGACAACTTTTCACTAGACATAGCCAAACTTTCACTAATCTGCCTCTCATTTACACGAATTAACATAATGTGTCCTCTTCTTTCAACTGTTCACAAAAATAAATGTAAAAATAAATAGCAGACCTCAAAAACTGACATTTCAGGAAGTCACTGCATCTGGATGTGGTTACAGCACATCTCTATAAAACCACAAACTGTTGTTTTGACATGTTTGGTTTGGTTTCTTCGTACAGTTTGATTGCGGCTGGCGTATTTTATAACTTTGGCTAACTTTCCAGTCCAAATGATTTCCAGTCTTTATGCTAAGATAATCACCTGCAAGTTCTAGTTTAACATTTAGCATACGGATATGACAGTTGTCATCTACTCATCTAACTCATGGAAGGAAAGAGAATAAGGACACAGCATATTCCAAAACTCTGAACCTATTCCATTATATAAACATGCCCCTATAACCCTTGAAACAAATTGGATATCAGTTCCTGTGAGAATTAATTTTTGAATGAAATTAAGTCAGCATTACTGACAGACATATGTATAACTATTTAGAGGTATTGTGAAAAAGAAATGAACCAAAGTAAAATATCTGCTTGAAGCCAATGAACCCGAGGTGTGTTTGGTCTATCTTTTTAGTAGGCAGAAACCCAGAGGGATTGTAATCTTTCTTCTTTTCTATCTCAGCCTCTGGGCACTGTTGTAATAAAAAATACAACACACACAAACACACACACACACACACACACACACACACACACACACACACACACACACACACACACACACACACACACACACACACACACACACACACACACACACACACACACACACACACATTCCTTTCTGCGTCTCCACACACAGCTGCACACACAAAGCTATTTAAACCACTTGCTTCCTGCTGGCTCAGGCTTTACACACATTCACACATTGTATAGCCGGTCTGAGTCTGTCCCATCCAGTTCACGGTAATAGATTAGAGGAGCAGGGAGAGTGTGAACGTGTGATTACCCTTTCCTTTGTGGAGCCAGGGATTGTAAACACACACACACACACACACACACACTGATAGTCAACATCACCTCCACAGCGAAGATACTCATCTTCAAAGAATAAAGTCATACACTGGATATATATCTACACAGGCAACAAGCAGGGATGTAAGCATAACCTCTATGTTACAACAGAATGAGATGAGTTGAATTTAGTTAGGTCTATTTATATTCTCAAACTCAGCGACATTTTATTTTCAGCCAAAGAGGGAAGAAAAGGATTACGATGAATTGAAAATGGAACAAAACAGAAGTGAATGCAAATCAATTCAGTCACTACCACTGCATCTCAGTGGATTGAATGAATTTCATAGTCAGACTCCCCCGAGCTGAGTTTCACTGTAATCTCTCTTTAATTCTTAATACACAAAGCAGACCTCAAGGCCATATAAACTCTGATACAGACATCAAAATACTACCACTACTGTAATACACAATTTTTTTTTTTTAATTTTCTCCCACTCTAATCTCATTTCGGTGACGTAATCTAGCTCCTCTCGGTGTGAAATGTTGGCACTGGACACCAAGACAGACGAGAATGGGACTCCTCCATATTGAAGAGAGATGATGCCTCCGTGCATGACAAATTGTATTTGTTCAAGCTATGACATGGTGCATTTTGTACCTCTAATTGGACTCGCTGTCTTTTCTTTGTTTGTTTGTTTATTCCCCCTCGACCCATTTCCTCCAACCCACAAATCCCAAGTAATTAATGATGAGTGTGTGATATGTGTACATCTTAGAGTGTGGTTAGCAAATTAACAAGATGAGTGTGTGTATGTCTGTGTGTTGTATGTGGATGCACTTGTGTTGAAGGTGAACAAATGGGAAGACTTCCAGGAGTGTGTGTGTGTGTGTGTGTGTGTGTGTGTGTGTGTGTGTGTGTGTGTGTGTGTGTGTGTGTGTGTGTGTGTGTGTGTGTGTGTGTGTGTGTGTGCAGTGTTGCGTGTGTTTATTTTTTTTTCAACAGGGGGATTTACTACTTAAGTAACACAAGTGTGATTAGGATTCATTGCCATCTGGTAGTCTGAGGGTGTGCTGAGACACATGCACATGAGCATGCACTTACACGCGCGCGCACACACACACACACACACACACACACACACACACACACACACACACACACACATACATGGGGCTACACACATGCAAACAGACACACACATAAATACCACCATGTAATAAATAATACAAATGAACAGAAAAAGACAACAAATGTTCTTCACTGTCTTCATATCAGGCAACCAGCCACAGATAACATACTATAAATATGTTTTACTGCTGATTGCAGTGCAAGTCTGGTTTAATTCTCCCATGAAAATCATACTCTGCCTATTTCTCCCATGAAAATCATACTCTGCCTATTTCTCTTATTCTTACACACACACTGCAGATTTACTTTCAAAGTTTCTCACACTTGCATTAGATGCTGCCTTTTTTTTTCCCCAGTGGGAAAAATATTCACCATCTGTTGTGTCAGGTGAGAATAAAACATCATGTCTGTGAGGAAAATGGGATGTTTCCAGGCAACACGTTTACCCCTGCCTACATTTAACTTGAAGAGTATTTCTCTCCTCAGAAAAATCTTCTGTTTTCTTACACACAAAAACAACTTCATCATTTTATTCATGTGCGTAGCACTTACATAAGATGAGTGTGACCTTGAAATTACTGAGCCAGGCAGATGCATCAAGTTCAGCTGTGAGCTGCTGCGGTAGGTGAGCGCTGTGTTTGTTTATAACCATAATTCCTGCTCTGTGTGTCTAATGGCTCCATATTTTAACGTGAGGAAGGTCAAGGAACTCGAGAAATGATCACTTCTATTGGCAATAATCAGAGGTAACAATCGTGCCCCTATCTGGCAAATTTGTTATATTTGTCTTCCTCCGTATTTGTCCTCTCAGATAAATAATATAAAACACCCATTTATTGTAACACTGGAGTTTTGGTTCAGAGTTGACCTTTACCCTTTCCTGGCCATGTATTCACTGACAGCACCACTGCCTCTTCACTCCATAAAATATATTTCTCACATATCTTGACCTATTAATATTGCAGTCTAGGACCTTTTTAACATCAGACCGACCACAAAGTCTCGCTGGAATAGTGCTGGAAAAAACAAAATATCTTCTTCTTTGAAGGTCTTACATCATCAAATGGAAAATTTTATCAAACTTACCTCTACTTTTCTGGCAGATTGGATGACTAGGCAAAACTGAGATTCATGGGACATGGTGTGGGAATTTCATGTCACAACTGAACATTATTAATTCAGTTATAATAAGAGAATCGCTGCATAATTGTCCTTTTAATATTTAATAAAACACAGTAAATATACCCAAAAGGGAAATAATACAAAGTGTACTGTATTTTTCTTTGTTTGTTTTCTTTTACTTCGGCATTCAAACGTTCTGTAAAATTTTACTTTTAAATTCAAAATGTTTGTGTCTATTTGTATTTCATTTCTTTTCATTTTTATTGAAAGACATTTTAAATTCAACAAAATCTTTTTTTTTCTACAAAACTGCTTTACGTGACACATTCCTTCTAAATTGAATTTTGTCCTCTGTTGGAACATTGAGCAATTACTTTGCAATTCATTATTCAGACTAAGCACAATATAATATTACCCCTCAGGACCTTTGTCTTAAATATGTCTTCTGAACAGGTCTAAATTTTGTTGTGAAGAGTTTATAGTTGTACTGGATAACAAGCTTCACCCTGGGATTGTATATAAAAGTGGACATAGCTCCTGGGTTTGAAAAGTGATGCCAATGTGGAAGTGCCTTTAACTGCAATACCACTGACTGCCACTAGAGGTAGGCTCCAAAAAGTCTCTGGCTCCATAGACTCCCATTAAACTTCTCTCATGAAATACAAAGTCAATAATTTTTTTTCCCACCAGTTATCAAGGTGTTGTTCTTTAAAGTCTTTCCTTCTTATTAGCTTTCTGGCAGTTCATCTGAAAATAATCCTGTCATTAGTTAGATATTAGGCTTCAAAAAGCAGCATTTTTGGTGCCATTGCTGTTTGATTAACAGGCCTGTGGGGCATTCATGTTTTTTCTATACGTGGGCTCAGATTGAGTCAGTTCCACTGCTCGTTTCTCCCTATTTCACCCAAATATAGTCACTTCTGGCTTCACAGTCGCAAGATGGCAGCAGCCAAAATCTGAATTTGAGGCTTCATAACGGCAGTTCACACACCATGGGTGACATCATTGTTGGTTGCCGCTTGGTTTCACCGTTTTATAGGTGGCTTAAAACTTTGTAGCTGTGTTTGCTTCAGGCAAATCAAATAATTTTCTATTTTGTGCACATTAATGTTTTAAGTAAACACAATTTTCCCTCTTATCTTCTTGTGCCTCACTTATATGGTCCCTCATACTTACTGTACAAGCTATTAAATAATTCAACAACCGCAATTGAGTAATCAAAGTTGTGAAGTAGTCAGGCTCCTCGCATGTAATAAACTGTGGCTGAGATCACTGCAGGTTTTCAAACTGCTGCGGATGACGACACTTCATTTGGAATTGACATGATTTATCCTATTAACAGATCAGACACTGTGTGGACATCAGTGTCACATATTGCACACACTCGTACACATACAAATGAACACACGAAATATAATTAATATTTCACGGACTCTCGTTTAGAAAGCTTCTGCTGCTCACTTCCCTCTGTGAGCGAGGCGTGTAGAGAGGCTTTGCCTACACACTGCGCTAATCTCATGCTCCTCTTTGTGAGTTTAACCTGTCAGTCCTCACAGCATGATCTCCAGACATGACTCACCAGTATAACCCTGCAGGTGGAGATAAACACACACACACAGATACACGAGCAACTGCAGTCACAACCACTGACATGCATGGAGGTTATTGAAGAAAACGCGGAGGAACAGATCATTCCTTTTCATTAAGGCTGAGCACATGAACTTTTTTTCACAGAGACAAAAGACATGCACATGTTTTCAAAGACATGTTTGCGAGCAGGCACATATTCAAAGAAAAATAGAAGCAAAAAGCTAAATATAAATTTGCTTCTAATAGAAATAAACAAATGTATTTTCTGCTCAGTTGAGCAAACTAATGTAAGAGCTCTCTAACAAATTCTACCTCAATGAAACTAAAACCTAATAAACTTTCCAAAGGTGGTAGGCCATTTGTTTCAGGACCGATGTACTGGATTGAGTGATCATGCTCAGGAAGTCAACAATAGTCGATATGAATAATGTGAAACAATTGTATCCATCAGTAAACAAGGGTCAGTCCTCGCTTAAAGTGTTTTTCCCCCACATCTCTTTCTCTCCGGGCGGCTCAGTCTAAAAAAAGGAACTCAACCTTTGGGGCATGCCAACGACACACACACACACACACACACACACACACACACACACACACACGCACACACACACACACACACACACACACACACACACACACACACACACACGCGCGCGCGTCTGTACATCCATACTGTACATGCTGTACGTAAACACCAATGTAAATGGTAAAATGCACACATATATGCACTCAGTTACAGAGACTCATTTAGAAGCACAAACAAGCATATAGTATCCATTCACATGCATAAATTCATGTAGGCAGACATACAATCACGATCTGACCTGGAGCATTTTTCTGTGCCATTTTGGATCCACAGACCTGCAATCTGAGATCGAACAAAAGAGAGAGATAAAAGACAGCATCCTGGAGCGAAACTGGGTTATTATTTCAATCAGGGCACAATTGCTTGACGGGTCCAGGTGCACACAGTGCGACACTCGAGCAGTTCAGTGGAACAGGCAAACAACAAGACTCCATGATTGAAATGACATCAAATCAAAACAACACAATGAGCAGTTCAATTCCATCTTACAAGCAAATCTGAATCCAGCTGGAAATACACACACGTACACACATATACACACACACAGAGACACACACACACACACACACACACACACACACACACTATGCTCAACTAATAACACACATACAGATAAAACAATAAAGTTTCTGTAGAAACAAACACCTTCATAAAGGACACATTCTTGCATTAGTCAATAGCATGTTCTCAAGCCTGTATGGTTTTACTGAAATCAACCACACACAAACACTCCAGACACACACACACACACACACACGAACACGATAGGCATACAGCCACGTATAGGATCCAAGTTTCAGAAAGCGTGTAGAATCCATTTTGCGACTAACCCAGAGAAATAAACTGATGAAATATTTACAGCAGAGTGTCTCTGCATTAATGTCCATATATGTTTATCTCCATAAATGTCAGGGTATCCTCCACGAGATTGAACTTTAATGCCAGACACCCCTGGGGCACTGAAGCTGAGGTAAAACACCATTTGTGCTGATGGAGTTTGAGGTTGTTTTTGTTTTCATCTGCCGGAGAAGGCTCGAAGAAGACATAAGAGGGCATGAGCTCCAGCAGAAGGGTTGCAGAGTTCGGGTTTATTGTAACTTTACTTTTACTGAATTTAAAGTTGTTTTTTTGAAAACCTGTTATGTAAGTTTTTTCACAGACAGTCATATCATTCATCGGTTTTCTGGTGCTTGTTAAAAGATTGGGTAGATGTATTGGTTTTTACAAATTGAATATTTCATTACAATAGATGTGGATGTAGTAAGGATGATATTTTTGGGAGTATACAGTCACTTAACAGAGCATGTTTAGGTAGTTTGTTTTTGATAAGTTGAGTAAGCTCAATAAACAACCTTGATATGTCACCCACACAATAGAGTTTTACAGAACAGAGACATCAGCTGCATGATATCAGGCTCTGTCTACTCAAGCAGTACTTATCTGTTGGTCATAATAGAAGGAGAAAACAGCACCACTGTTATCCTGGAAATGTACCCAGTCCTTCAGGAAAATTGGTTCCATCACTATCCTTGTCTCCCACCGAGCTATGAAATAGAAGCTCATAATTTCCCTTTAATATGAAGGACAAAAGCCCCCCCCCCCCCCCCCCCCCCTTCTACTCGGTTGGCAGAAAATCTCATAATCAACCGGATTCTTCTTCACAACACCGACACAACAGTTCTTTCCCTGTCTTAAAACACTGCCTGATCATTTTATTGCTGCCTCTGTCTCCTTTTAAACACATCACAGACATAGAGACAACATTATCGGGCTGGAAAAAAAACCCATCAGAGTTTCACCATTGTATCAGTCAATCATCTTAAATTCAAATAAATGTTAGGAGCGGTAAGCTTCACAGTCTACTCTGCAAATTTGTCAGCTGTTCCATTCCATGATAAAATTTGTAAACACAGAGAGAAAGAATTGGAGCGTCTTTGTATTACGTGTTCTGAGAGAAAACCCAGACACTCCAACAGCATTGTGAGCTTAGAGATGGAAAACTTTGACAATGGGAGGGGAAAAAAAGGATAATTTCAAAGGAGACAGTCAGTGTGTGTACTCTTCTGTCTTTGTGAAGCCCAATCTGAGTTTAGACCTGAGGGTGAGGACATTTTTGGAAAACAAAGACACGTTTTACCCGGTTTCAGGTCTACAAAGTACATTTTGAGGGTTGGTTAGACTTGGTTTATCAACATTCTGAGAAAATCAAACCCACTTTCAGTCTATTTGGTCATTTTTAAGCTCCAGTCAGGAGATGCTTAGCTTTGCTTAACATACAGATTAAAAGCAGGGGAGTCATACGATAAAAAGACTCCAGGATGAAGGTCCCTGTCATTATTCTAAGGCTGCCCAGCTGTTAGCTCTATCTACATATTTACAGTACAAGAGTTGCACCTATCGTCTTACCTATAACTTTCTGCAGAAAAGCAAATTACCCACAAAGGTTTTTGGGCTTAAAGTTAGAAAATTTGGGCAATGAGGTTCCTCACAAAAACAGAAATTCCTCACAAGTCCAGTACAGACATTTTTATATTAAGTAATGGGTTATTCAGCAACGTAGCATCTGAAGCCGCCTTAGTAATTTCTCGAGGTGATCTAATTGAGAAGTCAGCTTTGCTTTGATTTGCCTAAAGGCCATCGTCATGGTGATGAGGACAGAAGTTGAAGGTTATTTTAAGCTCTGGGGACAGGAAGAAGAAGGGGGTTACAGTGTGGTGAGCGTGCAGTGTGTATGTGTGTGTCTTTGTATGTGTGTGTCAGCCACAAAAGCAGCCCGTGGGGTTAGTGACAGGCCATTTAACCTGATCTCCGTGTCTCTCGCTCCTCCCATTCTCCTGCTGGCCGAATCTGACCACAAAGGACTAAAAACAGACAGTCAGAACCTGTTATGGTATTGTGACACAGTATAATAACAATGGATAGTGTCATTAACTCTCAGATGTTGACCACAAAAAAACAACAACATTTCATTCTGATTTTAGTGGCAGTTTTGACTTAAAAAAAATAAATAATAATAATAAAAATAACATATACACACACATACCTGACTGAGTTATTGTAAAACCAAAAGGCCTTTAAACATAGCTGCTAATTCCTGATATTTCTGTGGAATTTAAATTCAATTTAGATATTTTGTTGACGAACTCATTATTATTTCAACTAATACATTACAAATTTACCAAACTGGGAGGACAGCAGGACGGAGTCATAAATCACAGCATCAGAAATAAGCAGTGAGAGAAGTTAGGGCCGTTAGAGAAAGTTCGAGCGAGAACTTTAAATCAGGCATCCGCTCTCATACTGTGTGTGGCATCAGTGCACACAGATGCAACAACACAGTCGTGCGGTGCAACTTATTTTATGTATTACTGGTCAATTCAAGTGGGATTTTATATATGCAACGCATATTCGAGTGTCATGACACAAAGAAAAACCGAGCTGTTCTGTCAGCCTGCGGCCAAATTAGCTTATTTCTGTGTTTACGCTGCTCTCGCAAATGCACGTCTGCATCAATCTGTTGTCTCTGGTAAACAGCACAGACACTATTATATTATGATAGAAGTGTTGTTGGAGGAGGGGATGATGAGGATTAACGCGTCCATCTGTTGCACAACAGTCAGCTCAGAGGAGCATGTGGACACACTGTTTATAGCCCTTGTCTTACATATTTGTTTTGTGAAATTTAAGTCAGTGAACTATTTCCTGATGAAATGTTGACACTGTTTGACAGTGGTGGAATGTAAACAACATTTACTAAATTACTGTGGGCCTACTTAAATATAATTTTGAGGTAATTGTGCTTTACTTACTTCCATCCGATGCTACTTTATACTTTCAATCTACTACATTTCAGAGGGGAATGTACTTTCCTATCCTCTACCTTTATCTGAGAGCTTCGGTTGTTTGTTTTGGTTTCAGGTGAAGATTTGACACAGTGGATGAAATAACAAGCTTTTAAAATACAACACATTGTTGAATTTTAAACCAGTGCTCGAAACTTTCCAGATTATTTCATTTAAATAAATATTCAAATGATCTGATATCTCACCAAAAATCGAAGTTTTGAGAAAAAAAACGGAAAACGGATTTGTGGGTCAGAACTTCATTTTTTTTTCTTCTTTCCTTTCCCAGGAATCATCTGACGACCCCTCAGATTTGTCTGCTGTCCCTGGATATAAAACTATAAAGTAGCTCAACTCATGCAGCTCCACCTGCAGCAACTACAACAGTAAACATGGTGACCACACACTGATGCTTCACTATCATAATCTATTGATGTTATAAATAATAATATATCTGTCAGAAGAACCAAAGTAGTGCTTTTACTTTTATATTTTGACTCCATTTTGCTGCTTATTAGTACCAAGTCCTAAGTACTTTTACTTGTAATGTAGTATTTTTACATTGTATTTCACTTATTGAAAGAACCTGAATACTTCTTCCACCACTGCTGCTCCTTCTATACTGGTGATTATCCAAGATTTCCACTCAAAAAAAAATCTTAGGAAAATGACATTCATTTTGTATGCATAGTTGACCGTTTGGCTCATATGATCAATGACTATACAGGTCACCTATAGTTTTATTTGGCTCCATCTCAATGATCATGAATTAAGGGAAGTTGAGTTTGCAAAGGGATTAAAACGGACTACAGTGTAAAAAGGAAATACTTATATCTTCTATATTGCATAACCCAAATCTATCTGAGTATTTTTCATTCATGTTTTATATAAGTACTTGCAAAGTCTTATATCCACGTTTAGCTTTCAGACTAATATCTGTGATTACTCATGTGGCACTGACCTCCTCAGATCTTATGAACCCCTCAAGTCTGTGTCTCATCCCTAAATCCTGCTACTTTACTTCTTTCCATATCCATCTGTCTTTTAAAGATCTAAGCTCTTCTTCTCTCCCCTTTTCTGAGCTTTATCCTCCCTTTTGACCTCCTTCTTCAATCTCTCAAAAATAAATCCTTCTTTTTTTATACTCCCCTCACGCCATCCCTTCGGTCAATTCTCGTCCTCTATTTCTCATACAGTTTCAGCAGAAAAGTTTCACTCAAACAAATGAAATTAATATATTTATTAAAAAAAAATTAAAAAGTGCTCTGTTGACAGACAAACATGATATGCTTTGATTAGAAAAGGACTATTTTAGAGAGAAAGAAAATGCAGAGACATCTGGTTAAGATTGAATAAAAAGCCATAGGTTTCCAAACAAATAAGGATTTTTTATTTTTTTTTTTGGTACCGAGAACAAAGTGGCTGTCACTGAAATCAGAAAAGGCCAGAAAAGACAAACCTTTAGATAAAAAGATTCAGTCTAAATTTAGCCATAATAATCTTAAATGCAATGAATGCATGATAGGCACTAATAGATAAAGGTAATAACATAATGCCATGATGACCTGAATAGGTTTTTTTCTGAGAGTTAATACTTCTATTATACTCTTTTTCCGCTGAGGTTGATAACTTGAGTGATCTTTTCAGGTCTGTTCCTGCAGCTGACATAAAATGTAAAGAGCTGTAATACTTTTCAGGCAGCAGAACTTTAGGAACAATATTATTCAGTGGTTGTGAGTTGTACAATGCAGGGGCAATTTTCTAATTATTATCACGCATTTAATCCTGAAAAAAAACAACACCAAAACTCAACAATTTCAGACGGGTTGCAGTCCCTGGATGGGGATGCAACTAAGGTGGAATTATATTTCAGCAAGGCATTACTGGGACAACTTTCACCTACTCATTTTTTGTTTTAACATATTCAGCCCCCTCAAAACCATTGCATGCTTATTGAGTTTTCCTCTTCTGCTCTTTTTATTCTGTATATGTCTGCTGAAACAGTTTTTTTCTGTTGAATATAAATCTGTTTGATTATACGGGCAGGATATGTATCCACTGCATTATCCACTCTCAAAGCATTTAAAATTCCCTCTTCGGTACAAAATATAGACTTCAGTCCAGCAATGTTAAATTGCAATGAATCATATTTTTAGATGCCAAAATTATAGTTGTTTTTCTACGCCTGTTACAAAATTATTATGATTCATACAAATCTTTCAATATATTATTCACTATATCATATATTATTGAGTGTTTGTCACATAGGGAGCAGTGAATGATTGAACAAAGGAGGGATTTCAGACAGAACAGTCTTGACAGGTTATTTTTGTTCCTGCATTGATCATAATTGGCAGATTTTTTTTGTTTTGAAAACCGTCTTTGATGTTTCCAACTAAAGTCAGAAAACTATTTTCCACGAATGTCCACTAAACCACATATATCATCAATGTTTTTTTTTACAAGTCACCAAATAATTTCAGTCACTGGTCATCTACTGATCAATGTAATAAAACATGCACTTTCCCTTATAGTTTAAAGTGATGATCTGACACTATCCAACAATGCTTTTGTTTTTTTAGGGTATGTTTTTTGTGCACACTCAAAGATGTTTTTTGTTTTACCCCATGACCAATGGAACTGGCAAAAGACCTGCCGTTGGTCTCGGGGCACTGGAGTGTGTGGCTGCACACTGCTTCTAATGTGTGTGTGCATAGGATGGGTCAAAACGCAGAGGATCGAGTTCCCAAAGGGGATCAATAAAAAAAAACTTCCAGAAAAAAGAAGTGTGTGTCTCTACCTGCCTCAGGTCCTCATTAAATTCTTTGAAATACCTTCAGCGTGTATGGTGGTAATTACAATTGTAAACCTGCTGAAAAAATATACTGTTTGTAGTTTCAGTGCCCAAAACAAATGTGAGGCATGCCAGAGACTCTCCTAACAGACACCATGTTTTAAAGTTATGTGAGCTGGCTTTTTGGGTTTGGCACTTACAGTGTAGAATTTATTGGACTGCTTCTTACTTTTATCCTTTTTTTTCAACGTGACAAGAGCAACTCTGAATTATCTGTTTATGTCAAAGTTTATTAGTCAGGAGAGCTGCCTTTATTTTGACCTTGAGCTGTTACGTACTTGAATTTTTGTTTTGTTTTGTTTATTGCCCAATTTTTGTGAGCTGCTTTTAATATATTTTTGTTTTATGGGCTTTTATGAGTATTTTAAGCCCTGGCAGAAAACCAAATTCCCTTCAGGACCAGAAGGCTGAAGTTGAAGCTGGGATCTCCAGACAGATAGGCAACAGAAAGGCGAGAATTATTGTATTCAAAGGACCAACAGAGGAAAGTGGTCTGAAAGATCTGGTCTTTGTTGGTCTGAAAGATCCAACTGGGAGATGATGTCAGACTTGTCCCGGCCAACATTCACCCAGCTCTCACACAGAGGGAGAGCAGTTTTCTCCTGCCTCTTATCAGCGCATCCTTTTAGCTATAGTTTCCCCACATTAGTGCGATAGAGCAGCGCTTGGCAGCACTTAACCTGCCTGCGTAGAGGTGAATTAGATTTAATGGGAGAGGAAGACGGCGACAGACTCACCTATAGTGTATGTCCCCCACGGATGATGCAAACCTCAAGAGAAGGCAAGCTGAACTCCTTTTATGTCCCTACAGAAGGCGCCATTTTGGTCCAGATTAAAACTACCAGATGGATTGCCTTGAACACACAATAATTGGTCCCAAATGATGTTGGTGAGCCCCTTACTTTTGTAGTGCCAGCATCACGGGTTCTCATAAAATGTCTCAATAAATGTTGAATAGATAAGAGACATCTATGTTTCCCTCAGGATGAATACTCAACCAGGTCCCTTAAAGCAGCATTTTCTGTTGTATGTGTTTTATATATATTTGTGATTCTTTTGATTTAGTGGAATTTAGCTTTTCGTTGACCATTGCTCTCCTAAGCTAGTCACTACTAGCTGTCTGAGGCTAATGTGCTGCTCATACAACAATCTAAGTAACTGTTGTTGAGGTTGGTTTTTTTTTTTATATGATTTTACTTTTTTTTTTTTTACTTCTACATATTGACTTTAACGTTGTAGTTTGGCGATCAGTTCCCGCCATAAAAGACAAACTGAATGAATTTAAAAGCTAATCTATACTTCATACTTTGAATTCCCTTGTCATCATTAGGACTGAAATTAACAATGAATTGATTAATTTCATTTTTTTTTCTCAAATTAAAACAACTGCAAACCTGGCAACCCAGCTATGTGCTGCCAAACAGGATATATCTATTGGGCACTGCAGTAGTTTAATAAATGAAAAACATTGTAATTAATTAATTGTCAGATTTTTGGGGGGTGGGGCCACTAATGGCAGGACATTTCTCTGGTGGGAGGAAACCATGGAAACAGAATGGGAAAAAAAACCTAAAACCTGAATAAAATTAAAGAATGAGAAGAGGAAAAGACAAAGCCAGAGCACAAAAACAAGGACCAGCAGGAAAAGACCTGGAAAAGACGAGGAAAGACAACAAGGAGGGAAACCAGTTCGAGGAGGAGAAGAAAGAACTGGAGGCTGAACTGAGAAGTAAAGAGAGACAGTAAAAAAAGAAAGAAAAGAACTCAAAAAGAAAAGCCAAAGAGGAGAAAGAGAAAGAAATGAAAACAGCAAAGGAGGAGAAGAAGAAAGAAAAGGTGTCTCTCTAGTCGGATGTCCAAGAAAAACTACGATGATGATGACAGTGAGGAAGATGCTGCTTGTTTTTCAGCTCTTCCTCCCCCCTTTCTCCATCTGATCTCCGTCTCCATCACTCTAACCTCTCCAGCCTACCTCCATTAGCCCTCCACCTTTCCCTCTCCTCCCACACCTCCACCCTGCCTCTATTACCCATCTTTCCCACTACCTCCCCAACCCAGCCTACCTTTCTTCTATCAACCCCACCCATTACCCATCTCCTCCATCAACCCCACCCTGCCCCTATTACCCCGCTACCTATTCCCTTCATCATCCCCACCCTCCTCCTATTCTAAATTTAAAAAAAAATATCAAATAAGAAAAAATACTGGTGGTTATGATTTAAGTTTATTATTATTTTAACAGGATTTTTATTGTTGTTGTTGTTCCAGACCTTTTAATATACCTAATATAATTTTGTGCCAACATGCTGGTGTTCCGCAGGTATCAAGTTTTCCATGTTTAGCATCTTAATGTAGTGTGTTAGCATGCAAACAACAATCATCCACAACATTAACGTCAGAATCTGCTTTCACTTGGCCTGTCTTAGCATATATTAATATGGAGGTGTGATTTCCCAAAGGTGAAGTGCAACATGGCAGCAGGGCATTACGCAAAACACATGCAAGATTAAGAACAGATTTCCCTCTGCAGAGTGTGTTGTAGCACGTACTCAAGTGTGTTTTCACCTGAGGGCGCTGTGAGCCGTTCTCGGGGAAAGCCACAGTTCAACTGTCGCAAGCAAGGAGTCAAACTGCCAAATGGCCTGTTTTCAACTGGCACTATAAAATGTTAGAAAACACCAAGATATGGCCAAGAACCAAAATAAAGTTATACATTTTAAAACATCTTTTTTTTTTTTTTTTTTTTTTAATCATACCAATAGTCAAAAACTCCCCCCCAAAAATGTCATAAACAAACTCCTGTGACAAAACATGTGCAGCACATACACATGAGAAGCTACAGCCAAAGATTATTTTTTTTTTTTTTTTTTTTGGCATTTCGGTTAGAAAATGTCAGCAGTTACTTTCTGTCCATCAACTTTTTTTTCAGTTTGTTTTACGTACTTTAGCCTTTTCTAATAATTGACAGTGGAGATATACCTCAGATTTGAGGGAAGAGTATTGCATTTAATACAGGTTGTGATTATGGCATCTCATTTGTAATTGACGTTTTCAGTTTTTTAACAGCTTGCAGTAAAACTTTTAAAAGTCAACTGTTGTCTCAGTACCTACCTTAGCACAGTGCACGCTGCGAAGCTGCGCGACTTGAGGGCAGAGAACAAAAGGCAGCTTCAAGGTGAAAACTGAAATACACGAAACTTTTTAGAGGTCACCTTAAACTCGCTGCTCCACATTTGTCTACTTTCCCCGTCCTAAAGTCACGGAGCCTCTCTACTGGGAGGGGGTTCAGTTTCAGGATGTTGTCTCAATGGTAATGGACTGATGACGTCCATCAGCGATTCCCTAAACAACCACACGGTACTCTGAAGGTGCCGAACGCAATACGAGAATCAAATCAGGGAACTCGGCTTTTATATTTCGGCTGCGCAAATCTGAAAATGGCTGAAATGTTAAAACCGCTGCAGTAACCTCAAACCAGGACCTGCCTTTATATAACTCGTGTAATTAGCATAAACCTGCTCTTAAAAGGTCGACTAATTTACAGGCCAGTGTAATTCTAATCATGAGATTGTTGCATGAAGCAGTGAAGTAATCAGTCTCGCGTGACGATTAGGAAAACCATCCCTGGCACAGGTCGAGCGCTTGCATGCCAGGAGGAGTGTCTGCTGAAGTGCCCTAGAGCCAGACACTCAGCCTTCATCCAGCTCCAGGGCCACTGGGACCTTTCTGACCTTGTGCTCTGGCTGGAAGCCAACAAAAACAAAAACAAAAACAACAAATGTGGCAAAATAATAATTGCCGACACAGGGCCCCCTCTTCTGGTTATTGACCAGTAATGCAGTTGTTCATTATCTCTCAAATCCTTGTCATTAAATCAGTGCTTCAGGTGTTTCATCACCCACTTGTGCAAAATGTGATGATGATGGATTTTAGAATAATCTAGGAAGAGGATAGGATCGTCTCGATATGAGGGCAGGATTGAGAAGAAGATAAGATGACTTTTGAAGCCACACTATCAGTAGAAGGACAGATTTAGCTTGAAGGTCATCAACTCACTGAAAACGGGGATATAAAATGAGAATTGACTGCGTTCACCGGAGTTTTATGGATATCCGTGTATCAGCTTCTCTCCTTAATTTTGCCAGGAAAATGTCTTTATCGCTACTTTATGTCAAGGACGTCTGACGGCAGAGAAACATTTCAAACAGGCGCTGCTGGCTAAATGTTGGTATTTGCGAACAGGATTTTGGTTAGACAGGTTGTTGTTGTTTTTTTCCCCCCTTTGTTGTTCCGTGTTTCTGTATCAATCAATCATTTTTTGTTAGTTTGGAAATCCAACAAGTGCACGACTTGTTCAAGAAAACCTGCAATCGAAGTCCGAACATTGGCCTTTTAATAACAACAAATAAAAACAGTACAGAAACCGTTGTGGTTTTTAGCCAAAGCAAGCACATACAGCAGTAAAGGCCAGTAAAGGTACAATAGAATCTGTAAATATATACAGGTGAAGACCACAACAAAATCCAGGTTGGACAGAAGAATCAGCTGAGGTCCACTTGTTTCTCTGTTAAGAGGCCACTCTGTAACCACCACTCTCTGGTCCTGTGTTACTGCATCCGAATGCAAAAATAAAGTAGGAGAAACTGCAAGGCTGAAACCAAAAACGGTGGTACTTATATCAGCAGCGAGCTGTACAGTTCAATGTGAAATTTACAAACCAGCATGAAATCCAGATGGATTCAAACACGAAAGAATCAAAAGGTGAAAAATGCTTGTTCAAAACTGACCGGAAGGATGTGGTAACAGCATTAAAAACAAAAAAATAATCCCTGTAAATAATGTGATGGTAAAACTGGAATTTTAATGAAGAAATTATTTGCAGTAAGGTGTCAAAAACCTGATATTTAAAACAAAAACTACCTCGCAAAAAAAAAAAAAAAAAAAAAAAATACTGTCCCCGTTTCAAGGCAACGAGCCTATGTGACACGAACGAGAAAACGTGATCGGTACATTCGGTTTATAATCTAGACTTCAATGAACAGGCCTCGAACCGTGCAAAATATCTGTAGTCCAAGACAACAAAACCAACTCAAACCTTCAAGTTTCAGGTGAACGGCTGGTCCACTGTAGCACGGACGCCAGCTTTATCAACATGTTATACAACATGCATAAAACTCCAAGGGCGACACGGCTGCGAAGTTCAACACAAAATGAGCCGTTTAAGAAAAAGTCATTCGGTTTCAAACGGCCGTCCGAGAGGTAAGGCCACTGTGTTAGGGGATGGAGGGTCCATCCTATTGGTCCAGGGTTCCTCAGTCTGGGTCAGCGCGCCGTTGTGTCCTTAAAGGGGGCTGTGGTTTGGCCATTTGCTTAAAATCCTCGTAGGATGGTAAGAGTCGAAAACAAAAGCAGCCTGAAGTGTTCAGGGCCGGCGTTTTCGAGGGTCAGTAGAGGGCCACGTCAGTAGTTCATTGCAAGGGGAAGAAAAAAAAAAAAAAAAATCTGCTGAGCTACAGACTGTTCTCGAACTCCAAAAGTCACTTAAAGTCCCGAGGGGGCGCCGCTCTGCCGTCAGTCAAACCGGCAGATGGGCAGTCGGGGCTCCCTGGAATACAGATGGCCATGTTCGTGTTAGCTTATGTAACAGGCCGACAGACTCGTGCAGGACGTCTCGTGTAACCGGGGGAGCAGCCGGCGAGCGCAGGCGACCGTCGTTCAGTCGTTCAGTGGTTGAGACGGCAGTCGCACAGCTCTTTGTAGATGCTCTTGCGGATGTGAGGCATGTCCTCCTGACTGAAGAGCAGAGGCTGCTTCACCGAGAGACGACGGCAGTACTGACGGAAAGAGAGACCGACAGTGATGTGAGACAGTCCGTCGCCTCCATATCAAGGCTGGACACAGGCAGGAGCTTTCCTCCAGCGTTTCTCGCCCTACGCGCGAGACTGAGCAAATCAAATCGGAGTAGAAACCAGAGGCAGGAAAGACACCCGAGATCTACTTTATTTCTTTTTCTGCCAGGAAACAAGACAGATAAGGCAAACAGACGCAGGTGGGGTGAGGGGTGAGGGGTGGGGGTGGCTGGGTGGACAGGAAACGGGAAAACAAAACAGTGTCTCACCTCAAGGACAAAAACACCACAGTCGCTGTCATTTTTCTGCTGAGGAATTCCCTGAGGAGACAACAAGTCACAGTCAAGCACGGAGCCAGACGAAAGATGCCAGCGCTACAGTTTTTGGGCCGAGCAGTTTATATCTAACCATTCACACGCATGCAACGCTTTTTTTTTAGTGAAGGGGGAGGCAGTAGTTATAACATAGTTCCTGCAAAAAGAATGTGAAAGCAACTTGACGTTCAAGTTTTATACGCTGATCGAAAAGCAACAGTAGGAAGGGCAGAAGATGTAAAAAAAATAAAAATAAAAGACAATCGGACGTATTTATTGCTCGCTCTTAATGATCAAAAATTAATCGATGAGAAAACAAAATGTTCATGAAGTTACATTTGCTTTATTATTATCGGTATCCTGCAGATTTGGCTTCGTTAAGGGATTATTTATAAGAAATTCATTCACGTGGAATTTAAGCTCCCGTTTTCTATCACGTTGTACCGACCAATAAAAAAGAAAGCCTCCCCGTTTTCAATCACCAGTAACACACTAGCGCACGTTAACGCTTCCGGGGCACTGGATGAACACAGTGTGATCGTTACAGTCCGGGGATCAGCGTTACCTTGATGATGGTGATCTTCCAGCCTTTCTGGAAAGCTGTGTGTTTCTTCTCTCTGGCTTCAGACTGAAGGTACTTCATAATGTTCTGATATTAGACCACACACACACACACACACACACACACACACAGACCAGAGATAAGCTACATTGTCGCCTCCTCCAGCTTTACTGCTGAGGCTGTAAAACACCCGCCATGAAATGACCCGTTTCACTATCAGAAGTTGATGCATTCGGTCCAATAGCATTTGGAAAGTTCAAATAGTTGCATGTTTGAATAATCTAATCACCATTCAGTTAGTTAGCATTGGGCTAAACCGAAAGACAGCCAGCTCGGTTGGCGATAGTCTCCGCAGCTTATCTGGCCAGCGCAGGAATGTGAAGTACAGAGACATTTTTCTGGCGAGGACTCGAATGCAAGAGACTTTTCATTTATATGTAAAAGTCACACGCCACAGGTTTAAATTTCAGTTCAGTTTACAGACTAGCGTGTGGATTATTACTAGTTTAACGGAGAATAAATTATTCTTCATTAAAAGTTGGAGAACAGGAAGGACTAAAAAAAAAGGTGATCACTCTTATAGTGAGCTGCTGTCCAATCAACTGATTGTCAAACCGACTGACTGACTGATTGTCGACTTCGTGCTGTTTTACCACAAACAACCTTCCTTACTTACTTTGCTGCTCTCAGCTATAATTGGACTGTTTGCGTGTTTATACAGCAGAATGTATATAAAACAGCATGGAAGGAAGACTTCATCCTGCTTTCCTGACATTTGTATTGAAACTCTCACGACGAATTCGCAAAACATTGTCTCTCAAGCATTTATCTTCCAATTTAGAATCAAAGTAAAATATAATCCTGGTTTTTTTTTCTGTGTCACCACAGTGCCATGATGGAATCCCAGAACTCTCCAAATTCAGAAAGAAATATTGATTCGCTCTTGCCGAAATATTTTTCTTTGCTAAAAAGCTGGATGAGAGATGATCTCCCCTCACGGCTGTCCCGTTTGCTCTGTTGGAGTTCAAACCACAAAGTTGGAGTTATTTAGGGTTTGAACGCCAACCCTGAAGACATCAACACACAATGGAGGCACTCACGTCTGTGGTGTGTCTGAAGACGATGCCTTGGCTGTCGTAGTAGCTGATGGTTTTGGTTGCCATGGTGACCGTGACAAGAGACCAGTGGATCTCTAAATGGATGGGAATCAGCAAAAGCCACTTGGAGAAAAGGTCGACCTGAATTAATCCCACAAATTAACACACAGAAATGAGATATTGAGGGAACAAAACGTCTCATGTGACCTATGTAGAACAGGCCATGTACACAGATACATATATTGTCAGGCAAATATTACTTTATATGAGACACTCAAAATCCACAAACTACAGGACAGACAGGTTCATGTTCCTGTGCGACAATCGACAAGTGAATCTAGTTTCCGGCAGATATCAAACTCAAGCTTTGAGTGGCAAATGAAAAGACAGATGTAACACAACTTCAAGGTGCAGTTATCAATGATACCGTCAAAACTCTAAACTGTAAACTGTTCCATCGTCCTACTCACTTTTTTAGTCCATCTCTTCACACCGTCATAACCTTTGGCAACCAGCTGCTTGTGGAAAAAGCTGTTGAAAAAATGCACCTAAGAGAAACAAATATCAAAACTCATCAGACACCCAACAAATCTTAAGAATGTGAATTATTATTTATCATTTCCGGAATCCCAAAACATCCCTATGGTGAGCCCTTTTTACATTTTGTAAATACTAATCTAGATATTTTTCTAAATAAGCAGAAGCAGATTTACCTTGTGCTCTGTTGCCTCCATAATGAGTTCTCCATACATGTTGATAATCTGAACAGTCAAAACAAAGTCAGAAGCGAAGATGTCATTGAAAGACTGTCCAACGTCACTTAATGTATTCAACTTTTTAATCTATGAATGCAATTTTTTTTTTTAATTTTTTTTTTTAATGGGATTATTGGGGAAAAATTCCATAATAATCTTTCAGCATAATATAATTCAAGTGGTCTGAAATAACACTAAACTTCTGCACCTGCTCTTGGCTCTGTATTCAGGAAATCTAGCCCAACAACAGAGACTTCTGGCCAATCACAAGTCAGTTCAGAGAGAGGGCATTTCTATTGGCTACTGAACAAACGCAGACGCACACGCATGTTTCTTCACGTTAAGTCTAATTCGATAGTGGAACATCGCTCTGATCGCATCCCGAATGAGAGACACACAGAGAGGGCTGATGAAGAGAGACAGCGCCGGTAAAGACTTTATGGATTTTTAGATGGTCCTCCGGGATGTGTCCTGCAAGATCGAAGGCCAGTACACCACTGAACCCCATAAAACACGTGTCAATATTGGAAAAGCATTTCAGAGATGGAGAGAGCATTTCAACAGCGTGCATACACTGGTCTTTGTCTGGTGGGAGGGGCTTAGGACAAAGAGGATAGGGGGGGGGGAGCTGCAGAGTGAGGGCTGTATTTTCAAATTCTGGCCTTTTTTTTTTCCAGAAAGCTTTATTCGCAAGATTAAAAAAAAAAGTGATTTTCTTGTTGGCAGGCTGGACAAAGTTAGAAGAGCTGTGATGAGGGCTTCTGCATAGCTGTGAACAATCCCGCCTCTCTCTTTACCTGGTCGTTGAGCCAGTTCTGCTCCTCCAGCGTGCCGAGGTCCTCCAGGCTCAGCGTGTGTTTGTTATACATGACCATGAAGCCTGCAATAGGAGCAGAGGCCAGCCCCGCCCTGTACCGAGTCATCTCCCCTTTGATGTCCAGGCCGCTGAAAAGAGATACACGGAGAGGAAAAATACAGCTTCAATGGCATTTTAGCGAATACGACAGAAATGCCATATTATCTTAAAACGTCTCTGCTTCCAAATGGATCTGTCCAAATACTGTGGCAACATTACGATAATCTGGCAACTGGGCTGATTTAAATTGCCATCAAACAAGAATCTGTGCTGCTTCTTTTATGACAGGCACATGAAGAACAGCACGTCCACCTTCATTTAGATAATAAAAGCTTTTATAATAACACACAATGTCAGGTTATTCATAACAATTAATGTTCTCAACCAGCACTAAAATGATGCGTTTTGTGGCTGATGGTTATTCCTTCTCTTCTGCTTGTGTGACTACAACACTGAATGCTGGAAAAGTCCACATTGGTACTCAAACGGGTAACATCGGAGAGTGCGCGTGTGTGTGTGTGTGTGTGTGTGTGTGTGTGTGTGTGTGTGTGTGTGTGTGTGTGTGCCGACCTGCTGCTGAGGTCAGAGTTGCCCTTCTTCTTCAGGTGTTCCAGGACATCGGTCTCACTGAGTGGAATGAAACTGCCATATTTAAGATAGAAGTTCTCCAGAAACTCTAAAAAAAAAAAAAAAAAAAGCAATCACGACATGACGACATCACCCATTAGATCACGATTATAGATGTGTTCATTGGTTGCTGATAATCACAAGAGTTTGTATTTTATGAAATGGAGACCTGTGCACAGCTAAATGCAGGCAGAGCTACTTTTTGTGGACCTTAAGTCCAGTAATATACAAACTGCTGATATCTGAACACTCTTTACTGACATGCGTCTGCCTGGTTTATCGCAAAGCTGCAGTTTTGTTTATACAGTCTACCTGCAAACATGAGCGACGCCTGTCCACAAAACCAGAAACCTTTATCCTATGAAGACAAACCTCGGTGTGCCTCACTTATTTCCTAGATGTTGTCTGATCAAGGTTGAAGAGGAAATAAAAAATGTTCCCTTCTGATTCATGAAACGTGCAGATTGTTTGAAAGAAATCTGGGGTTGATCTTCAATCTGATCTCTGTCCCGAGAAACAAAATATCTTCTAGAATTCAGGCTCAGTATTTGCACCATGCGAGCAGGAACGACCAATTGCAAATATCATACATACATTATACAAAATAGAGTGTATATTATGCAACATATAGTGGGGTGGGAGTTGTATTATACTAGCCAAAACTGTTCTGCTTTTTCCTATTTTAGATTTTTTTTTTTTAACATCAACTGTGCTTTATTCACCATTTTTGTTGACTAAAAACAGTCGTCTCATCAGCAGTTGCGTCTGGATCTAAAGTTATTTTTGGAAATAAAAAAAAAATAAGCCATGTGTTATGAATTATTCATAAACATGAGTTTGGATCAACTCTGTGTATTAATGTTTCATGGACATGAATTTTTTATGGATAACAACATGACAGAAGAAGCGCCGATACCCTCAGTGGTGAATTCTCTGTGTGTAAAAACATCAATCATTGACCATTAATCATTGCAGAGGCACAGAGCAGCAGCGTGTGCTCCACGCCACATCTTACCGTGGATCATATCAGTGAGCTGCTCCAGAGTCTCTTTATTCTGCGTCTTTCCATCTGCCGCCGTTTCTTCTGGCTGATTCTTACCCAACATCTCTTCCATCTCGTCTTTCTCCCAGGTGCCGGGCTGACAGTACAGCTTGTGGTCTCGTAATGCCCAGCGATAGTGCATGATGCTCATTGTGATGGGGACTTGAGAAGTTTCCATCTCCATAGGTGTGGTTCTGCGGTGATGATCTGTCGGTGCGGTGACGTTTCCATTGGACAGTGTTACTAGCAGAGAGTCTTGGTCTGTTCTGTCAGGGATTTTGTCCACCTCTATCTCGGAGTCAAGGTCCTGTGGAGTCCCTAATCGTAAAGCAGGACGTGACTGCAATGAGATGGACAGGAGTCCGTCTCCGGGTACAGTCACAATCATGCTGTCCTCCACCTCCCCTTCGGAGTCAGACAGATTTACAGTGTCTCCATTTCCAAATTTAACTGAGCCGGAGTCATTCTGGTCCCCGTGGAGCATCTGTGCATCCTGGTTCACCCACTGCTCAGCTGAGGCCGTTTTAGAACTGATGACGGCACCATCTGTAACTCCCCTTTTTATTTCAACGTTAACTTCCATTTTCGGTGCCATCATAGCTCTCATTCCTCCTCCTCCTCCTCGACCTCTGACCACTAGCTCTCCCCTACCTGCTGATCCCAACAATCTCATCTCCACGTCTCTGCTGTCCTCACCTCCTTTGTCTCCAGCACCAGGACCTCCTGAGCCCCCGATCATCATGTCCTCCTTTCTTTGCACATCCCCTTTCTCTGGAGCAACACAGTTCCTTATTGGACCCTCCGGCAGGGAGATGGTGACAGTCGTGGTGCAAGGGGTTTGGGACTGAATATCAGCCACTGCTACAGACGTTTGCACCTTCTCGTACGCGTCATCTTCCTCCTCTGCTTCCTCCTCTTTCTCCATGGTCAAATCAAAGCTCTTGATGCGCGTCAGCTGGCCCACTTTTCTTTTTGGGGTGTCCCCAAGGTCCCTTCCAGCCCCCCTTCCTCTCCCTTTCCCCCTCCCTTTCCCTCGGCTCGAGGGTTTGACATCGTGGCCCTTACCGTTGGGGCCACAGCAGTCACATGCTTTAGGAGTCCTCTTCCTGCCTGATGTACGGCCATTGGCCTGGCCCTGACCAGGGGTTGGTGTCGGTATGGAGGCCCAGACTGACGCTGGGCATGAATTAGTGTTAAATGCTTTTGCTGGCGTTACAACAGGGGGTTCTGCAGCCGCAGGAGTCAGAGTGGAGGGCTGAGTCAAATCTGAGCTGGCGGTAAGGTCTGTGGTGAGGAGTTTGATGGGGGTCTGGGTTAGGTCCGGATCTGTGGTTCCTCCGGGGGGAGGCACAAGAGGATGTGCAGTAGCAGACACGGTTAAAAAAGGTGATGTTGATGGTGTTGTTTTCATTGGGGAAGCAGAGCCGCTGTGAACCATGACGTCCTCCTTTGGCTCTTCAACCCCATCCCCAAACCCCCCTCCCCCGTCTGAACTCCTGTCCTCTCCTCCCCCTTTCGCTTCGCCGCACCGTAAATATTATGGTTTGTTCTTCCCTTGATTTCTTTCCACAAACTTCCCTCCAGGCTGTCTTCTGTAAAGCACTTTTGCTGCGTGGAACAGTAGTGGTTGTCGAGCCTTTGCCACCACAGAAGTTAATGACAACAGCAGTCTCCGATTTGGCAGATTGCCTCCGTGTTAAAATGCCACCATGGTCTCCTAATTAGACAGACAGGAAGATGTGGAAGAAGAGAGAGAGAGAGAGAGAAAAATAAACAGGGTGAGAAAGTCAACGAGTTTGCGGTTTAAACATGAGGCATGACTCTGCTATCTTCCAGGGGCCCACGGACATTTTGTTATCAGTCAATGCAAACACAGATTAAGGCAGCCCTGTCCAGTACGTTGGTCAAATATGATTCTTTTTTTAAGATCATTAGATCAGAAATGCCTTTTTTTTTTTTTTTTTTTTAACAGTTAGTTTGTTGGTATTTAAAATAAGCTATTTTTGTTACGACACCAAATAAAGCAGCGGAGATTGATGGCTCTCAGGAGGTATCAGTAGTTTTGAAAAGTGCATCAAATATTCACTGCAAAAAAAATAAAATAAAATAAAAATGTGGCGTCTTCAGACCATCCTACATCACATGAATGAGAGCGGCTTGTTGGACATGCTGGACTTTGGTCCAGTCCCTTTTTTTTTTTTTTTTTTTTTTAAAGAATAAATGTCCCGTATCTTTTCCTTTCTGGATGATATGACGTCATTGATCCAAGTCTCGGACCGTCTTGATAGAAACACCGAGGGCACCTAAAGACAGTGACGTCATCTTCAATTAACAGGTGGTTCAACTGTTCAGAGTCACTTGTAGTTTTCGCGTGGAGGGAGCCACGTTTTAACACAAAGCGCAACAACAACAACAACCTCTTGACTTGGACGTTTTTTTTTTTTCTGCTGCTGTTTTCGTGAGTAACGCTGACGCTGCCTTTAAAAAAAAAAAAAAAAAAAAAACAGAAAGGTGTTATTTGGTTTTTAAAACGGAACTCCTCAACATAGCAGCGAGATTTTAAAAACTCCAGATTTAGCACCAAAAAAAAAAAAAAAAAAAAGTTTTAATTTCTGTAGATTACTCAGTCATTCCTGTCATTGACTTTGGCTGCTGAGATGTTCAGTTAAATGAAGAAGTTCAATGTAAAACTACCTCGTTAGCCGAGGTAATCTTTAACATTTGGCTTCGGACCGACGGGAGGCACGTACACGTGATTCGAGAATATAACGAGCCGTCGGATTATTTAACTGTCCCCCTCCTCCTCCTCCACACCGATAATATATTTCACAAAAGTTTTGCACGAGTTAAGTCACCCCCCCCCTCCCCCCCCTCCCCCTTGAAGCGAGCTAAATCGGCTAGCTTGCAGCCAAAAAAAAACACAAAGCAGCGACAACGCACACATTTCCTCCATTTTCAGGAGGAAGCCGTCTGAAGACAAAGGAAGGAGCTGCGGGTCCGACTTTCGGAGCCATTTGGATTCGAACGAGCCAAATCCGCAAGCGAGGAGTTGGAAGAAACACCGTTATACGCTACCTCGTCTGTGAATTAACAAACCCGAGTGTCGTCTGGCCACGATTTGAAGAAACAACAATCCGAGCAGCCGTCGCTCGTTGATCGCGTCACGAACGCGCTTTCGGCTTCGTCCGGAAACTCCCGAAGGAAAATAAAACCTCAAGTTCTTGCGCTTTTTATTTCGTCTTCCTTACAAACATCCAGTAAATATAATTAAGACGTGTTTTAAAATCTGAATCTTACAAGAGGCAATCGTTAAATCCGCAGTAGTTCATCCCTGATGCTATTTTTTTTTTTTTTTTTTTTAATTTTTATTTTATATGTATTAGCATGGCGTGTAAATAAATGCGTTGCCATAGCAACGGAAAAAAAACAACATAAATAACACATTAAAAAAATAAAAAAACGCATTTATTTACACGCCATGCTAATACATATAAAAGTTCTGCTCTTTTTATTTCGTCTTCCTTACAAACATCCAGTTAATATAATTAAGACGTCTTTTAAAATCTGAATCTTACAAGAGGCAATCGTTAAATCCGCAGTAGTTCATCCCTGATGCTATTTTTTTATATGTATTAGCATGACGTGTAAATAAATGCGTTGCCATAGCAACGAAAAAAACCATGAATAACACAAATTTAAAAAAAAAAAATATTTTAAATGATATTGTAATATTACTCCCAATATCATAATTTCTAGTTGCGACATCAATGACACAACACACACACACACCGTCTTGATAAGGTTTAATTACAAAAAAAAAAAAAGGACAAGAAAACAATAAATAAAACTAACAGTCAAAAAGAAGAGGAATAAACTACAAAATGATCAACAGTGAAAGGTTACATGAGGAGAATATTAACATAGTAACTGCTGGCTCCATAACACCAGTACATTTCAACCTTTTCAAAGCAATGATATAAATTTTGTAAAACCACAGGTCTATTAACTGTAAAAGTGTGAAGTGGGTGTACGGTTAAGTAAACTAATTCTGCACACAGGCCAATATCAAACAATCAAACGCAGACATATTTGAGTAAAAAAAACAAAACAAAAAAAAAAAGGTTTTTTGAAACATATAAACAAAATATTTGAGCTTACATTATAATTTCTGCACACACACCCACTAGCTTCAAAGATAATGCAGAAGATTATGCATTGAGATAAACACAGTCAGTCTATACATTACTATTTGTACATAAGGTCAGTGCTATATTATTCTCTACTAGCATGATGAAAAACAACAGGCATACTGAGTCTCTTTACAAGTGTTATTTGGCTGGAGTGACGCAAGGTGATTAGACTTCATTAATCCCATCTGAACACCAAACAAGTAGAGAAACAGTTGTACAAGAAGTCTCACTTTTCACATACGTCTTACAATGCTGCAGCGCTGCAACTAATGATGCCACGAGGAATCATTTGGAAAATCATGCCATTTCAATTAAAAATATGGATAAGCTTTTCACTGCCAAGACTTTCAGTGCTTTTTAAACTGGCATCATGAACAGGTACAGTTAACTTTACGATTTTTTTTTTTTTTACAAAACAATATTGACGAAGGCCCTTTTACCCTTTGGTCATCTGACAAGTTAATGACCGAGATGCAAACGCTTTCTTTCATTGGAGCGAGCTCACAACGACTGACGTTTGAAAAGGAAATAACAGAGTTGGAGTTGAAATCACCTTTCGTACGAGATCAATCTACTTCCCGGAGAGGAACGTTCTTTATCTTACAGTTTTAGTCATGTGTTGTGCACATGACCTTTCAATGATACGATGCTGCACAGTGAAAGACAGTAGAAAAGTGGATGTTGGTAAAGATGACCAGGGTGCAGCAGGCAGTGGCAGTTCTGTGGTTGGGCCTGGAAGAAATGATTCATAAGATTACATGGGATACGAAGATGAACGCAAAAATGACACAGTTTTATCCTTTAAAAGGATAAATATATGACTATGATTCTTTAATAGAGCTGGAGAAAAATGTCATATGTTTATGACAGAGTGCCACTACCTATCAAAGTGTAGTGTTGATAGCTGGAGTGTGTATCGTCTTGGACACTGCAGCGCCACTGCTGCCCCCTGCTGTTAAGACCTGGAGCTGCAGCTGGTAAACACTGTCAGCCTGAAGACCATGAACTGTCACCGATCGCTGAGACTGTGGAGGGTGAAGCAGGGGAAGTTCACAAACACACACGGTTAGAACATAACTAGCAAAATAAAACATTAGAGTAGGAGTAGTAGTTCCCAGAAGAACTGATTATAAGAAGCCTCACTGACAAAAATTATTAAGATTTTCTTTTCTATTTTTATTGGATTTTTTTTTTTTGGAGAGATTATAAAATATGACGACAGTTATCCACTAATTGATGATGCATCCTTATAATGTCCCTTTTTACTGCTTTTATAATTTAACCTTTTAAATGTATCAGTTTTCTTGATTCTTGACTCACTTGAAATGTAAGAGGAAAGTAAAAAAATAATTTTTAAGACACATCCACACCCTCTTACACAGAGACACACACCCATACACAATCCCCTTAATATATTTATATTTGATATTTTGTACTGCTATTTTATTGCTTTTCTATTATCTTATTGCTTCTGTATGCTGCTGTAGCGAAAAAAATGTCCCCTCGGGGATTAATAAAGTAACTACCTAACCTAACCTAACCTTAATGCCCCTCAGCTATTATCCTCCTGCTGTGAGCAACAACGCAGACCTGACTTTTCTCTTTGTCTCACCGGTGCGATTGTCTGCGTCTGGGAGATAAGCGCATCTTCCTGTCCTTCTATTGCCTCAGATTGCAGCGTCCAGGTGAACTGGAACCCCTCAACGGCTGCTGGGTCCAGTGCATGCTGGGATATCCTCCAGCGAAACGTTGTGAGCAGGGTGCCATTGACTTGTTTAAAGTCTGCTGTCAGCCGTTCTGGACGCAGTACCACTTTTCTGCCTGCCAGGAGGCGCTCTGACACAAACAAAGGACACATTTCCTTCACCGATCACAGAACACTTATACATTTTTCACCAGGTTTAAAATGACAATTTTTAATGTCCTTAAAGTCCATTAAACTAGATGACTGTGTACATGCAACAAAAGGTTGTTAAGCAAGACGACTAAAATTTTGTGACAATACTTTGTTTCAGTGTTTGTGAAAGAGTGTGTCAGTGTTTCTACAAGCCATCTTTTGGGGTCAAATTACAAAAGCCACCTTCTAGAATTATGTTTTTTTTAATAGGCAATAAGGGGTTATGGGATTAATGAACACTGCGTTTACATCTGTGTTTACTTACTCCTACCCTCAGCGTTGCAGGGCAAAGCTTTGTCTCCTCTGACCCTGATGGAGGAGCAAGTCGGGGTCGTAACCCAGGCAACAGCCTCTGACCCCGGGTCAGCCTTCATTGCCACAGCGACCCGGTACTTACAGGCGAACAGCAGGCCGGTGATGGTGTGATGGGTGCCCTGCAGAGACGGGAAACTTTAAACTGACCCATTACAAGTTTCCTTAAAATATACATTTACCTCCATTTTCTGTCTCGACACCTGTCTTATATAAGCAACTTGTTAGCTCCTCGTGTTAAAATAAACACTACAGTTTTCCGCACTTTGGCAGCTTTGCAGGTCAAATGTGGAGAAATTCTGAGCAAAAAATCATGTTCTGTGATTTCGAGCAAGCTGCAAAGCACTTTGATGTTCATCAACCCCTTCATCTGTGATCACTTTGGATGAGTGGTTACCACCTGGACAACTTTGGTTGAACATCTAATGTTTCCTAATACAGTGAGCAAAAAAGTGCTCTTCCCTGCTGCAGATCCCATTTATGTTTGGGTTTAGAACAGTTGCATTTCATACAGAACATGTATAGAAAAATAAGATTTACGTTTTGGCAAAACATTTCATTCTTAGTGGTTATTGGTCAGGTTAGTCTGCAAAGAACTTTACCGCAGATTATTTTTTCTGTCAAATTTTGACATTTGCTGATTTACCAATTCATTAGTCACACCTGTACAAACTCCAGTTGGTACACTACGCTGGATTAAATACCTTGATGAGAATTACTTCATTAAAGTTTTTGTTGAGCTTGTTTTGTTCTTTTTAGGTTACATTATTTTCCCCAGAAGGACAGGCCAAAAACACCTTTGCAAATGTAAACCACTCCGGTCCATGAATTAGAAATTGCAATATAGAAATGATATAGATTATTTCTTTAAGAAACAAACACACACAAGCATAGAAATGTGCCTCTGCCAAGTATCTGACAGGGTTATGGTAAGAGTGATGGTAGGCAGAGACAGAGAGATGATGGCACAGAGGCAAAGTTGCACACAGACAAAGGATGGGAGCATTCCAGACTGATCTGAATTATGGTGATGAAATATGATCTGCCATCCACACATGCGCGCACACACGCACGCACACACACACACACACACACACACACAAGTAACACTTAGAGAGTAACAAAAGATCTTCACGTTATTTCATGGACACACAGATTCACATAAAACCCAGCCAGGAGACTGTACCTGCACTGTTGTGGTTCTCTCTGTGCTTGAAACATTAGTACTGCAGGTATGTGGACGCCACCGCAAAATGTATGGACCAGGGTGTCGCTGCCTGGCTGTGATAGAAAAAAAAAGAGGGATCAGACACACATGACAGAGCCTGTGTTACCTCATTTGAAAAATATGTAATGATAATATATTAAATGCTCCTATATATATATATGCCACTATGGACAATCAGCTTGGCCCCAAACACCCACATACTCATGTATAGATAATTTTGTTGAAAGTAATAATCACTTCTTGCAGTGGTCATTATTGTAGTGCAATAAATCGATCACCTTCAGATTAGGTCTACTCATCCTTCTCTGATTATTACTTTCAACAAAATTATCTATACATGAGTATGTGGGTGTTTGGGGCCGAGCTGATTGTCCATCATCCACAGAGTTAACAGTTTGCTCCACAGCTCTTCCTGTATCACAGATTGTTCATGGTGTTTAAGTGCTTTTCTCAAGGCCATTGGTGTGCATGAAAGGGTAGTGAGAGGCAAATTTTGGAGTCCAATTATCCTATTTCCATTCCAAGTATTAAAAATGCGTCCTTTCCTTTCAGTTTTGTTTAGTTGGTTAGTGTTTCAAAATCAACTCACTGTGGTACCACTTCCAGAACGCCTTCACCTGCAACTGGTTGTCATGATAATGAGGGGAAGCAACCTCCAGCCGCAGGTCTCCAGGGGTGACGGAGTCCAGGGGGGATTCAGGGTGAGGCAGAGAAGACGAGACGGGCAGGTCAGAGGAAGAGGGGGAGGAGGATGAGAGGGAAGGAGAGGAGGGAAGGGACGATGAAGATGAGGAAGAAGACGGGAGCTCATTGGAGAAGTCTTTGCCTTCGGTGGTGTCAGATTGAAAGAGCGCGAGAGAGAGAGAGAGAGAGAGAGAGACAGAGGGAAAACAACACATTTTAGCATTTTACAGCTAGGCTGATTTAAAGGCTTTTTGTTGGAACGATAACAAATAACCTGAATTTCAAAGTTCATAAATAACAAACCTCGTTTCTTCCGTTTGTTCAGTAATTTTTTTTTATAGACCTACAAACAAACGTAAAAGTTTGTATGCAGGTGAAATGTTCACTGTCCTGTGTGTGCATGTTGAGGACGGTCATGAAAGTATTTGTAGAAACATATTTTTTGGTCTAATTTTCCCAACGAAAATAATTACTTTTAACAAAAAATATACATCTTAAGCATAAAAACATATCGGATATGGGAACATGATCTATTAATCATGAAGTTGCTCACTGTTATGTATGTGTGCGTGTGCGCGTTGAGGATGTGAAACGTGTTACACAGCACATGGAATTCATAAATATGTTGTGACAGAAATATCATAAACTGGTAATGGGAGTGCAGCTGGTAGCGTGTTTTCCTGTTGTTTCATTCACCCCGAAAACACTAATTGGCTTTATCTGGCCAAACTGACCCTCATTAGCATCGAGCAGAAAGCCAAAACATGGACTGTTTCAAATAAGATTAATCCTGAATTATAAGTGGCAATATTTTCATATATAAAGTTGTTGGTATGTGGTTTGGTAATTGAGCTGCAGCTGGCTATAATCCTCGGCTGGGCTGACCGATAGGTCACCTATAAATACCTCTGTTGCCTAGACGACCATTAACATTGCCACTTTCCACTGTACTACATGTTTCTGCGTGTTGAAACAGTGCAGCCATAGGAAGACCGAATATGCTGACAGTCAGCAAATGCAGCAGCTCTAACCTTAACAGGAAAATCATTAACTCAATAATGTATGGCTCAGCTAACAAATAGGTGCTGTGGACTGTGCTGTATAAACACTATTTATTAATGTCATGACAAGTTAATGAAATGTTCAAAAAGAGTACTTAATAAGTGCTGTTTGGGACAGAGCTCCTTGGCTGCGAGAGTAGTCCCTGAGTTAATATGACTGTCTGGTTGAATCACATCAGCACAAACTGAACAACTACATTTTACACAACTCAGCCAAGGAACAGCAGTTCACTGAGCAACTTACATTTAGTTGTACCGTGTTTAGTCTTTCAAGGCAAAATTGTACAAAATCAACCGAATGTTTGGTGCTTCTTACTGCCAGTTCAATATTATATAATGCTCAACCAATCTGTTTAGAGAGAAAGGTGTGATTCATGGTAGCCTATGTAATATTAAATCACAAACATTAAACCTAGAATTAGTTCATCAATGGTAAAATGACTAATTGTCACTTTTACACCTTTTTTTGTACAAATTAGATAAATAAGCTATTAAGATAAATACTCTTGATTGGGGAGGTGTAGATATGTTGGTAGGCAGACAGAGGTTAGCTGCCTGCTCTCTGTCTTCATACAAAGCTACACTAACCATGTACTCACATTATTAGAAGTGAGAGTGGTATCATCAAGTCTCAGCAAGAAACCAAATAAGTGTCATCAGGTCAAACTGTTTCTTAACTATAAAAGCAATAATTACTAACAGAGTCATTTAATACTGAAAGGAAACATGTAGCCTCTTATAATACACTGGTATTGTTAAATATCCAAATTATTCCACAATATAAATGTGAGGTCAGCCCTGTGAGGAAGATGCTTTGCTTTGCTTTTTACCTGTATGAGTGACTGTGGTGAAAACAAGTTGAGCTCTGTGACTCTTCAGTCTCTTCTGACCCCAGTAGACCACCGTCTGGACAGACAGGATGTAAGAAGTAGCAGGCAGCAGGCCTTGCAGCCACAGCTCACACTGTGCCTACAACACATTGAAGAATAGGAACATGAATTAGAGAAACATAATATTTCTAATTTATTTAAACCTGTATTCCTTAGCTTCTTCTAGGTCTGTGCTGATGCAGCTTTATGCGCTAGAACCGGATTGGGGTCTCATACTGTTTGTACCAAACGACGCAAAAATAACTAGAAATAGAAATAGAAGAAATTTCAATCACCAACTGTTTGTCTACAGCAGATAAAGTCAAAGAAGAACTGCTTTATTACGTCGTCAGGGTCGCGAATACAGAGACCACCATCTCCATCCTCCTTACTGTCATAATTATCCGCATCGCCATCAACCTGAGTGCTGTGTGTGCCTCGCTGCATGACTGACAGTGCAGACCTGTTCTGCATTAGTCCGCTGTTTGACTGACATCTCATTAACAAGCTCTTAGTCAATCAGCTCTGTCTGTCTGTGTGGATTTGAGGCAGTCACAACAAAGAGATGCTTGGATGATAACGAGTGTGTGTGTGTGTGTGTGTGTGTGTGTGTGTGTGTGTGTGTGTGTGTGTGTGTGTGTGTGTGTGTGTGTACACTTTAAGAGCAAATGAGACTAAAGCAAGTTAAAAGCAGTTTCTTGGTGACCTATTGACAAAATGGGGTAAAAGTATTTCCATTACCCTCAAGATAGACAAAACATATGGCCTGTACAGCTGTACGTCGGTCGGTGTGTGTGTGTGTGTGTGTGTGTTGTGAAACGGAGAGCTTGAGAGAGGCCTGGATTTCTATTTTGGTGAATAATGTCAGTGGACATTATATGCAAGAGACTGATGTATATTTAAAAGCACTGATTCAGCAGAGGTTTGAACACTTCCTCTGAATTCCCCTTTTACCATCAGGTTTAATGCTAAATTTCTCCGGTCCTGCATAAATTCCTGATTGACAGGATATGTGTTTTACACACGTAAAGGGAATATATCACGTTGTGCTGATGGAGGGCAATAAAATATCAGCGCTTTCCATGATAAAGACATTTATTTTACACAACGTAGCTCTGCTATTCTGGTTCCTACCTGCCTGTTGTGATGCTGCTGGTTTGTGTGTGTAGATGCAGCTGCAAGCAGGAAACACTAGTTAGGGGGGCTCATTTAAATTCCAGACCTCCCAGCCAAGCAGAACAGAGGACCAGACTACAGATAAATGGCTCCGCCAGGCTCAGTCTGGGATCGCCATCACTACTTAGGATAGCTAGATCCATATGAGTGTGCCTGCATTTAACCTCGAAACTTTGATGTTTATGCTTCAGCTATTTTTTCCATGAAGTAAATGTTCACATTACTTCTGTTACTTGCAGAAAGACATCAGACAAAGTGGAACAATCCAGAGAATGATTATTTTTATCATTCATTATTTTGCCTGTTTACTAATTGGAAATAAAAAAAAGGTTCAGTCATTACCGAGGTGATCATACCTGTTGCATCAAGGCTGAAGTATCTGTTTGTGTTGTTTACAGTGATTATGGGTATTTGGTTGCTGTTGTCTTGACTTAGCTGCATTGCTAACGTATTACATCATCATCACACCTATAATCACGATAATAAAATCCTCCCATTTAAGTATCACTGCTGCATTAAATGTAATTTTAAAAGGACATCAAAGACTTTTAGAAGTTAGTCAATGACTTGAGCAACAATGACGAAGCAAAATAACTTCATATCCCATTAGTCTGAGCTGGCAGCTAAAGGACTGCATCAACATCTAAATATAAATACCATGACACGTCGCTCACGCAGATCTTTAGCTGCTGTAGAGCCATGATAACTGATACACCCACTCACTAATGCCCTCATGCTGTAGTGAGTGGCATATTGTCGGTACATTCCCAGATGCTTTGACTGGAGTTAAGCACATTATCCAAATGCAGGAAAGCCACTTCTCCCTGTTGTCAGTCAGTCTACATGGCTCAGTTGTCATGTTATTCCCGCGCTGTAAAGTCGGACCAACATGTTGTCATTGCACTCTAACAAAGTTAAGTCCCGTGAAGATAATGGTGCGTCTGTCTGAGGACAATATTGCATTTTCAGATCCACAAGGAACACATGCAAAAAGTCTGCAGAGGACTTCAGTCATGGTAAAGCGTGGCAAACAACACTTTCAGGGTGAATATGTCAAATTAGTGCACATATAAAGTTTTTTTAATACCTAATTTTTGCTCATTATTTAAGTCTACTTCCTGAATCAAGATGTAGGAGTAGCTCCTCCGAGTCTCCACCTAATTCTCATTTGTAGGATCATTTATTGGCCACAGGTGGTTTCAGCAAGACGTAGTTTAATTTAAAGGATTATTTAATGTCTAATATTCAGAATGACTATCAAGGAGTGTTAAATGGGAGTACCATCCTTTCCTGTGGTGCGTGTTGCCTCCTGTTAACCTTCATGATGTTGTAGCTCAAATATAAGCAGAACAACATACAAACTAAATGAGTTATTCCAGTTTGCACCACCACTTGTACACAGTAGCTGTTTACAGAACCTGTCCTGTTTGAGCACTGCACACGCCTGTAAACTCACCACAGCAAGGAGAATACAACAAAGAACTGTGTGCGTGTGCATGTGCGTGTGAAGTGCAGCTGTTTACAGGCCTTGTAAAACTTCTCAGGTGCAGCTATAGATCTCATGTGTTTGCCGCATGTGTGCTTTTGTACTTTAAATTGTGACTGAGGAGTTTGTACATTTTTACAGTGGCCCTGAGAGCTCAACACAATGTTAGAAAAGAACATTTCTTCAGAAATTTGTCGACACATGCGTAGCATTTGCAATTGAAAAGAAAAAAGTTAATGAAAAAGTTCAAAGTTATAACATCACTGCCATTCTCAAACCTTTCCCCGACATATTCAGTGGTTGCAGATCGGCAGATGATAGAAGAGGAGACTTTTGGCCTTGGTCAGGGTTTGCACTCTCTGATTGCCCCTCAAGTTTGTATATTTTCACATAATATTATGATCAGAGTGAAGACAACATCAATGAGTAAATAGTGTAATTAAATGCTCAGAGATCTTCCTTACCCCCTGAGTCACTCTGCTGTTGCTCTCCTTTTTACCCTGTTCTTGTGTGCGCGAGTGTGTAGGTCGTGTGTGCATGTTGCTGTGCACTGTATGTGTGTGTGCGTGTTTGTGCACTGTGTGTGTATGTCGAGACATCCAGGTGATTCTGTAGTTGTGGACAGGCAGGTCTCCCTCCCTGGGGGGATCCCAGTGTAACAAGGCCGCCACTGAGACCCCACTCCCCTTTGACCTACAGAGAGAAAAACACAAGTCAAACAACATCACAACAGGAATGGAAATGAATTCATGGTAATAAAGAGTCCTTCACAGTCATATGTAGAAGTAAATCTTTAACGGTTCTGCCGAGTGGCAGTAAACTAGATTCACTACTTGTTTGTCAGCTGCTCTCTGTTGGGTTTACAATCTTCCATTTACTCTGGTAGGTACAGAAGAGGCTCAGACACTTTATATCATGCTGAAAAGAAGCTACAATTTAAGTCATCACCTCTGTTATTAAATGTTATTGGAATATCTCTTTTGCTCCAAGACATGGTCTGAACTTTATATGGCCTTATTTTGCAGCATACAAATAGGAAAGACACTGCAGTTTGTAATTGAACACGGATGAACTGTAATTTCGGATGTAGATACGCAAATCAGACAAGGCCTGTTTTTGTCCCAGACCACATTATATAAATGATTTCTCAGCCTGCAGTGCTATAAATGTGTACAGCAACTACCTCAGAAAGGAATATTCATTCATCTTTTTATCTTCCATCTCTATAAGTCGTTAGATACCTTTCCGTGAACTGGGACGCCGGTTGGGAACCCGTCCAGTCTAGGGTCTGGTTGATCACTCTTATATTTATCGGCGGTTCTGGAGCCGAAGGGTCTGCAGAGATAGGCAGAAAAAGAAACGTGCAGTCATGAGTAAAATGGTCTAAAAAAAGTAAATAAATCTAAAAACATCATCAAAATCATCATCATCAGGACATACACGATTGTTCATTGGCCATTTACGTCCTCACGGGGAAGTAAGCGTTAATTGAAGATCTGATTGGGCTGAATGATACTGAAGATCGACTTGCAATTTTCTGAATAATGCTGCAGTTGGGATTGAAAGTCTTATTTTCTATTAATTTAACTACAGATTTGCATAGTATTAAACTAAATCCCTTGGTTAGCACCGTCACTCATGTATTGTGTTTCTATATAACTAGAATTATATAAAATAATGAAGCTTCTTGTTGACTTTCAACAATCGATATTTATGCAAATATTCTCACTTTCCTTACAAAGTTTAACTGCTGCACACAACTTGCTTTACTTTACTCTCCATGTTGACGGCCACGGTGCCTCAAGTTTCCACATTTTACATGTTCAAGTTGCAGCTGGAGCTTCTAAAAAGACACAACGTGCTTTTTATTCTTTCAAATGTCAAAATTACACAGTCTAGCAAAATGGGCATAAAAAAAAATGCAGACACCAGTGTGAAGAGCATACTAACTCAACAACAGCCTTTTAAGTTATTTTTTGTAGTTTGCCAACTCCCAAAATAAATTATCTAAATTAACGGTCACTAGCATAAACTTTGTTGCACTACATCTTTTTAATTCCTAATTGAGTAATGTACGAATAAAATCGAGGCTCAAATTTGCTCCTGATTTCAATCCGTTTAAACATTTAGCTCTTTCTATAGAAGGGATTTGTGTTGAGATCCTTGTTTCCTTAAAGCAGCTATAACCAGCTTGACTGGACTGAATTGTCTAATAACTCGATATTTAATGCGCTGCAGCGGAGAAAAATAAAGAAGCTGTTCTGGGGGGAAAAGGCCAATTTCCTCTTGGTTTTATTCAAGTCTACAAAGCCAATTAGATTTACAGCATCAAAGGTGAGTGATACTGGAGAAGCCTGAAGCCCTTTTCAGTAGCTGCCACATCACAGACCAAAGGCGACCACCACTGGTCACCGTTTGCTTCCCAAATGAAATCTTGAGGTCGCCGTTCTTTCAACAAGGACTCTGTATCTCATTAGAGCCTCAAACCCCAATGCTGTATTCGATTAAAACTACAAAATGTATCTGATTAGAACTACATCCCCCATGGCAGGCCTCCCACAGGCAGTGCTTGGCTGGCCCACATGCAGAGATCAAAGCTAGGGCAACATGTTGGAGCTGTAGGACCTGGCCTGTTTGTGAGTGCATGCGTTTGTGGTGTTTTTTGTTCTAAGCTTGGTATCTTTCAGTGTCAGCACTAATTGCCAGATCAGAACGAGGCCAGATCAGAAAGAGGCCTTTTTCTCTCTGTGTCTTGTTTCATGAAATGAAGACATCAGGATGAGCTTTTGGATCCAGACATTCCCCTGTAATTACTTCTGGCAGGTCCTGTGCAACTCCAATATCTCAATAAACAGGAAAAGGGTTTTCAAATCCCAATTCTCACTCTGGTTCGCATCAGGTCACCGTGGAGGGACTACAACCATCACGACATCTGCCAGCTTCCTGATTTGTGACCCCTGACCTCCAGCCCCTGACTAATCAGACTAATGAACTGGAAACACAAGACTCTGACTGCGATCAGATGGTATTTGGAATGTGTCTTTAACCTTTAACACAGGCCCTCAAAATACACTCAGACCCACACCCCATGTCTTAAAAGAATAATTTCGCATTTTGACATTCACACTGATGTGCTTTCTTGCAGAGAGTTAGACGAGAAGATCCATATACTGTAGCTTCTTTTTGTCTTGTACATGAGGCAGCAGAGTTTAGCATGAAAAAACTAGAGTTTGAAAACTACAATTTATTATTTTTTTTGGGGGGGGGGGGGGGGGGGTTGTGTGGCACTTTTCCTTGACTGGGAGCCGTAACTTACTGAAATCAGTTATCTTGTCGTATCATCAGGAGTAAAAGAAGAATCCAATCAGCATTTCTGAGCATCACTCCGTACAAAACAAAGCATCATCACAACATGAATGCAAAGAATTCAGGAGGCTTTAGCTTCAAGCCAAAAGTCTCCCACATAAACCCCCGATAAGAACCCAAACGTTAGCTGGCTGCTGCTAATAGCCTAACGGGGGAATTATGCCAACACCGATTAAAAAAAAGGGTATTATTGCTCACAAATCAGCAATGTGCGGTCGTTCGTGTTGAACAAACTGAGAAATCCAGTGTCCTGTTGGGAAGTTTTCTCTCTTTTGGACATTATACTGCTACAAGATGAGGAGAACAGAGGAAATAAATTCCTCTTCAAGTAAATATAATTGCCCATCTTGTCTTTGTCCCGTCCATATGTTGATGAATCCAAATTCTTTCAAATTAATGTGATGGATGTAGCGGTTTGTTTACACTGTCAAAAAGGTGAAACTGATGTACGCTTGTGGATTTTTTCCACTTTTTCTTAACATAAAAGAGACGCAAACAAATATGTCTAAATGACGCATGTATATGTGCAGCCCAGAAAAATCAAATGTAACCAAAAGCTCCCAGAGACGTATCCGTGTACTCCGGCACACGTTGCAATGTTAATAAAAATCCTTTTGGAGGCTAAAAGGATTCCACCATTTGGTGTTGTGCTGCAGTGGTGGAAAATGCTATCTGAGACACCTCCTCATAATCTCCCAGAAGTGTTCAACTGATAAAGAACCTTTTTCCAAACTTCGGTCCAACCTGAAGTCATTATTCACATTCAAACATTCTCCAGCCAATCCTGGCAGGGAGTTCATATCACTAGCCAATCCTGGCGTAACACCAGTATGACCTCAGTCTGCTAAGCATTAGAGTTAGGACCTCCTACAGTGTGTGTGTGTGCGTGCGCATGTGTGCGTGTGCGTGAGACTGTCTTTCTCTTACTTTCACCCTGTCTCACTGACCCACGCGGGGGATTTCGTTCTGGCACTTAACCAGCTGAATGAGTATGCATGCGTGTGTCTTTCACAGTATGTGTAAATACATGCGTACAGTTGTGTGTATTTTCTGTTTCCTGTCAGTGTTTTATGGACTGCCTGATAGTTTTTCTGCTGTGTACCTTATCCATCAAGACTGAGTGAAAGGGAGAGAAAGAACAGAGATGGAGTCGAAGGGAAATGTTCCCGAGTTTCTGACTTTTCCCCGCGGAGGTGTAATATCTCTCATAAAATGACACAAAGTGAACGCAAGTAACCGTGTTTTGCTCAGTGTCTCATGACAGAATATCAAAATTCACAAGTAGGTTATGGAAACACGCGGGAGGAATCATCACTCTCCGTGGGACACTCATAACGGTTCTCTTAAGACAACCGAAGTATGTGTTTAGAGAGTGTTTGTATTACCTTTACTGGAGATGTAGTGCTTGCTGGGTGTGGTGAAACCTCTGCTGCCGTGGCTGTTGATGGCTGCAACTCTAAACTGGTACCAACGCTGAGGTCTCAGATCTGACAGAACCACATCTTCAGAGAGGGTCTGAAAACACAAACACATAACAATGACTAGGTACATGAGAGGCAAAGGGTTTTGTTTCAGACAAACAGCATAGTGCTGAGGTTTTAGCTCTTAAGAGCTTTACATTCTTTTCTATCGTGCAATTCCATCAGGGAAGCGTCTGAAACCTAACGCCAGATTTATAAAGAAGAACAACAAGTCCCGGCACATGTGGTGCGGCCGCCATAGAGGTCTGATGTCAATGTCACGAAGATTCCATGGATTCCATGAAGGAAGTGAGACATCTTAAATCCACAGAAGAGCTGCAGCAGGTGTATCTAGGAGAACTAGTGCTGTTTTCGAGGAAAAGGGTGGTCGAGCCAAACGTCTATTTGTTTGTTGTTGTTTTTTTTATGCCTCTGCGATCGCAACAACCGCGACCAGAGGCATTATGTTCTGGGTTTGTCCATCCGTCTGTCCCATTCTTATGAACGTCACATCTCAGGAACGCCTTGAGGAAATTTCTTCAAACTTTCCACAAACATTTACTTGGATACATAGACAAACTAATTTTATTTTGGCGGCCACAGGTCGAAGGTCAAGGTCACCAAGACCTCATGCTTTTTCCATTCTCGTAAGCTCAATATCTCATGAATGCCTTGGGGATATCTGGAAACAGGGGGAAACAGCTAGCCTCTCTCTTTGTTACCGTCCAGAGGTAACAAAAAAAGCACAGACGAGCACCTCTTAATGTCACTTAATAACACATTATGTCTGCTCTAAACAAAAAATATTTAAGTGTAAAAATACAACATTGTGGTGTTGCAGGTAGTTATTGCTGGAGTATTTCTCGGAAATTGCCATTTATTCAGGCATTAGAAAAGGACATTTCAAAACAATTAAGAGTAGGGTAAGGAGTAGGATAACTAACTGAAACACCTCTGTATAATACAACAAAAGCACCACAAACTACATCAGTTAAATTAACACCTTTCTCAAAATATTTCCAATTAAAACTGAACATGACATCCTTCATGAAGGTAGAATTGCTGCATGGCTGTTGTATTTAACTGCATTACTTTTTGCTTGATGTATCTAATAAACTGGCAGCTGACAGTTGTACATGGAGCAGGACGTCAGATGAAGTCAGATGAACACCGTCAGATTGGAATTCAATCTGATAATAGTGAAATTAAACGATTTGCCAAAATTATGGTTGAAATTGCCAAAGATTCGCATGTTTTGTCTCCCTGACAGTGCAAATGTAATCACTGCTTAAAATCTACTCATCCACAGACACACACACACACACACACACAGACACGAGCCATCTATTTAAGTCCATAATGAGCGTTCAGTCATTCAGACGCAGCCGGTGGAACGACTGTGGCTGCCTGTGGTTCCTGTTTAAGCTCTGCTTATTTACCTAACCTCACACAGGCACACACACATGGACGTACAGTGCACACACACACTCACTCATACACACACACACGCACAGACACACGTAGGGTTTACCCTGGCAGAATGGGAGACTGACTGGGGTGGAGAGGTTTAGACAGCAAGGCAGCAGACTGATGAGGTGGAAACAGAGTCTAACATCCATCTCCATAGCTGAGAAGTTTCATCATTCGAGGCAAATTGAGAGTTATGAGGTAAAGATATGTTACAAACTTTGTGGTGTTGCTCCACTGTTAAAGGCACAGGGAACCCTTTCTACAGCCTCAACGGCTCTGCTACCATCAGTGTTGTCAGTTAGAAAGAATCAACGATATGTCATGCTCTTAATTAAATTTTTCTCAGGCTATTAGCGTCCTCATATCATTATCTCTCCGTCTGACAACCCTAAGTAATAAAGAGAGAAATTATGAATAAGCAAATACATTTCTATAACATTAACTATACTTCTCGAGTCAAATCCTTAGTCAATGATTAGCTTCTTTCTTAATAGTTATAATGTCAATATCTCCAAATGTCCAATCACTTAATAAAACCCTGGGATAAAACGAGGAGAGGCTGCTAGTTATTTACCATGGCAACAGTCGACCACGGGGAGGCGTGGTCTTCACTGGGGTGAATGCCGATGTTCCAGCGGGACTGAAGCATGTAAACGACTGGCTCCACGCTGACATTGAACTTTGAAACCCACACCAACTTCACATGACCCTCTGAATCCTCCACAAAGCTCATGTCTCTGCGCGGCTTCAGAGGAACACCTGCAAGAAAAGCGAACGGGAAAGGAATGTTTTTTTTTTTAAAAGACATCTGAATATCATTATGGGATTATGGGTGTGAGGACAGAAGAGTGGCGTATTGTGTGTTGTACATATTGGAAATTTATAGTTTGTAATTTTGGCAAATATAAGACTGACTTCACTTGACTATGTAATGACACGGGGCATGGACCGTTTAAATAAATAAATTAAAGTTGAAAGGATTTCAAAGACACCATCACATCTTAGTACTTTTAGAATTGTTAAGTTAATCAATACCAACTTATTAAAAATTAAAGTAAAATTTATCAGGCATAATTATATTCACTACAAATGATTCAATCCCTTCTCAGTGATGTGATGTTATAACACTGGTGAAATTCAAACAACATAAGCAGGGAAAGAAATATTACAAAATGTCACTCAAGCAATATTTTGTTTGTGTTAAATTATGACGGCAGCCAAAACATAACCGCATCTGAAGCAATCCATGTTAGTGTCTAAATCCAAACAGACTCAAGATAGAGACGCTAACCAAGATGGGACTGTCTAAAACTTGGGATGCAGTTAAGCAGGCAGGATTCACAGATCTTTATTACATTAAATTGTTTTCAATTCATTTGCCAGACACTCGATCAAAGCGACTTGCAAAATGTATATTTAAAGAACATCACAAGAGCTAGATGTCATGTCAAATACTGTAAGTGCATCCTTCTTGAACAAGCACCTAAAAGCGTGTTCAGTGTAACGAACATCGGCAGCTAGTGAGAGCATATCATCTGACAGAGCTTTTATCTAAAAGAAAAAAATGGATAGCTAATCATCATTAATATAAATTAAACCACAGTCACACTTGATAGGACAATCAGTAACAGTTTTCTCTTGGAATCTGTTCTCTACCACCACGCCATTAAGGCCAAATTGTGCTGCACACATTCCTAAACAGCTGCCAGGGAATGACCTTTACCTTTATATAGATTGGCCGGGGCTTGGCATGTGGATCCGCAGCCGTTGGCGCAGCACTTCCTCGGGGATGGACAGTGCTGGTCAGACGAGCAGCTCTCCACGCAGGCTGCAGCAAATCCCGTGGCCCGCTGAGGCGGAGGGCAGTCTCCCTGACGAGACGACCTCAGGGAGGTCAGAAACTCCCGGCTCGTCACACACTCTGTCTGCTTCTGAGGGGGAGAGAGAGAGAGAGAGAGAGAGAGAGAGCGCACAGGGGGGTATTATTATTACTGCAGTTGACACACAACGGAAATAATGCGCAATGTTAAGAACACACAGACGAGGGCATAATAACACGCAGTGTTTCCTTTGGTAAACTCCTACTGACTGGCAGCCCTTGAGCTTTGGTCTAAAATGTGTGTGTGTGTGCGTTTGTGTGTTTTTCTGTGTCTGTGCACATGGCTGCAGATCTGCAAAATGTAAACACAAGCTTCAGCTAATAGCCCTGAATTACCCAGTGTTCCTGACCAGCCAGCCAGTCAGCCATTTAGCCAGTAATATGCTTCAGCTATTGTGGTGAAAAACTAATATGTGAAAACCACTGCAACTGGCTCTATACAAATAATCATTCTGTGTCACACAGACACAAGCAAAATACACATGAAACTGTTGCACACGCCGCCATGTATACATTCAAGAGCTCACGAATGTTAATTGTAACACACGTGCATCGGCTTGCGTAATAACACAGAATGCTCTTTCATGGCACACAGTCAAAACAGCCTCATGGTGCCAACAAAAGCAAGCTTCTAGTGAAGGAGTGACATCGCCACCACGGCTGCTGTGACACACACACACACACACACACACACACACACACACACACACACACACACAATGCACTTTCTATCTTACCTCACAGGACTTTGGAGACAGCACCTTCCTGGTTTCCCACAGTTCTTTGCATGGCTGAAGGCACTATACATAAACACAAAAACAGAAGTTGACAATCAGCTGACAGGTTTGTTGTTTTTGTAAAATTTGTAAAAACAACATTTACATTACCACCTTCTTAAAGCAGACATTTACAGGAGTGACATTTTGGGAAATATGCTGATTTCCTTTTGAATGAAGAATAGAGAAGATTAATATAACTCATGTCATGTCTGCCCATTCAAGATGTAAAATGTGAAATAACAAAAAAAAAAAAAAAAAAAAAAAAAAAAAATTCTATTGCAATTTTAGAAGGCGCTCCGCGGCACTTTGTGAGCCTTAGAGTTGTTTTTCTTACATTCAGACGATCAGGCCAGGTGTTTCCAGCCTCTGTGCTAAGATAACCTGTGACTGAGCATTGCCTTTTAAAAGGATAATCATGAATGTTGTATTGGTTTTCTCATCGAACTCTTAACCAGAAAGCGAATAAGCACATTTCCAAAAACTATTCCTTAAAAATAGCTGAGCACTAAAAAGATGCAAGGGAGAAAAAGGGCAATAGGGAGAATAAATAATAAAGTTTCAAATGGATTTAAGATGTCCAGAGACAGATTTCAGTGTCTAAGCCGGTGGAAATCACAAAAGAAACACACACTCCCAAAGCACACACTCATCTGGTTTGCCACCTCAGTGAACTGGTGAATGATGGCTCTTACCAAATTAAAACCAGACAACATATAAAAACTGCGGTTTCACCCTCAACCCCCCCCCCCTCTTCTGTCTTTCTGTCTGTCTCCCCCTCAGCTCCCTAGTGTGCCTGGCTTCAATCATTCTCCAATTTATTCCATCTCACTGATTCCCGAAAAAAAAACCAGAATCAACAAAATGCCCTAAAAACGTCCATCTTTGCACAAATACATGGCTACTGTTGGACGTCTTCACCTCAGTGGGCCAGGACTGTTTTAGATAGGCTCATCTGCAGACTGATGGTTATGGATTTATAATATGACAATCGTGTGGATTAAAGACCATGTAAACTTTAATTTCACATCCACAGGACATAAAATACATAATAACCTGAAACTGGGATTCATACAGTATCCACAAACCAAAGCCAATGACGCCACATGTTCCCAGTTTCTTAACCTGCGGAACATAAAAGGAAGTCTCAGCATGAAGCATGATAACTGTTGAATGTTGTACAGTCGGTCCATTTCCTTTAAGTCATGGAAGAGAAAGTTTAAAGATGCTCCACCCAAAATCTCCCCTTTGAGTCCGAAGCACGTTTGTCTCAGGCCTGAAATGCGGCTGTAAGTTTGTGCTTCTCCGCAGGGAACGGAGTGCTGCACTCAGCTCAGATCCACAGTTTACAGAGGAATAACATGGTGTCTATCAAACATCTAGAACTCCTTGTTCAGACCCTCATATTTTTACTAAAATATGTGCTATTGGACAGGCTGTAACTTGAGTTCATGAGCAGATGTTTGGATTGATTTGCGGAGTGTAAGAGAGGATTTCAACTAGGTGAAATGTTCCTGCTGAAGTTATACACAATAAATATTCTAATTAGACATGTAATTATTTATCAAATAACAGATTTTTTTATTACAATTATAATTAATCATCTATTTTTGAAAATCACTTATTACTTTGGTAAATATTTAAGCAAGACTGCAGTTTCTCACGTGAGGATTTCATGCTTTTCTTTGTCATTTATTATATTGGAGATGAAGATAATTTGCTATTGGACTAATTGATAATCAACAAAATAATTAGCAGAATAATTGATGATGAAAATGATTGTTATTAGCAGCACTAGATTCTACATGTATGTGTCCCTACAGATGACAGTAAGGATAACCGTTTAGACTCGTATAACGAATTAAGGAAACATTGCTGCTGCTGCTGCAGATACAGATGGCTATCTTAAAATGGTTAAAAGTATTTGAACCGTGAGGCGTTGTGCTTTCAACGAGGATTCAAAATGGACTGAGGTCATTCAAAATACAGCGGCGGAATATGCCCTCAGTCTGTACTCGGGCTATTCAGGGTGAAGAGAGCAGAGTGTGGGATTTAGTGCCATGTAGTGGTGAGCTTGCCGATTGCAACCAACTACACACCCCTCGCCTAACATTTCCCTTCCAAGCGTGAAACTATGGTGACCGCAAACCCATCAAAAAAACGCGAGAACACCCTCTCGAGATCCAGTGGCTGGTTTGTCCCCTCCGAGCAACTGTGTGTTCCGTGGACTTGCTCCTATGTAGATATTAGAGGCAAAATTCTAAGGTATGAAAACACAACCATTCTTAATTTGAGGCGATTATACACAAATAAAAACATAATTTTGATATTTCGTTTCCGCTAATAGTTCCTCCTAAATCCTGCAGACTGAACTTTTAAGAGTTCAAATTATTACCATTATTAATTATTACGATATTCAGTTAAAAGTAAACACACTGCATCATTTGACGTGCAATAACTACAAGTAAGTCTTCTTACAAGTGGAAGCAGCCCAAGAAAAAAGCTTGTAAGAACTTGTAATATGCTAAAAACAGCTAGAAAAAGCATGTCAACATGAACATTTTGAGAAAAAACTGTTATTTGTGTGTAATACTTTTACTGTAAAGTATGAATGGATTGCAATGATGTGACGTGCATTGCACTTGACAAGTTTGTATCGACGTTTTTTAGATTTTCTTCTATCATGAAAAATTTTCCCCTTTAAAGGCATTAAATCCAAAACAAATTCAAGAAACCGCAGCCTTCATTCTCCATTAAAAATAAACTTTGGCAAGAAGTATCATTTCAAGTTATTTTCTTCTGCTAGTTAATCTTGTATCCCTGAAGGAGTCTGAGTATGAAGACGTATAAAGATAATGCAATGAACACAACAAGAGTTGTAACCAGATCCTTAAGTTTGATGTTTCTTCATCGAGCTCCCATGGGTCTCTTCAGTCGACCACGTGCTGCTCTGAGCTTATCGCTGTCAAATCCTCTACAAAAACACCTCACAAACACACGCACACATACACACCACCATCTTGCATCCTAAACTCAGCCCACTTCGTACTCCGCCTCCTACTTTGCTGCCACTGATCAGTTACAGATATGACAAATTTTTTCATACGTTTGTTACCCCTCCTTCTTCTGTCCCTTTCTGTAATCCTTATTTTTTTTTTTTAATCTTTCTTTCTCTTTTGATCTTTTTGTCTCATCTTTACAATTGTCAGTCTTTTTCTTCTCCTCTCTGTGCCACTTTCCTCTTACTTACCCATATACCACATACCCATTTTTTATTCTCAGGTGTTTACACAGTCCGGAGGTGTCTTTGGGTTGAAGACAATTGTGATAACGGTACACATATTACACAGAACTGTAAAATTGTGGTATGTAAATCTTAGTTTTAAATACAGTATAAAAGCAGTGCAGCAAGAGTGCAGGGAGGAAAATCTTCATGACATGGGCAGATTGTACTTAAACAGAATTGAGATGTAGTTTAATGTGGGGCATATCTGTCCATATATTAGTGGTAGGTTGTTGATCATAAACCTGCAATGTCACAGGTTTTTCTTTTGCTCTTTTCTTTTGTTACAGTTTACATGTACACTTTGATAAGGGTAATGTCATCCATTTTACATGCTGTCTTAAATATCTTTGTTTTATATTTTTGATAAAGTGTGGTTGAAATAAAAGTAAAATTTTGCATTCCATTTTATACAACTTTATACTTTTTCTTCACATCTTTTTTTAAAAGGAAATGCTTAACTTTTTATTCCGCATATATTCAACAGCTAAACTGTAAAATTATTTTACATGCAAAACATAAGAACATCTTATGACATGTGATGCATTATTAGAGGATGAACCATATACACATGTATTTAATACTGCACACATCTTTAAGCATCAGCTTTGCTAATATATCAAAATAACACTGACGGCCAGATTGTGGAGTACTTTAACATTTTATAATTTACATATTCTTTGTTAGTAACAGTCAAATATTCAGATACAAGTTTGTACTTTAACTTGTGACAGAGTATTGAGATTGAGTATTCATTATTTCACATTAATACAATAGGGAGAGAAAGGTGAGAGAAGCGGGTCAAGGCAAATTAATTTCAGCTGAAAACAATCTTGGTGTGAAGGAGGTACACACCTTACACACTCAAATATCACTTGTTATGTTATAAATCACTGAAAAGTGCACGAACACTATTTGTATAAGAGGAGCTGAGAGACAAACGGACACTTTTGGACTTGAGGGCGACATGATGAGTTATGCGTGTGTGTGAGAGAGAGTGCAGTAAACACAGCACAGGTCAGAGGTCGGAGATGTTACTGTTTAACATAGCAACACACTGTAACAACAGAGCCGAGATTAATGACTGCCTACGTGTCTATGTGAGCAAAATTTGCAGAGGAGCTCCTCAGATATCTCTGTAATAATTAATCACACACACACACACACACACACACACACACACACACACACACACACACACACACACACACCTTGTCTCTCGGCCCTCCCCTGGTCTCTCCCGCTGTTTTATGGCCTCACCTGCCACAATAGAGGGATGACAGCCACACTCGGCGAGAGGGAGGAGAGGAAATGGGAGCGGGAGGGGAGGAGAGATGTGGTTTCGGGAGAGAAGTGAGTGTCAGTTGAAAAGGAGAGAGGAGATGAAAGAAAAACAGTGAAACGGGTCCAGAGAAGAGGGAGAGACAAAGAGTGAGAGACAAAGAAAGGCCACCAGATGTGTTCACTCTTCGCACACTTTCACCAGTTCAGGGGACGCAATGGGAGAAACCATTTCTGTATATTTATGTGCTCAGCTTGTCATCGGTTGTTCAGAGATTGTTTTTTTAATTTTTTTTCTAACCTACAATACATACCTGTAGCATTGAAATATTTTCATAGATTTGATGCTAAAGTAAATACTAATAATACTGTTAATTCTTTTTTTTTTTTTTTTTTTTTAAGTATGACATTTTTTATTTATTAAAACACGTTTTTCTACAAGAGCATTTATCTACTCAACAAGGTCTCAAATGTAAAATTGTGTCTGCATATTCTGTATCTGTACAGGCCTCAGTATCAGCTGGACTCTCCAAGTTCAGACCAATTTTCATCTCAACTTTGTTGAAAGAAAAAAAATTCCTTCTGCTGTCAAACATTTCTATCATTCACCTTCTTAAAGACAAAAAAAAAATAACTTGAAAGTTTCCGTGATTTTTCTCATGTTCAACCAGCAGCTATTTTGAGAACCTGAAAGCTCTTTTTGAGGTGAAGAACAGCATCGTTTTTATGTTTTCTCCTGCAAAGCACTCGATCAGGTTTCCTGCAGCAGATCTTACCTGGTGGCCTACATTGAAACAGTTGATACAGACCTTGTGATGTAAAAATACTGACTTGAGATCAAAGGTTCGTGAGGAAAGAACGGCACTCAAACAACAGACTGGCGGAAATCTAACTTTTCCAAAATAACAAGTGTCTATCGGCAACAACTGATCTGTCTGAGCCTAAAGAACTGTAAAAATACTGGTGAGACGATATCCAACTGCACTTATTGGTTAAATCCTACAGAGCATTTCAGAAGACACGGGCATGCTTGCTTTATATCCTGTATTTGCACACATATGCTTACATGCACACTTCGGGCTTTGTGAGTATTACTTGAGAGAAAAGTAGCGGAACAAATTCCAAAAATCTTTTGCCAGACCTTTGGAAAAACATGTAAAACAACCAGAGTTAACTGAAGTCGGCAGCATACAGGAGGAGCGGAAAGGCTGAAGGAAAGAGAACAGAGGAAAAGAAAGACATTTTGGGAGGTGAGTCAAAAAAGACAAATGCTTGAAGATAGTTCAGTGGTTAAGTTCTTCACCTCTCGAACCACATGTGCCCACAAAAGGCCTCAGACTGAATCCTGCCAGCACTTTTTCCCCTCCGTTTCCTCTAATCATTTTCATTCTGTGCTTTCTCCCCGTCTGAAATTAAAACAGAGCTATGAAAGGATGCTGGGCTGAATGGAAGGGAGTATGGGCAAAGAAATGGATGTGTTGGTGGCAGATGGTGGTCAAAACATTTCACATATTGAGGTTAAGGTTTTATACAATTACCTGGTTCATTGACTCTCTTGAGTTCCCCCCCCTCCCCCCCACCAAATGCTATGCGAGCCTGAGCGTTTCTAAAAATATTTTGACAGGATTGACACTTATGGCCAAGTAAATGTTACATATATCAACAAGAGACTCCATTAAACTACTCGAGAAGTCTGAGCAGGCAGAGTGATTGGAGATAACTGTGGGAAAAGTAGAAGACCGCTGCATGTTAAAATGATGCCAGCAAAAGATACACGGGCTTATATAAGCTGTTGTTTGCAGCTGCTGCACTCTGTTGCAAATTAAGCAACAGTGACTGATCTGCTTTATAATCTAAGGAGGAGAGAGAAAGAGCTTCAGACTGGTCAATGGGGATGACTGCCTGATTAAATAAAACTCTTTCCAACCCCTTCTTCTTCTTCTTCTTTCATGTCTTCCTTAGGCCAGAGATTTTTCCCGAGTTCCAGTTGACAGCCGTTTGTGTCGTGAACGTTATTGCTCATACTTGTCTCTATACTCAGCGTGTTACTGGAGGACTCCACTAGAAGGCACACCAGAGAGACAAGGATATAATTAGAACATCCTGATTTGCTTGATGTAAACAATAAACATGGCAACAATTGAGGGGATCACTGCTGGGCTAATTATGAGTTCACTGGGAGACAAAACACGCCAACGGCAGCGTCGACGCTCTGTATTTCCAGCGTTTTCCGTTGCGCACCAACGTAACGATCTCGGACTTGTTTCTATTTAGTTTATCAGCACCCTGACTCTGTAACATCTCCATACCACCCCTACACCGCCCTAACTGGTCATGTATATATTAATTACATCTTGCGTACGTGTTGTGTTCATTTTGGGAGGACGTACGTATATCTTTGGCCTTACCAAGGCCGTGAGAGATCGACGCACTGCAACTCAAGAAGATACACAAAAATACAGGAAAACGTCATCACTAATATGACGACACATTTGATAGGTGAAGAGCCATCTCGCAATTACATGAAAAGTGAAGTGGATGGTCAGTTTAGGGAAGGGTGACTCCGAGGAAGGATAGTGCATGTTGAGTAGCCTCACAGATGAAATGAAATGTGAACTTTTGTTTTTGAGGAATAACTGAGGAAGAGAAGATGATAAGAGGAAGAGTCACAGCGACTTGATACCTCCGCTCCTTTGTTCTGCACCAGACCTGTTTGTTGTTGGACATCCCACTGCCTCAAACACCTGGTACACATTACTTTGTCTACTATGTGTGTGTGTGTGTGTGTGTGTGTGTGTGTGTGTGTGTGTGTGTGTGTGTGTGTGTGTGAGAGAGAGAGAGATCGGTAAGTGTATAAGGAGACAGAGATAAAAGAAGGAGAAGATAGACAGATGGAGGAATTGAGTGAGAGCTGTATAGTTTAGTTTTTGTGAACTCCCATGTGTGTTTCCATGAGAGAGAGTGCACTGATGATGTGAACAAAAACCATATGTGTTAGGGCAACATCTGCTTGGAGTGTTTGTGTGTCTTCAAAAACACGCAGATGCTGAGCCCTGATGTAAGAAGGGAACATAGGAAACACAGGAGAGCCATGCGAAACGTTACCTGTTGTCGTTCATCTTTCATCCTACTTTTTATTAGTCATGAAGAAAAAAATGTCCCTTATTTTTAAACAGCGCCTGGTAATGACGTGTTACTACCACCAGAAGGTGGCAGTAATGCATGTAAAAGCTCTTTGCCAACTGCCGTTAAGATGAAGACGTTGCTACATGAGCTTTTTCAGGTAAAATATGTGCTGCCACGGTATAAACAGCCGAAACATCCTAAGACGACGACAGCCGTCAAAAGATCTGTGTGGAAGTCTTTGAAAATGCGGTGCAGTGTAAACTCTGTTACGTGAAGCTAATAGACAAGTCTACAACAACAAATTTGAAAGCGAACGAGCAGACGGCTAACTTTGTAACCGGTAACTTTGATGTTCGATGTGCTGCACTAACAACGGCCCTCATCTCAAAGATGACAGCTTGAGACATGCTTCTCATTAGCTTTGTCAAAAGCCAGAATTTTGTAAGTTGGCTGGCATTTGTTGAGCCGGATTTAATGGCATGAGTGAGTCTCTCTTTCTTTCCGTGTGTGTGTACAGGCCTACATGCCGCAGCAAGGAGAGGGGGTGTCTTTGAATAATTGCCAACTGGTTCCCAGTGAATATTGATTTTTTTTTTTTTTTTTTTTTTTAAATGCCATTCCTACCTCGTATCTCTTCCTATTTGTACTGTAAAACGCATTCAACTCACCAAAGGAGTAGCCTAACTTTGTGGAAACATACAAAACTGTGCAAAATTTTAGGCAGTAAAAGTAAAGTCAGGATGTTAAAAAAAAAAGCCAAAATAGTTTAACTTCACTCAAAGACCTTGTTATATTTACATACTTGTCGAAACCTTTTTGTTTTTTTTTGCTTTTTCCTTATGAAATAGTGAATCATTACAGGTTTTAAGCTCCCTAAGTGAAACAGACAACATGGGAAATTAAATTCAACCTTTAGTTTAACAGTGCACCATTTTGTGTGGGTGGGTATGCGACTGTGAGCGATTAGACTGACTATGTGTCTACACATGTTAAAACTCAGTGAGAACAACTTGGTGCAGCACTGCTCCAACTCAGCATAAGGACCCCAAAAAGGAGCTGTGGGAAAACTAATACGAGTCCCCAAATTATTCCGTAAAAGTCTCCGTCAAAAGTTATTGAGCATGTAACACTGCCAAAAGGCTTTATGAGATCCTGCAGTGGTTCAGACCAAGTCACATTTTTTTTGGATTTGCCTTACTAATAGCCCTAAAATTGGGTTTATAAACATAAGAGAAATGTTGCCCCTCAGAGAAAGAGCCTGGAAATCAAATTGTGTGCAGAAGCATGCTTTTCCTTTAACAGATAAGCAGCTAATGACCAATAGACTCACTGCTACTTCCTCCCTTCTGACCTTCTCATTCTTGTCTCTCTATAGAAAGAAGGGTCTAGACCAGGGATGAGTACCTAAATGTGTCCACTTTGGTATTAAAATATTGACTGATTATAGCTTATACTGCAGATACAGTTGTATCAATCAATAAGATAAGACAGAAAGGTAAGAAAATGTGTATCTCGTAATTAAAAACAAAATCTTAGGGATAGCAACAATATTTGTCTGTTATGTGTTTATGTTTTTAAAAATAACAAAGTTTAGTTGATTATTATAGTATAAGCCTAATTATAGTTACACCTTATTAAGAAGAATCATGTATTGGCTGTGGTGTTTGTCTTTGTAACCTAATCCATGATATTTATGTCAGTAGATGCTCACTGAAATGTCGCCGGTTTTAATCTTAGAAGTTAAGCGGCTCGAGTTAGTTGTCGGTGCTCATCGTCCAATCATGTCCCTTTAAATTCCCTTCATTATAAAACCGCCTGTCTCGCCTCAAACGGTGGAAAACGACAATGTTAACATGCTGATGCCTGGCCGGCATAATGTTTACCATGTTTATTGTGCTTAGTGTGTGAGCATGCTAACATTTGCTGATTAGAACAACGTAACACAGAGCAGGGGAACGAAGGGAATGTCGTTAGCTCTGCAGATTTTTTTTGGTCAAAATTTCAGTCCGACAAGAGACATGAATGAACAAACTTTCATGGCAACACATCCATTAGGTTTTAACATATTCACACGAAACCACAACCTCAAGGTGGCTCTCGAGGAAAAGCTAAAGAATCTCAAATGTCATCAGATATTTCAGTTTGGGACGCATTAGTTTGAGCAACTGACATAACCAGATCTGGAGCCGCTAATATCACTAAAATTGTTGAAACAAAATCCTTGTCTGTCCCTCTACAGTTCACTGCAACCTGTTGTTGGGATCTGTGGTTAAAAAACTGTAAAGCAGACCACAGCAGATGGTAATTTTTGTCAGCCTATGAAACAATTCTAAAAAGTGGACCGTACAGAGTGTATAATGCTCCCAAGGTGCACAATCATTAAAAAAAAAAAACAGCAAGCTCTGAACATCTCCCACATATTCTCTTAACAAATACACACACCTTGAGAGCATTAAAACAGTGTTGGACTTCCTCTTCTCTATAATTCATTATTTTGATTAATCTTGGCAATTATGGCTGGGGAGTCCTTTTCTCTTCTAATTTATTTTGGTTGGCCAGCCGTGGTGACTTTTAGAAATTGGGCTGTATCCACTTTCAACAGACTGTAAAACAGTAAGAATTAATAACTTTGCAATTCAAACAAGCAAGAAGAGACACCGTGCGTGTCTGTGCAGTATCAGGCTGCCTGAGAGGAAAATTGTGGTTTACACAGCGTCGGCCTCCACGGGCCAGTTTGAGAGACTGTTGTTGGACTTCATTTACAGCACTGTGCCACACTGCTTTGTGTCTTGCAACAGCAACAAGCCACGCTAACAAAGTTTAGTAATGGAATTAGACCACTAAATACTTTCCACATTTGTTGAAGTCCAGATAGTGGTGAAAGAGAAAAGGGAGGAAAGCAAAGGAAAGAGGGGATAGAGATTAGTTTGGGTAAGGTCAAAGGAGCCGTGAGTGTTTGTGTTTTTTGTTTGAGGTGGTGGTGGTGATGGTGGTGGGGGCAAGTGTAGCTGAAAGTTGACGCGTGATGTTTTGCTCAGTGTGGTATCCCCGCAACGGTCTGCTGGTGGAGGTTTTGGGGGAGAGCGTGCTCCTCGGCTGCTGTTGATATTAACCCCTGTTGACCCGTTTATAAACGCGCACACACACTACTGAAATAAATGCCAAAAAAAAAAAAAAAAAAAACTCTCTGAGCCCGTTTCTACCTTTTCCTTTGTCTAACTGTCATTTGAATTTGTAGCAAAGCTCGGAAAGTAAAATACGACTCAGGTGTGCTTCCAGCTGGGTGGAAGCTTTTAGATCGGTCTGAACCTGAACAGAGAGTTCAGAAAACACATCAATAAGACGCTCGACAGAATCTTTCAAGAAGTCATTAATACTGAGTGAGTTAAGGTCACTAAGTAAAAGGTCATGTGGATGGATATTTAACAGACATTTTTTGGGTTGAAGATCATGATTAAAATATACTTTTATAATAACATTTTCCTCATATGAGGGTTTCACAGTTCAGCCTCTCAGATTTTTAACATGATCATTTGCATCAAAGCAGGGAGAGTGTGTCCCTGTTTTGTCCTCCCAAGTGCGTGTGCGTGTGCGTGTGTGTGTGTGTGTGTGTGTGTGTGTGTGACACTAGTGGTCTAAAACACCCACAGCGATGTCCAGAGAGTTGTAACAAGCTGCTGCGGAGTGAACAGACTGGCAGCTAAAAATACTCAAGCATGGAAACCTCGTGAATTGAACAATGAATTAGCAAGCACGCGCATGCGTTTACACACATACACACACACACACACACACACACACACTGAGGCCTCCTGGCAGGCAGTGTTAAGTGAATAAACAGGGGCTAATTTTTGCTCCATGGAGGATGGATAATAGGGGTGTAGAGGAGGACGTTATTTCAACTGAAAACACAACCTTTGCTGTTGTGGACGCTTCGCGGTGGCTTTATAGATTCCATGGAGAAGAGAACAGAGAGAGAGAAACTCTGTTTCTTTGCCTCTTGAGGCTTAGAGGACGAAGGATGCTCGGCCTTGTGTAGTTTGTTATTTTTTTAGAGGCTCAGAGTAGCTTGTGTATGGTAAAAAGAAAAGAGTTCAGATGTTTTTTCACAGTCAGATATGCCCCATTAAAGAGAGAATTAGGTAGCGTAGCACAAAGAGGAAATACCGGTACTGTTATTATGGTTAATTGCATTTAACTTACCTTGTGCACTGCAGATTTTACTGTTTTAATGTGCCAGCTAATCAAAAACACAGATTTTCCATTTAATACTGATAATAACAGCTTTTAGCTGAAATGCATTTGTTTCTTTGCCTCCAATAAAATGAAGATTATTGATGATTATTGAGCAGCAGTTTCTGCCTGTTTGATTTTTGCCACAACCGTGCACCCATTAGTGTTCAAGACTTGGAGCTGTGCATACTGCAATTTTTTTCCCCTAATACCGAGTAAAGACATTATTTGATGCTTGAAAACAAAGCCACATTCCTGACTTTGGTTTAATGCAGCACTTGTAGGAGGCATATTAAAATCAATGAAACATTGAATCCCTGACTAAACAAAATAATAATGACAAAACAAACAAAATAATTTGCATACTTGTCTTCTTTGCACCAAATATATTTAATAAATTTAAAAGGAAAGTTTTGTTGAACCACCGACTCGGGTAGAAGGGCTGGTCCTAGTCTCTATAGGATCTCTCGACTCGTTCTCATCCCAGAATGTCAAATGCTGGTGTTTTGTCACAGCCCACTGGCGTGACATGGATAAGCAGAAGTTGCCTTAGGTTTTGGCACCAAAACAAGGTGATTATGTTCAGAAAAGATCATGATTTGGGTTAATATGACATGGTCAAAATGTGGTTAGGTTTAGGCAGCAAATCTACTGGGTTAGAGTTTGGATAACTTAAATGCATTACCTAACTAAGTTCCTCATGTTCCTCAAAAGGAATTTCCGTTGACTTTTTTTTTCTTTGTGGGTTTGAACATCAGTCTTCCGGGTGAAGGTACCGTGTCAATCCAAACACCCCCAACCTTCTCCATATCCACACTCTGTCACTGTCTTCTCTTTAATGCTGGTCAACACGGTGACTATGCTAAAGAGCATCTTTTGTGTATCTCTGTGTTGTCAAAGGCTTTGATAAAATAGCAATATTTGACACCCTGGGAATGAGAACGGGCTGGATCATACCTGAGGATCATTCAGACATCTAGTCCCAACAGGGACAAAAACTTAATTTAGAGTCTTTGTAGGTTTTAGCTCTCTTGTAAGAGGGATTTGAAATGGCCTACTGCAGTCTGTGTCACCGCTACCTCTCCTGCTGTCCTTGGGAGTGCTCGAGTCATTTTTTTTTGTGGAGGTACCTTACCTATACGAGGAGCTCCTCTCCCAAGACCAACTGTGTTTGTTCAAAGTCACAAACAAGTTGGAGGATCTGCTAACAGGAGTTGAAGCCTAGTCTTTCCTAACACATCACACATACCACAAGACTTGGTGAAAGGGTGGTGGTTGACGTTATGACTGGATTCGATTCAGGTGAGGTGGCCACATAGTTGTGTTTGGAAGTCTTAGGTAAACCATAACCTAATGAATGCAAATGATGTTCCCACAGTTGTACAAGTTTGCAAGTGTGTGTATTTACCTGAGCGCAGCGTCGGTGGTTTTCACACCAAATCAGAACTTGGTCATTCTGATAGAGACAAAGAGGATGAGGAAGGATTAGAACAAACACACACGCAGAGAAATAAATATTTCACAGACAGATCCTGTGTTTGGTGTATTTCTACCACATTTCAACCATTCATGAGAGACTACTGTTAAACCAACAAGGAGACAGACAGTAAAATATTGTTCAGAAAAGGTCACTGAAAAAAAAATTACATAACCGGAGCAAACCTGTCATGCAGGCAGACGCACACTCAACCTTTTCGTTTCTTTACATAATTATCCTCTGGGTGAAAACTGACTTAACACGCTGTGTTTGTGGCTGCAGAACCAGACAGAGATCACGTCACCTGGTGTAGATGTATTTTTATGTATCTGTGTGTATGCGTGTGTGTTAGTGTGTGTACAGTTAGCTCTAAGTGAGTCAAGACCACCAGTAAACATGACTGCTATAACCACTGTGACAGAGGGAGACGTCACCTCTTGACCACAGGGACAAAAATACAGATGAAACAATCCCTGAAGTCTCTTTGGTTTTCAAACTCGTTCAAACAAATTAACACCCATTCATTCTTTTTCGATGATGCCTTCCCTTAACACAAACGTCTTATTTCAATCTGTTCAAGTGACACAGTCCAGGCAATAGCACAACTTCTGATTAGTTTTATTGGTAATTAAGCTGAATGGCAATATCTTCGGGTTTCTTGTTTTGTTAAACTAACAGTACTAAACAAAAAGATGTTATATTTAATATACAAAGTAAAAAAAAATTTTTTTTTTTAAATAGAAAGGCACCACCAAGGCCAATTGTCTGCTTTTTTATGATATGCACATGTATGGCATCTAGTAGGCCAAATGGTCAATCTCGCAATTCTAATAAAAGTGAAAAACAACTCATTGATTCACCCAATGTTTCAAAACTTAATGAGTTTTTCTCCTTGGTCCATGCAACACTCTTCCACCAAGGTTCATGAAAATTGGCCTGGTCGTTTTTCTGTAATCCTGCTGACAAACCGCATTAAAAACGTAACCTCCTTGGTAGATGTAAAACTAAACAATGGGAAAATTTAAACACGACAATTATGAATACGGTAAATATTTTACTTTTGATTTATTAATCAAGTTTTGTTTTGTCTTAAAAATCCTGTTGGTTTGATTTGAATACCCTTTCAGACTCTTTTTGAGCCCCTACAGTACCTTAGAGCGAACCAATACGTTTTTCTTTGATTTAATTTCAGCAGTGATTCAGGGATTTCGAAGCTTTTTAACAATCTAAAATGCAGGCCCAATGCGCTGCCAGCTGTTTTAAACTTCCTTTGGTGGGATAGTCAGCCAGCTGCGTGGCAACAGAGCTGCTCTACCTTTTTAAATGCTTTGTCATCACCGACAAAATCTCGATGGCATCGTGCAACATCAAAACAGCTATTAGAATACCTGTGTGTGCATGTTCGCGTATATCCCTATTGTCATGTGTGTGTGCCTTCAGAGAGTATGTGTGTGTGTGTGTGTGTGTGTGTGTGTGCGCATGTGTGGGAGTGTTGGATAAGCCACCTTAACGACTCTTAAACCCTCTCCTGAGTGAGCTGTATTTAGCCTGAACCAAGCTCATCTCTTTGCACCCACACATACACTCGTTTCAGGGCTTCTCCTCTTTAAGTAGCCTTTGTGCTTCTGGTATGATGAGGGTTACAGGGTTAGAGTTTGGGTAACAATGCTGGGGTTAAAGGCTAGCGATTAGGAGTTAAGGGATTTCACGGTACAGAAGATGCTGAATTATACTCCTTCACTCTTAACATTCAACACAGATGGAAATTGTACGTTTTTGGTGAAATAGTTGGCGCTAAACTGGACTTTGACATATGGAGGGTTACTTCCTCCAAGCCTTGTAGCAAAGAAGTGACCGTCACTGAACCAGCCGTGAGTTTTTACGTAAGTTTAAGACGCAATTAAGGCCTGTGACATATTTTTAAAGAAGTGTCCAGACAGGTCAGTCAGTACAGTTAAAAGCTCCTTTACGACTTGACGATGGGGAACATAGGCTCTCAAGATTTTTATTTTACATTTCCAAAACCAACAAACCAAAAGTCGCACCAGATTTCTCCAGAGATTGTCCATTGAGCATATGTGTGAAAATGGTCAGCGCTCCAAGTTCTCTACAAATTTTGTTTGCCTCATTCCTCTCGTACTCTCACCCCTGTCCATGTGCACCGCTACAGCTGCTTACTATTGCCTCAGTGGTCCAGCTGTTGGCACCAATGAAGAATTGGTCAGCTTTCAAAAATAGAGAGACTGAAATGAAGATTTGGAGCAAAGGACATGACAAATATTCTCAAAGGTTCCCAATGTCTAAACAAAAATTACTGGATGTAATCTAAGCAGAAGCACAACGGTATTTCTTGCCCATGCGAGTACGCCTTTAAGACTAAATAAGTCTTGGTAGGACAAACACCCTTGGCTTAACAGTAATCTGTGCTAGTTGTTAAAAAGGATAAAGCTGGGGCAACAGCTAAATCAGTCTCCTATAGAGACAGCCCAAACAGAGAGAAGGGGAAGATGAAAGCAGTAGCGCATTTCACTAACGGTTTAACCCCTGATGAATAGATTAGTAACAAGTCTGTGGGGAAGGCTGAAAGAGGAACAGACGAGAGGAGAACAGAGGAACCGGTGTCGCGGTATCACTGCAGAGACAGAAACGCTTTCCTCCTCTGCCCACATTTTAAGTTTCCTCCAGTCTTCAAGGGACTCTAGTAAGAAAAAAATGGACACCGCCCAGGTGCTATTGATTGCATCCCAAATAACCCAGTTGCCATGGATACATGACTTATAGTATCTGTAGAGTGGAGGAGTTTCTTAACTCTCTCAAACACTGAAGCTTTTCTAGGCAGCTCATATAGCTGAGAGTCAGTCCCAGCAACCCCTTCTCATCTTAGGACGTCTAATGACTACAGTTTTTTCATCGCCCACCGGCATCTCAGATGCACAATAAGGAGCCTTAGGTTTAGGCACCCAAATCCATATGGTTAGGTTTAGGAAAAGATCATGGTTTGGGTTAGATGTGACACAGTTTGGTTAAGTTTAGGCACCAAAACTACTTGGTGAGAGTTAGGAGAAGATCATGGTCATGGTTTGGTTTGGTAATTTTACATAAGTAAGTCACACAACATGCTCACAAGAATTCCACATATTCTTACTTTCTCATGGATTTGAACACCAGTGCAAGTCCTGGGTTTGTTCCATCCAACTATCCCCTGAAGCCGTCCTTACGTGGACCTTGTCACTCTTTCTTCTCCTTAAAATGACCTCCTCTTCAACGGCCATACTGCCAGCGCCAAAGGGCACCTTGTTCGTATCTCTCTGACACTAGCGGCTTTGACAAAGCAGCGGTATTTGATGCGCTGGGAATTACACGAGAGTCACACTCTCCTTCCACTCGTTTTGTTTGACAACATAGTTGTTAATAACCTGATTTATCTGTGCCTTAAATGCTAAACAGACACTAATTCTCTCTTCAAAGTGTAACCAGCTTCACTTTTACATTGTGGAAACGTTTTACAGACACTAAATACAGAAAATCTTATTGTGACCTGGTCACGCTGTAAACAGACCACATGCTCAGGACAAAATCAAGTTTAAAAAGAAAACAAAAATGTTCACAGGTACATGTTACATGCTTCTCTGGTGCAATGTGGTGTTTCCCTGTAAAAAAAAAAAAATCTGTGTTATTCACGTCTCCCTTTCTAACAAAAACAAATGTCATAATGAAACATGCAGTGTTTACATACATGTTTGTTTGCCAACAAATCTTCTTCACTGACTTTTTAATAGTGAATTGTCAAACCACCACCTGCTGCTCAGGAGCATAATGTGAAACCACTGGCAGAAATGAGCACATGTATTTGTCTGTGTACACAACGATCAAATAAAACAGGAACCTACTTATAAAACATTATTTCCATGCACTGGTAGAAACACTGCATTCACTTTACAAGGTAATGTACCAGTAGTGCATTGCTGTATAACTGAATGACTCCGTATTGTTTTAGAACCTTCTGCCCAGGCACCCACATAGCAACAGACTGGCTCCATTCAAATTAACGAGGAGTTTTAATCTTTTATTTAAGGCTACTGTTGCTCTGAACAAGGCCCGATATTTCTGTAGTGAAGTAGAATTTACACCATTGGCATCCGTTTGTGATGGTCACTGAATTTCTGCCCTTATTTTGAGACGGTGCTATATAATTTACTGCTTTTACTACTTTGGCTTCTGTTCTTCATATTTCCCAGAATGATTTTCCACAGCTGCCAGATCAATATACCTGAACTTTTAGGTATTACCTTGGATTTTATTGAGAGGCTAATAATTGTCAAGAGTATGGCAGCGAGAGCTGCACTGAATTCTGGTGTATCAAGGTTGCTGTAAGCATAAAGCCCGTATTTCTCCCTGTGATTGTTGAACACTGGAACAAAAAGATAAATCAAGAAATAAATCTGTCAAAGTGTTGGTTCGGTTCTGTACCAACATGCATATGTGCCATTGGTAATATAATGGTATGTTCATCAGCAAATGGAAAGTGGGAAAGTTCTGACCTCAGACTCATCTCCGAGCAGAAGGTTTGATGTCTCTTAACATGGCAGCGTTTGTGGCAAAATGTACTTGCTCCCAAAATAAGGTGAAATATCTAGACCTGGTTGAAAGCTCCCAAACCGGACATGTGACGTTCCCAATGGGAACTTTTTCAATTCCCGGCTGCCTGAATGTACTTAAATACTGACGCAGTAAATTTAAGTGAGGCCATTTACGCTGTTGTAGCCTGGTGATATGATGGTTTTAATCTCAAGTATACCCACTTTAAACATAATCAAACCCACACCGCAGCCCTAAATATGCCCCAGATATTGAATCAATAACACTGCGATTAATGTAATTAACTTTGGCATTATTGCTCCTGGATTATTGATCAGGTTGGGCTGAACATTCGTCCACAAGCGGAGGGATGGAGGAAGAGTGGGAAGAGGATCCGAGTAAAAGACACAGACGCACATGCCCTTCCCTCCTCTGCCTCTTCCTCGTGCTGCTACTCATACAGATTAGCTTCCTCTGGCCACTCTGTCATTCCTTCTGTCTTTCATTTGGACCTTCTAACTCTCCACATTACTGCCAACTCCTGTAAAAATGACAGGAGAGGACTTGAAAATGATGGCGATGATAAACTGTAGATGCTGCTGTCAAAGAACTGAGGACAGTGTAGAGGCCACTTAAACATCTCCAGATTTCCACAGAGGAGATATAAAGCTGCGTTCCCCCCTGAAGGCCTCACATCTTCATCCTCGCTCTTAATCTTTTTCACGCTCTCTTTGTTTTTCTGTCTCCCATGCCATGACATCCCCCTGGTCTCAGTCACTCCGCCTCAGCCTCCTCTGCACATTAATGCTCACACATGTGGATATACACATATACACACTCATCCCAAGTCAATTTCATGGGACATATTTGCTGTCAGAGCCAATTAAGGCTTTTTAGATGGGTATGTGTGCTGTCTGGCTATTAAACAGTGGTCAAAGCGAGGTTTCGTCGGGTCTCGGAGTGTGTGCGAGTCTGTCTGTGGCAAAACAGCTGCACATGTTGAAAAAGTCTGAGAGAGAAAGAAAAAGGAGGATTGGCAGAAGGTGACTGGAGGAAGAGAAAAGAAGTTGGATGAGGGAGACTGAGAGGAAGCAGTCAAATAAAGGTTGAATATGGAAATAAATATTAGTTAATAGGAGCAGGGAGGACATAGGAAAGAATGGGAAGTGGTGTTAGTTGTGAAACAGGACGCAATAAATTGTGATGACTGCTGTTCATCTGGCTGGTGTTTAGTCTTCAGATTCAAATTAAAGAATGAATTTTCATCCACAGCGGAAGAATATTTTAGAATATATTTACGTAAAGGGCTCCAAAGGCCTTTTCTGCATTGTATAGTACATACAGTTTTCCTCACAAAATGTTCCTTCAACCCATCATATGATGTATGACAAAATAAAAACTTGTGGGGGGAAAAAAAAAAAAAAATAAATAAAAATCCATTTCATTTTAATGATGGATTACCATATGGTTGGATTTCATACCAACACTAAAAACACTGGGTCTTAAAATATTTTTAAGTCCTGGGATCCACAAGAGAAATCTGTCACGGGAGAGCCATCAGAAACAGAAGTGACCCACGGAGTAAGAAACACTTGCACTAAAGGACTTCCACATGGCTCTGATGGCGGCTAAATCCACAGTAATCATTGTTGAAGAAAAACAACCTGATATTAGCCATTGACACAAACACACACACACACACACACACACACACACACACACACGCACACGCAGAAACATGCACAGACAACGTGCACGCGCACAGCTGCACACACCCTTCAGTGTTTGAAACCGAGTGAGATATAAATCACACTTCTGCCAGATGCAGCGATAAAAAGTGTGTGTAGGAGAGACAGGCAAGGAGAGAGTGTGTGTGTACATAATATGCGTGTGTGTGTATTGTGGTCAGTGTTTGCGGTAAGACACAGTAGAAAGTCTATTTAACACGAGGCATTAACTCTGCTAATCACACCCAGATGACCAGAAGCAAACACAGTGTGTAGTGTGTGTGTGTGCGCCTGTTGTGTGTTGCGTGTGTGTCTTTTGTGCAATGGATGTGTCATGACTAAATCTTCCACTCAACAGAATACAAAGTTCTTCCCAAAAAGCCCACGTTGAGGTCTGAACATTCCCGACAGAAGCCCCTAATTAGTCCACATGTGTGCGTCCGTGCTCGTCTGTCAACGTTGGTGTTTGTGGTGGCCCACATCCTGTAAACAAGCGTCACAACTAAGTGGTTGTTATACGGTCCTGAACTTTCATGCCTCCTCATCCTCTAATACGTCTGCATCCGTCTTTCCATTTGAAACTCTGTCAGTAGAGGAAATTAGCAACCAATTAAAAGAGAAGTTACACATTTGGGAAAATACGCTTAGTTGCTTTCTCTGCCAGGAGACAGATGAAAAGACTGATACCGCTTTCACGTATGTGTGCTTTATATGAAGCTACTGAACGAAGCCGGCCAACTACGTCAAGCACAAAGACTGTAAACATCGAGGAGTAGCGGAGACCAAGACCAAGAAATACTCTGGCACATAACTTCCGGAAAACTGATTTGTCTTTTTTTAATCTTTAGTTTTGTACAAATTCAAAACCAGTTGACACCGGCATTTTTGAATCATAAAATCTGACATGTTGGCCGTTGCCATCTTGGGGATTTTTTTTGGAGCCAGAAGTCAACCACATTTGAGTGAGCTGGGGAGGAGCGACAGGTGGATCTGACCGAGAACCTGAGGACACTACACCTGCCCACCGATACCGGAAGCCTGACTGCACCTCAGGCTTGTCAATCAAACCAGGAACATTCCCAAAACATGCCTCTTTTTGAGACCTAATATTTAGTTAATTATGGAATTATTGATCATTATATGATTTTGTGTTGGTTTTGGGGTACACCCAAGCTGGCTTTTGCCCCGTCTCCGGTGTTTGCACGAAGTGAGCTGGCTGCTGTCTGTATCTTCATACTTGAGGAGCAGATACTGCCTGTGCGTGATGTTATCTTGTCAACTAATTCTTGGCAAGAAAACAAAAAAGGTTTTTTCCCTTTAAATCCAAATATAATTCTACTAGGGAAAGCAACCGCAAGAAGAAAACAGTGAGGAGAATCATGGATTTAAGTATCACGTATAAAATGCCGTCACAGTTTTGATGTAGAAAAGAGTCTCTGTCTCTCTCTCTCTCCAGCGAGAGGAACAAAGCCATGCCGCTCAATGCCGTTCCAGCTGTGATTTACTGCCTCGGAATTTCTTGTCCTGGTTTCAGGTGAGAGTCACTCCAATGCCACCACAACTTTATCACCATCCATCCCTGGTTCTACCGATCAGATGACAGGGCAGGCACAAAGCTGCAAAGGCATTATCTCTGAGGCGAATCAAACAAGCCTTTGTCTCCTGCCGTCACTCACCCGTACGCCTGTCTCTCTGCCTGCCTGTCTGCCTGCATATCAGTCCACTTGTATGGCCTGTGTATCAGTTTGCCAGGTTGTCTGTCTGCATGGATGTGTGTCACACCTGTCAGTGTGTGTGTGTGTGTGTGTGTGTGTGTGTGTGTGTCTACGTCTACCGGCCTGTCTTCGAGCTTGACCGAGTCTGTCTACCTGCCTTTATCTCCTCGTCTGTCTCAGTGCAACCTGACCTGACCGTTGTCTCTGGTCTTTTTCAGAGCGTGACTGGTTGGCTGCCCGACCTCTGGGCTGATCAGAGCTACCTACCGCAGAGCAGCTGGGACGTACAAATACGTGTGCGCGCACACACACGCGCGCACACACACACACACACACATAAACATGAATGCACAGGCAGTTCATTCAGGCTCGCGCTGACCCTCGGGCCTGGCTCGAACCGCCAACCGTCCGCTCATCAGCACCACAGACTTGTGAGTGTTTAAGACGCGCAGTCTAATCTGATCTGCTACGTATTTGCAAAAAGATCCAGCTCTGCAGGCGAGGCTGGAGTTTTCCTCTTATTTTTAGGAGTTTACATCAAGGAGGAATTTGGGAATATGACAACATACCAACACATATACACTCACGGGTACTGTCACACAAACACACACACACACACACACAAGAGCTATAATTACACTATTACACCATACAAGGGAAAGTAGTGGAAAACCCAGAGACGCAGCAGAAAGAGAGGTGTAAATAGAAAACTGGTGACTCACATTCTAGTGGCTACACACACACACACACACACACACTGGGAGAGAAAAAGAGCCAAAAACACAGGGTTCACCCACTTGAAGCCAGAGGAAGCAATGTGTGTGTTTGTGTCTGAGTGTGGTGACAGAGAGGATGAGTAAAGCTGTTTGCTCTCACTCATGTTGGAGTTTCTGAAGCCGTTATCAAAAGGGATTTTTTTTTTTTTTTTTTTTTTTTTTTTCCTTTTAAATGTTTAAATGAATGAATGCTCAAACATACACTTTCTCCCAGCCATCAATCACTCTGTGTGCTCCCTAAACTGGCCTATAATAGATTCAGGGAGTGATGCTGTTCCCCAGGATGTGGCTGAGAGGAAACTTGTTTCCTTGTTTGCTAAAAGGTTCTTTTTACTTTGGTAAAAACACACAGTTTTCAGTGTCTCTTTCTACCCTAAAACGAGGTTCTGAGTCACACATCAACAATTTTCTTTCCTGTTCGTCACTATCCTGCTGATCAATAATGAAGTCCGTGTTCATTTATTTTTGAATGTTTTAATCAGAACTCTGTTTAATGATTATTTTATTTGTGGCTTCATCTCTATTTTTTGAGACGTTTAAATATGTCATTAATAAAAAATGTCCAATCTTAAATTTCTGAACCAAGTAACAGTTAGAGTTAGAGTCTTTTTCAGGGTACACCCTGGACATGTATCTAGTCCATCACGGGACCAACAGAGAAAGACAGACAACCATTCGCACTCGCACCCACACCTACAGCCAATTTAGAATCACCAATCGCATGCATGTCGTTGTACTTTGAGAGGAAGTGGTCAACGTCGGCATTATTGCGGGAAGTGGCAGATACAGAGGAGCCGGGCAGTTGACACATTTGGAGGAGAAGGAACAGTGTTGGCGAAAGAGGAAGAAGCAACAGGTGCACACCGATATGTTTATTTTTTTGTTACTAGTTTAATAAATTGAGACCTCTTGCAGGTGACATAAAGTAACTGACGCAGCAGTTTGTGTCTCACTGCAGTAACTCGTATAGTCAGTGTGTGAAGTCCTGTTAAGGCAGCGTAGGGAAATAGTGTAGCTCTCTGAGGTAGTGGGGTGTTTGTTAGGTGAAGACAGGTGGTGAATGGAGTCATTGGACACGTGGGATGATATTCTGAAATCATTTGGCACTTTGTCTAATGTCACGTCAATAAATCAGGTAAAAGTGACATTTTCACATTAGAGAAGATAAAACCAACAAACAGTGGTATTTTTGATTGACAAATGCCTCAAACAATTTATAGATTATATTAAAAAAAAAAATGTCAATTTCTGCCAAAACATTTCAGCTCCAAAACAGTTATCAAAGTGTTTTTTTTAGTTTATTTTTGGTTTTAATTTTTCAAACACACAATATGTTTGAGACTATAGTAATTATAAAAACAAACTATTTGGGTCCTGCCAAACTTAAACTATTTTTTTTTTTTTTTTTTTAAATGAAGTGAATGAAGCAACACTTATCCTGAGATCATATCGACTGAAATCAAAGTAGAAAATAAAAGTATGGCCTGCCTGTTACCTCCCGGTCAGCTGGTTTCATTTCCATCGCTGATGTTTGATGCTGCACATTTGACTACTGCACTCCACTTCATAAAGTTTAAACCAAATGTTCTCACACCTCTGTTCCAGAACCCCACCACACACACACACACACACACACACACACACACACACACACACACACACACACACACACACTCTCAAGCGCACACAAATGCTAAAGAGTCATCCAGGGGCCACCCTCATTACCCAATGCACAGGTGGCAGGAGTCTATTCTGGATGGACAAGGACCAGACCAAACCTTTGTTTTATACACGAACATATGCAAACCACCACACACACATACACACTTTCTTCTACACATCTCAGAGTCATTGGAGGCTGAACTCTGTGGTTAATGACTTTCCCACCCACTACACAGCATGCACATGTTGAAGCCGTTAACGATAAGTGGCTTTTCGAACTTGGTAACGTCCTAATGTCCCCGTTAATCTCACATTCCTCACTACAAAGCCCGCAGAACACGGGCCAGCAATTTCAGTGAGATGAACCATTTAGCCAACTAGTAAAAACCAACAACCAAACTTTTTTTAAGCCTACCTTTGCCCCTCTGAGTGCTGACACGGGGCAACTTCAATCTGAGCAGTTTGAACTGCTTGAGTCTAGATCACGAAGCTTCATCTGATTAATAATTTAGGCTCCAAATGCTACACTACGCTTTTCCATTGTGCATAATAACACCTCTTTGCCGATCAAGCTCAACTAAAATCACTGTACAACATGGCATTGATTGAAAAAGGACCCTATGGTACATATAAAATACTTCAATGATAAGTTCCCACTTGTAGTGACTAGAGTCTGTAGTTCACGAGCAAGGAACACCGTAAATTAAGAGTGTACGTATTTTGACCCATACAGTCAGAAAATAAGATTTAATTTTAATGTTTAAATATTTTGTTCAATTATGCAATTTATAGTGTCAATATCTTTGACAACATGCATCACTGAGTGCAGTTTAAGCCATTTGTAGACAATGATAAATTTGCAATCCATCGAGACATCCTTGTCAGTGTATTTTGATGATAAAGACATTCAAGTTCAATCCATCCGTTTTATTTACACAACTGACTGTTGACTGCACCTGATTGATTCAAGATGGTCATCTCTTGCTCCACTTCGGTTAGTTTCATGCTTCACTGTTCTTCTGTGAAATGTTTCGAGAAGGATGATTTGCTATAAATACAATCATCCAAAATAAAATAGCATATTTGGCCAAATTTGGTTACTGTAAAGAGACTACTGAAATGATTGAAAATGAGGACTGATAGTGTTGCAGTGGCTGTTTGTTAACACCACAAACGGCAAGTGAAAATGTAAAGCCCATAAAATCCATTCAAGTCCCCTTTCAAGCAGGGTTTTGTGGTAAAACGGTCTCAAATTGCTTCACGCGTCCAGATTACTTACCTTTAAGTGTCACGTTTTTACTTTGGCGCGTTAGACTGTATTTTAAGAAGAAAACAAGCCATTGCACGAGTCTGTTATGACTTCCGATTTTATTTCGCAGCTTACGCCGGAGGTTAAATTCGGCCTCAGGTCGGCAGACACGTTGAACAGGTCACGGGACGCGAAAGTTGGGAGTTACCTGGAGGTGTCTGAAAGCAGCGGCGAGCTGGGTCATGTGCAGAGTGAGGCACCTGGATGTGCATCTGGCGCTGTTGATTTTCTCCTGAACATCCTCCTGCTCCGGTGAACTCCTGCGAGCACGAGTCACCGCCAGCACCGCACAGAGGAGCACCAAAGCGGCCCGACGCACTGACATCACACCGGCGGGTAAAAAAAAATTAAAAAAATTAAAAAAAAAAAAAAAAAAAAAAAAAAAAAACACACACACACACACACACAACAGGACCGGGTGAACGGGCAAACAAAATGAAGCGTTCAGGGTTTGTTTTTTTTTCGCTTTCGCTCGTCCGTCCGTGCTCGCGGGGCGTCCTGCTCTCGCGACCCCAGCAGTTCAGAGTGAAAACATGTGAGCGCTGCTCATGCCTTGCGCGCGAGCGGGGAGTGGAGCGGCTCCGCTCTACCCTCCTCGCGGACACTCCCACCACCATCGGTGCAAGTGCGGCCACAGCAGAGTTATGATGTTCTTCATCCTTATTATCCTAATTATCATCATCATCATCATCATCGACGTCACGCCAAACATCCCTCCCATCACTTATACGCGTGCGGCAATATCATCATCCTCGCCGCCTCGAAGCGTGGTCATCATGGTTTTTACCTCCTTCGACCTCCAATATCGCCACTTTTCTCTCGGCGCTACTGCAATTGACCAACATCCTCATCATCATCATCATCATCATGATCACTACAGGAGCTGCAGCTATTAGATGTGTAGGCCTAGTCAGAAGTCAGCTACAGTACAGCAACGAAACGTACCTTTTTTTTTTTTACGTGACTATCCTGCACTTGTGTACCAGTCATCGTCATAACTTTAGTTGTGATCTACAATTTAATTTTTTTTCTAGGAGAGTTACATTTTCTTTGAAATGCGTTATGAATTTTATTTAGCCTACCATTAATCTAATTTGTTTATCATCTTCTTCGAGATATCGTCACTGCCGTGTACAAGTCTGTAAAGACAGAATTTTGAGATGCTGTAGCGTAACTTCGTTGCCAAGTAGAGAACATACACGGTTGTATTAAACATATTTATTGTTTAAGTGTAGGTGCTGGGAACCACGTGCACAGCTGGGACACAGGGTTGTTCCTTTTTGGTTCTCCCTAGGAACAAACAAATAAGACATGTGCAGAGAGTGACTGATTGAGCAGAGTGCAAGCTAGAATATTTGATTAGTCATGTGGCAGAACAGCAGGGTAAATATATTGCTAAACTAAAGCTGTGAATGTGGTTTGAATAGTGCAACAACTCATCTCTACCTCTTCCCTTCCCAGGGGGATAAGGGCAAAATAATCGCCCAGCCTCTCCACCACCCATTTAATAGTTCCGGGAAGTACCAACCACAGGAAGCGGGTAGGGGGAAGTCGAGATGTATATGTTGCTCTTTTTATTTATGTTAATTATGCTTCCTATATTCATAGGGACTATAAATATATTTTTAAAAGATTGTTGATATCTTTGGGTTGGTGGATTAATGTAAATATCTACTGTACATATTTATTGTTGGTATATATCGTTACCTGTAGATGGTATGTCCGGGCTAATTAGTGTAAGCAGGTGTATAAAAGTAGCTCAGTTTGTTTGTATAGAGGGATACTGGTAGGTGATGGTGAACATCTGTTGAGGTGTTTTTAAATGTAAAAAAAAAAAAAATGAAGCTTCACCTGAAACCCCTCCTGGACCCCTGACCTGCTCATTTGCCTCCATGGCTGCTCGGGCATGTTAACGAAGTCACCATCTTCATACTCACTCAGCTTCACCTGCATCATCATCATTAATATCTCGTGAAAAACTTTAAGCCACCATTGTTCTCAAATCATTATCATCTTTGCTTTGTCTTGATTCACTGGTGCTCATGCATTTATTCTTCCTCATCTTTACTGTTATCATCTTTATCTTTGTCCTTTATTACCATTATCTTCATCCTCACTTCCAGAATGATATTGATCTTGATTTTGATTATCATCATCATCACGAGCAACCTCATCATGATTAGCATGCTGCATATGAGCATATTCATTATCAATGGGATATTATTATCTTACCACAGCTCAGAAAGCGGGACCCAAAAGAGCAACACCAAACAGGCAGGTAAGAAGGACATCAAAAGTTTACTGTAATCAGTCAGGCAGACAAAGTGAAGAAAGCTGTCAAAAACACAGTGCAGGATTCAGGCAGGGTAAGAAAAAAAAAGTAGAGAACAAACAAAGGACTGCTAGAAGGCAGCGAAGGAGAGCACGATGACTATCTGTCAAATAATGAATGATGAACCAGTAGTGTAACTGCAGAAGGAACTAATTAGGGAAGTGGATGCAGGTGAACAGAGAGGCGGGGGAGATCAGGTGACCCTGCTGGCGGGAAAGCTGGGCAGGTGGGCGTGGGGCAGGTCTGCAATGACAGGATGACAGATCATGGGAACACTGACAACAAGAATTAATAGGTAACATCATGGCAGACTATGATTCATATCAATATATGTTTTATCTTGCATTACATTCATGGCTTTGTCATCTCTTTCTTCTTTTCATCATTATCTTCATCTCCAACATGATGATCATAAGCATCTTCTTGTTTCTAATCATCATCATCGACATCATCATCATCTTAATCATCCTTTCCCTAAAAAAAAAATCTGTGGAAGATCAAAAGAAATCCAACCTAAACTGCATCAAACCTCAGGAGAGACATTGCAGTGAAGTAAGAGAAAACATTTGTAGCCTAATGGTTTGCATGGCAGGCTATGGTTCTAGTCCTATTAACACTACCATTACTATTATGAAAAACAAACTTCCCTTTATAGTCTGGGAATTTTCTCCAAGGGTAATTATTGGACTAATAAAAGAGCATTTATTAATGGGAAAGAGACTTGAAGAATGTGTTGAGGTAGAAGTCTGTCACAGAGCCAGTCAGAGTGTTAGTCACCACTTTTTGACAGCAGCTACCGAGCAAAGTGGGGTTTTCTAGGACCAAGGCCAAGTCGAGATGTTTAGGACACTGAGTTGAAAGATCTATTTGTTTACATGAAACAGTAACCTAGCAGAGGAGTCTTCTCCGCTAGGAATGACATGTAGAAAGAATCACCTAGGTTTTGATTTAGGGGAAATGGAGTCATAAATATTTAGTAAGAACTGTATTGGAAACCAGACTTCTTAGTCTGTCCTGCATGGAAAGGTATACATACTGCAGGTTATTGTAGCAGTCTTGTTTAGTTAACGCTCAAGATATCCAGGGCTGTAACAAGAGATTGTTTTCTTTATGTTCATAATTAATAATTAATTCATCATATTATGATCCCCCACAGCCCAAAGTGACGTATTAATATCATTTAGTTTGATTTATTCAGCCAACAGTCCAAAACCCAAAGATATTTCTTTTAAAAGATCAAATATATTTATCAGGAAAGCGGTAAATCGTGACATAAGAAAGCTTAGCCAGCAAATGTTTGACACTTTTGTTTTTGAAAAAGGAACAGAAACACTTAATGAATTGTCAAAAAAGTCTCCAATAAATTTTCTGTTGACTAACTAACCTTAATATTTGGAGCATTTCAACCAAAGGGCGATATTTCTTCTCTAATAAGGAAGTACCTTAAAGTGCAATACAATCGAGTGCTGCTAGAGGTTTCTAGCAGGGTTTTTTTTAGAGGTTTTATAATATATTATAATATATATATTATAATTATAATTAATATAATTCGATATTAGGCCACAAAAAGCAGTATTTTTGGAGGTGGTGTCTGTTTGATTGACAGGTCTGTGGTGAGGTCAGGTTTCCGGTATCAATGAGCATAGTGTCCTCAGGTTTCCCAATCAGGTTGAGTCAGATCCATCGCTCGCTCCTCCCCAACTCGTCCAAATATGGTCACTTCTGACTCCAAAGTACAAGATGGTGACGGCCAAAATCTGAACTCGAGGATTCAGAAAAGCAGTTCACAAACCAATGAATATAGACAGTAGTTGATTAAAACTGTGACTACGAGAAGTACATATACAAATTAGAATTACAATAGGGCCTTCGCACCACTCGGTGCTCGGGCCCTAAAAAAGGTGACAGAGAGTGAAGAAGTAATGTGCTGTGAAGCCACGCTCCCTTTATCAGTCTTGTCCTCATGCGTGTGTGTGTGTGTGTGTGTGTGTGTGTGTGTGTGTGTGTGCGTGTGCGTGTGCGTGTGCGTGTGTGTGTGTGTGTGTGTGTGTGTGCGTGTGCGTGTGCACGCACCTGACTGTAGAGAACCTAAGAAATCCTTTCATCAGAAATTGTAAAATCAGTTCTTACACACACACACTCACTCTCTCTCTCTCTCTCTCTCTCTCTCTCTCTCTCTCACACACACACACACACACACACACATACACATGCGCACACACAGTAGTTGCCCATTACCTACTAAATGACCAAAATAATATTTTCATATTTTCATAAAACACCCTGCTCAGGTTTCTGAATAAACCATTAGCGGAGTAAAGACCCTCCCCAACACATACTCAAACATCACACACACCAGCACATGTGCACACACGTAACAGAAGCATTCACCGTCTGTCCAAATCTGCCCGTTGATTGAAGCCAAATGTCTTTGAATTGACTGGAAAGACAGACAGAGAGAGATGAAGAGGGATAGCGAGAGAGTACAAGAGAGACAGAGACGTAGAGGAACAGGTAAGGCCAGCGGACAGACACAGAGAAGCCCACAGATAGATGAGAAAAATGAGCCAGCACTTCAAATACATCAGTCTGTGGAAACCTAATTCTGTTGAACATCTGAGAGCAGGCGGTGAGTCTATGTGGCCTTCTGCTCCAAAGTGGCCACTGTGGTGGCAGTTAAAATGCTATAAGATAATATAAATGTAACAAAAGTAAAGAAGAGTGACAAAGTCAACAAAAAAACCTTGATATTGCCCAAAATATTTCCGATTGAACATTATTCACCATAAGACGCTCACACCAGACCAAAAGAAGGCTGTTTAGTTGGATGTATTTGTCGAAGAAAAAGTGTACTATATTTCCTATTAATTCAACTTTAATTTGTGTACAAATTTGTGTCATACTTCTTTTTTGAAAGGGGCTTTGAATCTCTTGACTGAAGCCACTACAACACGGTTCATGAAATAACTGATCTTATCCAGTTATGCTGTAAACAACGTCTTGTTCCGAACTTTTGAATCACTAAAGTATATTTTTACAGAAATTCATATGACGTAAGGTGACAAAAAACAAAAGGTCAAGTCAGCCTAGTTATCAGTTGTAAGTTAGGACGTCTGTTTGAATCACTATGTGCAGCAGCAGTGTCGCACTGTCTTGTCTTTTTCCCCCCCAAGAGTGACATAGAACATATTTCGATTTGTGTAGCTTTTCTTTTCCTTTAATGTTCACAGAGAAGGTTGAGTTTCAGGCTTCGTGCTAATAAGGGAAGCTATACTGCTACAAGTAGCCCTCTAATGATGACATCTTATAAATCGGTCTGTTTGAGATCTGATTTCTGGACCTTCATCGTACCACATAAACACATTTTATCATAACTAAACCCAGCTAAATTAACTGTCTCCACGAACTACACATCGGAGAAGCTGTTTCCTCTTGAAAAATACAATCTTTATGTATTTGACGTGTCATTGATCTAATCCGAACTGTGTCATCTGCTGAATCCCTCAGCGTTTAGCTGTTTCAGTCACAATCCCTTCACGTTGTTGTCATTCCTGTCCAAGATTACTGAAGTGGTCAGAGATTATTCCCTGCAGCTGGTACTACTCACAGCTCATCTGTTAGTCGTCTGATTTCTGTCACCTTTAAAATCTTCAACAGCAGTGTTTCTCAAGCCATGATTCAGGGTCCCAGAAATGGTTCTTTATAAAGGCTTAGTGCCAGTGGTGAAAGAAGTGTTAAGCCTTGGGTTTTTTTTAAAGTAAAAGTCATAAAACAATTCTGTAAAATATAAAATCAACATATAAAATCCTGCATTTATGAGTGCATTATTTTAATTTAAAAGATGCCACCAGGCATGTTGGAAGATATCAAAAAACACATTGGCTATTAGTTTGTGTCTGATATAGTTTTTCTTTTAAAAAGTTACTGTAAATTACCTCGTTTGAAATTTTTACATGATATGTATGCCGTCTCCATGTAGACCCTACAAATATCCATAAACGTTTCAGTCATTAAAATGCCTCTTGCATTCCTCGTCTCTACATCAACATGGTGTAAATCATCCATTGGAGCAGGATTGGCTTTAAAAGTATGGCGAAATCTCACAAATCCTGCTCGCAGGTATCCTACACAAATTCAACTCCGATTTTAATTGAGATCAGAGAAACTTTACAGTTTCAGCAGAAGAATTTAAAACCAGCAGTTTGGTGTCAAACTCTGAACACAAATATTTCTGCACAGTAAAGCTAAAAGATCCAAGAGTACTAATGATGGCAAAAACACATTGTTGAGTTGAGGGGGACTTCAAGTAAAATATTAGGTGACAGAATGCCTCCTGCCTTCTATCATATCATAAGACTGATATTCCTGTTTCATAGAGTAGCTGGTTGTGGTGAAGACGATTATAAATGGTTCACACTGGATACACTTGTGTTGTTACAGGTGCAGATCATATTTTGGAAGTTGATCTGTTTTTTGTGTGCATAATCTCGATCTCCAAAGTGACCAGAAACTATTGCTGCCAAATGAAAATACTGGAGTAAAAAGTATGTTTCCCTCTGAAAAGCTTTAAGTATAAAGTAGCATAATGTGAAAATACTGAGGTAAATATACCAACACATCAGAATTGTACTTGGGTAAGGTAGTCAAGTCACTTTCCACCACTCTATAGTCCCAGTGTGTCAGGACCACAGGGACACAGGATGTATCTGAATGGAGCTACAGTGTCGCTATGTGGCACATAAAAGCAATTACAGTTTTAGAGTTGGTTTCATAATGGACCATAAATGAGGTGTTTAGTTAGTTAGTTTACTGAAAATTTCTGAAAACTCAAAAATACAGGATTAACAGTTTTATTTAAAGATTTAGCTTTTGAAAAACAGTGTAAGCGTTATGTAAATGATGGTAGTTGTTTTGTTCAAAATCACATTCTTACTAACTCCATAATAATCCATGGGATTTAGTCACTTCAAATTAGTTTCCTCAAGTTAAACAAATATTAAAAACTTCATGGGACTTTTACAGAATAAATTACAAAAATAGAACATATAATAACATGACTAAAGGATCTGATTTTAATTTGTAAATATATAAGTATGGGGCATATTTTTAAATCACATTTAATACACAAAGGCAATAAAAAGTCATTTATATAGTAGGCTACATTAAGAAAAGAAAAAAAGTAGAAGCATGAAAATTTTACAATACCTATAGAGCATTTTTGAAGTCAGAAGGCAAGACTGGGACTGGGATTAGGACTATTTAATTATTTGAAAGAATATCGATGTTTTTGGTCGGTTAAGGAGATAACAGTGGTCCGCAATCCGACGTAGTAGATGGCGCTAATGCGTTTTAGCACTTATCGCCACCCGCATTAAAACGGAGAGAAGAAGAAAAGCAGCTCAGTAGTAGAAGAAGAAGAGAACCCGGAAGAGCACCGGATGTTTTGAAAAACAATCGTCGCTAATGTAATGCGCTTACCGGGTGTTAGACCTTTATTCCTATCAGACCTGCTTTATTCCGTTTATAAAGTTTTCCGGATTTGCAGACAGTAAAGAAGACATTTAGCCTGCGGTTTTGTTGTTTCTTTTCACCGCCTAGTTTTATACGTTATCTGCTAAAAAAAACAACGCGTATAAATGTAGTGTACAAATAATAACGACTCTCTCTTGTCCCTGTGATGGTCTACGTGGGTGATGACGACGTTGTACACTGTGTGCACAATTATTAGGCAAGTGAGTATTTTGATCATATCATAATTTGTATGCATATTTTTTTTCCAACTCCAAGCTGTATAAACTTGAATGCCTATTGGATTTAAGCATAACAGGTGATGTGCATTTGTCTAGTGAGGGAGGGTGTAGTCTAAGGAGATCAACACCCAATATCAAGGTGTGCATAATTATTAGGCAGCTTCTTTTCCTCAGGCAAAATGGGCCAAAAAAAAAAAAAAAAAGATTTTGACTGACTCTGAAAAGTCCAAAATTGTAAAAAGTATTTCAGAGGGATGCAGCACTCTTGAAATTGCTAAGATATCGGGGCGTGATCACAGAACCATCAAACGTTTTGTTGCAAATAGTCAACAGGGTCACAAGAAACGTGTTGAGAAAAAAAAAAGATGCAAATTAACTACTAAAGATTTGAGAAGAATCAAACGTGAAGCTACCAGGAAGTCGTTATCCTCCAGTGCTGTCATATTCCAGAGCTGCAACCTACCTGGAGCGCCCAGAAGTACACAGGTGTTCAGTGATCAGAGACACGGCCGAGGTGAGGAAGGCTGAAACCCGACCACCACTGAACAAGACACGTACGTTGAAACGTCAAGACTGGGCCAAGAAATATCTGAAGACAGATTTTTCAAAGGTTTTATGGACTGATGAGACGAGAGTGACTGTTGACGGACCAGATGGACGGGCCCGTGGACGGATCAGTAGCGGGCACAGAGCTCCACTTCGACTCAGACGACAGCAAGGTGCGGGTGGGGTACTGGTATTATTAAAGATGAGCTAGTTGGACCTTTTCGTGTTGAAGATGGACTCAAAATCAACTCCCAAACCTACTGCCAGTTTTTAGAAGACACTTTCTTTGAGCAGTGGTCCAGGAAAAAGTCTGCATCTTTCAAGAAGACCATGATTTTTATGCAGGATAATGGTCCCTCACATGCATCGAAGTACTCCACTGCGTGGGTAACCAGTAAAGGCCTTAAAGATGAAAGAATAATGACATGGCCCCCTTCCTCACCTGACCTAAACCCTATTGAGAACTTGTGGGACCTTCTTAAACGGGAGATTTACGGTGGAGAAAAACAGTACACCTCTCTGAACAGTGTCTGGGAGGCTGTGGTTGCTGCTGCACAAAAAGTTGATTGTCAACAGATCAAGAAACTGACTGGAATGGAAGGCTTATTACTGTTATTGAAAAGAAGGGTGGCTGTATTGGTCACTGATTTCTTTTTCTTTTTTAAATGTTTATTTGGAAATTTTGAGTTGTTTGTTTATTATTCTCACTTTAACAGATGAAAAGAAACAAGTGAGATGGGAAAAATGTGTTTTTTCATTTAGTTGCATAATAATTCTGCACACAGATCTTCTCCTAAGAAAGCCAAAACCTCACTTTTACTTTCTTAAATATTCAGGTTTGAGGTTTATTAACATTTTGGATTGACCGAGAGCACTGTAGTTGTTCAATAATAATATTAATCCTCAAAAATACAACTTGCCTCGTAATTGTGCACACAGCGTATGTCCTTTTCTGTATTCAGACACCGAATAGAGCAGATTTTCTGGGGGCTACCATGTCGCCTTTTTGTTGTTGTAATCTGAACGCTTTCAACTGGGAAGTCAGAACTTTTTCCACGTCTCAGCTGCTGAATGCACCATAAGCTAACGGCAACATCTAACTGTGGACTTGTATGTCGTCTGTTGTGAGTCTAAAGTTCAACTTAACATTTTTATGAAGATACCGTAAAAAGTATTTTAAACCCCAGACAACTTCTAGTTGGACTTCGGAACTGATAATACTACGAGTTAAATAATGCTACCAAACAGACAAACTTGTGACCAATCATTTAGAGTTGGGACATTATGAAAATATAGGCAGCCCTGTAGAAAAGGCATTCGGTCATGTAATGCTTTTAATATTGAGTGACATTGATTTCAAAAGCCAAAAAGGGTTTGTTTTTTTGGAAAAGTTGGAATTTTTCAACAGTTTAACTGAAAAACATTTCTACTTTTCAAAATTACCTTCACAGGAAAATGTCTCAAAACAGAAAGCTCAAGAAGTTGTCTTCATCCTCAAGTGAAGAAGATGAGAAGGTGAGGACAAGGCTGTCACTTATGTTTACTTCATTTAATATCAATGCTACAGGTAGGAGATGTAACTTTATATCATGGTACGTGACCACTAAAGATAAATGTAAATGTGATTATTTTGTGGGACACACTTAGTTGTTTTGTTCTCTGACTGTGATCTTTCTTTTGTTCCTCAACACATAGCTTGCAAAGAAACAGACAAAATCAGTTTCTTCTACCGTTAAAGATGATTCCCAAAGCTACCGCCAGATCAAAAAGCCTGTCTACAGAATGGCAACAACAGAAGCAACAGAGCAGAAATCTGCTAATCAGGAGAAGCAGTGGACTAAAACTAAAAAGTTCTCTATGCCATTCCTTCGGGGAAATTACTCCAGTAAAGAAAAGAATTGTATTTCAGGGAAAGATAAATCCGTCAGTGGAAGTAAGACTGTGGAAAGGGGACCTTCAAAACCTCTCAACACCAACAATGCAGTTCCTCACAGAACAAAGAGGTCTAAAAGTGGGTCAGATAAAAGTTCTTCCCAGAGTTACCCATCCAAGTCAAAAAAGCAGCGACTGAGTCCCTATGTAGCTTCTGCTGAACAGGAAGAACAGAAGCAGGATTTGCAGAGGAGGAAGTGGACAGCAGAGGACCTACTAAGGGCTGTAAATGGCAGCAGCACTATCAAGACCAGGGAACCTACATCCTCTTTCTCCAAGGATTCTCTACAGCAGAAGAGAAGGGAGCTGGTCAAAATGAAGTGCCAAAGGCATAAAGAAAAGAAGACTCAGGTTAAAAAGAGCTCGTGTAAAGACTCAAAAGGTTCATCTACCTCTACTATAAAGAAGTCTTCCACTTCAGCCAAGCACACTGCCTCAGAGGGAAGCTCAAAGATGTTCAAGAATGTCACTTCAGCTCAGTTGAGCGTCATATCAGTGTCACACAAGACCGCTCAGTCGCCATCTACTCAGAAACAAATACATTCTCTCAAATCATCGGTGCCTCTTAAGTTTAAGATACCAAAAAAGGTTCAATCACGACCAGAAGATAGCGAGGCTGAGAGGAATGATGCCATTTCTTCACACACAAATCTCAAACATAGGATTAAGCTTTCGGACGCTGAGCAGAAAACTGTCCCACCAGCTCGCAGCTGTTTGGACGTTACCCCTGATTTTCCGCGTGACGTACAAGAGAAGAGGTCATCTTTCTTTGGCCAGTTTCCCGCTACAGATGATACCAACACTGAGTCATGGTATGACCAGGTAATAAAAAAACATCCCTCATTTAATCTGAATAAATCAGTGGCTGTGTTAACCTCTGTGTACTTTTTTCATAAGATAAAATTTTAATTTTTTTTTTAAATGACCTTTTTTTTTTGTAGGTTTAAATTGTAGTTTTGTAAATTTGTATTGTATTTGTTTTAAAATTTATTTTTCTGCAGATGCAAATGGTGGAAGAGCTTCATCTCGCTCGCTCTGAGAAGAGGTTGGAGGTGAATGTCATGCAGAGCTACGGGGAGCTCACCTGTATGGACATAGATTCTCCAGACGAAGGACCTGCAGACACAAACTGTAAGTTTTAACATTTTCCAGAAGACTCTTCAAACTTTGTACTCTCATCATGTGTCAAATATGCACTCATGTATTGTACACTCTATGAAATGTGTAGTGGTCTGAAATAACCACTCGGAGCCACTATTGAGTAAAGTTTAAAATTGTATACCTATGATGGCCCCACATTTAGTTTGATTTGCCTGTAACTTGATATTTAATTTGAAAAGATTTGCTTTGACTTCAGAGTGACGCACGACGATAAAGACAAAATAAAACTTGACAAGTCACATTCTAGCAGTTTAGTCTGCGCAACAAAATAAACATTTGACTAATGGCTGTACTTGTTAACATAAATAATAGTTTAACTGTAACACTTTTGAGATTGAAGATGCTCAAATTCGATTTTTAAGTGTTTTTTTTTTAAGCAGGTGTCCAAATGTAGATTGGAGTTTGCTCACGTTTGCAAAAAATTATATAATCAAACCAGAAGCCCACAGAAAATACAAAACAAGATTTTAATATAACGCATTAAAAGGTCATCACATTTTACACTTTCACAATATGATTTCACTTATTTCACTCGGTTATTTAGCAAGAAACAATTCAACTAAATGTCAACTTGTCTTCACAGGTAGACAACCCCGTCAGCAAGACCTGATCCTCATCCTGGACACCAACATCCTCCTCAGCAACCTGGATTACGTGAAAAGGATCAGATCTGAAGGCCTCGGAGGTGTTTTATACTATAAACTATCACTAACACAGTCATAGTTGTGTTTTGTTAAATGATTCATGGCATTTCATGTGTTACCTAATGAAGTGTGATGCCAAGGTGCCCCTTCCAATTTGTGTCATTACAAGCTAAATGCCTGAAGTTATCACCAAGAAATGTCTTCACTCTTCACAATTTCCATCTCCACTAGAAAAGGAGCATTACATGTTTTACTTGCCCTGAGACAATATTTTAGTCTGTGAGAAGAACAGGAAGAGCAAATAAAACTTGACCCTAAACAATATGTCATATCCTTGATTCAGGGATCATCACATTTGAGGAGCAGGATGTAAATCTGGACCAGATTGACAAATGAATAATTTCATTGCAGCATTAATACAGTTAAAAACAACACTCATTAGGATGTTATTATTTAAAGAATTGTTAATCAGAAAATTATTTCCACTGTTTTTCAATTTATCGTCACCAAGGATAAACTGTGTTCACATTGTTGTGAAATATGGAATCACCACTCTTTGCTCTGTCTCCACTTCATGTTCTCTCAGCTCTGGGCTTCCCTGTTGTTCTGATTCCCTGGGTGGTGCTTCAGGAGCTGGATTACCTCAAAAAGAAGAATAATTGGTCTGGTTCTGTGTCCCACCTGGCCATCCCGGCCATCTCGTACATTCACAACACTTTGAAGAGGCGGGAACCGCACCTCTGGGGACAGTCCATGCAGCAGGCCACCGAGAGCAGCGGTGAGGGCTCATTTAAAGAGATGAATTGATTACAACCAAAGAGGGAACCTACATAATCAGGGTGGTTATTGTCTGCATAACCTGTATCCATATTAATTATGACTGTCGGGTATAAGACAAAAACATGATGGCTTAGCATCCTTCATTACAAAAGACACTTCACACACAAACACTGGAGAAATCCCCAGCAAAGTAATAAGAACTGAAGGGGAAACATTTTCCTTTCAGATTTTTGTTATGGTTTGTATCAGTCTAACATAATAATGTTTCATATCAACACTCGCAGTTGCTGTGAAATTTTAGCATGATTTCTTTATTTATTTGAAATTAAAGCCACTGTGCTTATGGACCATTAATGACAATGAATTGTCCCTAATTTATATGAAGTGAGAGATTGCAGCAGCGTAGTGCATGAAGTACTTAATTCTTGACTGTTCACTGCATGGACACTAGAGGGCACTAACACTCAGCCGTTCCTCCAGAACTCTTCATCATCTTTACATGCAGTACTTTGTGTGCATCTCAAGGGCAGGTTGCTTCTGTGTATTCTTAGCTGTACGGATCAGAACTTACATTTTCAGCATCGGTTTGCAGGACGTCTTCAACAAGATATGTGTTAAAGGAGATTTGGGGGAGATATCATTTTGGATTTGGAGCACATATGCACTTAATATATCTTATCAAATATACATGAACACTTCATCTTGTGTTTTACACCCCACCCCCCACCACCTCGCCCTCCTTAAAAATAAAAAATAAAAAGACATGTACTTTCAGTGTTCTGAGGAATTATGAGGTCTTTGTCCTCATATAGACTGTTTTATTTCTCCCAGTAACTCTTGTCCTCGTGTCCCTTCCTCTGTCTCTGGACCTCCTTGTCCCCCAGAGGGCCTGAATGCTGAGACTAATGATGACAGAGTGCTGCAGTGCTGTCTGCAATACCAGCGTCTGTATCCAGAGTGTGCTCTCATCCTGTGCACGTGAGTCCCCCCCCCACCCCCCCCCCCACCCCCACCCCCTGCCCGCCCCCACTACAGTATACTGCTGCTGCTGCAGAGTGTGTCGTCTGCTAATAATGCACATGCATGTGACTGCGAGTGGGTCCAGCCAGATAGTTCCAGTTGGGATGAGAGAAAGAGAGGGCCACACAGTTATTGGCAAAGAATAGATGTGCTGAGCCAGGAATTCTCAGTATAGTTCAGGAATGTTTTTTTGGTTCACATTTGCTGTGGCAATTATATTTATCTTTCTTTATCATTTTGACCTATTTCTCCTAATATCATTATCCCCAGACACAGTCATAGATTGTTTTGCTAAATTAAAGGGGGAATTCAGACTCTGGATCAGCGTTTCACTGTCAAATCATTTTTGCTATCTGTAATATGATTTGTCTTCTTGTTGTTTGTGTTATCACTGTCACCTTATTAAAAACCTGCTTCCAATCTTTCCTCTGTAGTAATGATAAGAATCTGTGCTGTAAAGCCATCCTGAGTGGGGTGAAGGCCCTCTGTAAGAATGATTTGGAGGCAGAGGTCCAGAGATGCAGACCTGAGCTTAACTTCCTGCAGAGCATGCAGACTCCCGTGCTGCCTCACATCCACCCGCAGGTCTCATCACCAATGCCGAGCGGGAGTAGCGCCACAGTACAGCCTCACAGGCAGGAGAAAGCAGGCCTTTCTGTAGGACTCGTGGAGAAAGGTGAGCCAGGGATTAAAGGGTCTTTTATGCAAAACAGGAAGTAATTTGGCATGCTCTATCATCATGCAGTAGGTAACAGCACATACCTTCTATGCACTTACCACATCCACCCACCCCTTCCAATGCGCCTGTTTTCTTTTCAATCACTTCAAGTCAATGTATTAAGTGTTTAATTTAGCAATCGAAACAGTTCTAACAAAAAAATGACAAAAATAAAAGAAATACAATGCTGGAAAAAAAATTCCCGAAACTCAGACTCAGTGTTACAAATGTGAAAGTGCACTTCTGGTTCTGTCATATGCTCTTATTAGGTCTCATGTTACATACACATGCAGTATGCCCTCATTTAAAAGACAGCAGATGGTCTGCTTTATGTATTTATACTTAAATATGTGGTACGCATGCATGTAATTGATCACAGATAGCACGCAGCTCAGTCCAGGAGACCAAAAGACAAAATGGGACCTCAGCAGATGTGTTTGTGGACTGGAACAGTGTCTGCGGGAGGTGCTGTCTGATGTGTTAGAGGTGGAGATGAAGGCAATTTACCAGGACCTCTGGCTGGAGGTAAAATGTACTTTTCACATCATTATGAGTATATTTTAATGAATGTCTCCAAATCAGAAATCGCTTTATTGGCCAAGTATGTTCCTGTAAACTGTAAACAAGAATGCAAATAGTTGAAACTAGTTCAAAAAGTGTTGGAATAACAACTGTATTGATGATTTACTTGTTTACTTTACATACAGTATGCAGATTTGTACAATATGTGCATATGCAGACATGTACATACAGTTTATACAGCCTACTGAGATTTACATTTCACAATGATGGGTGACAAGCACATCCTGTGTATTCAACTGTAATACAGATATTGTAATAAATCATAATTTTTTTTTTATGGTCATTTTAAAGTTTTAGGTCAGTGTTTCATTGTGTTTCTCTCTTCTGTGAACAGATTGTTTATCGAAAACCACCCTGGACTCTTCGAGATGTCTTGCACTGTTTAAAAAAGCACTGGATTGCTGTTTTTGGGCAAATTGTCCCTCGGAGGAAGCAGCAAACTGTTTTAAATCTCATCAACTTCTTCAACTCAGGTATGTAAGTGGAAGAGAATTATGTGTTGCAGTAGTAATCAACAGTCTTTTATGTATTTTTCCACCAATTTTCTATGAACATAAGGTTATTTTGGGCTCGTATGTGCTTATTTAATTATATTTTACACTGTCAACATTTTTTATTACAGTTTGTGTTATAGGAAATGGGAATGGCACCATCCTTCTTTACAGTACATGGCCTCTTACATAGTTTTTTTTTTTGTTGCTTAGATTTTGGAAGGCTTGATAAAATCATGCCCTTTAGATGAAAATGTTTGATGCCAGTTTCCCAGTAGCTGATTTAAATCTTCCTTTGAATGTGAACAATAGATTCTGAAATACAATTATGAACTTGAGATGCTAAACAGCCAAGCTGAGCTCCCTCATGTGCCTTAAGTCAAATACCGTCGATTCATTGTTCCATTGTAACAGTTTCAACACTATAAGCTGAGGCTTTGTGAAAAAAATTCCTAAGTAGTCTGAAAAAAGAAATCACATTGCTCGCAGCTGAAACCTCAAATATCCAAAACCTTTGCAATAGTTAATTGGACAGTGTTGTGTTTTAATCCCTCAGCAGATAGTAATGTTAAGACACTGAGTCATCCCTCAGATAAAGACCTTCCTGCATGGGGTATGACGTGGTCTGCCCTGCACTGCGCTAGAACCCTACAGAACTACATCCAGAATCAGGTCATCTGCTAAAGTGGGAGACTTGAATATGTGTCAGAAAACTGCTGAGTCGCCCACTGCAGCACTTCTCGGCCTGGATGCTGTTGCTGGATCCACTTGCTATATGCTTACAGTGCTGTGTGTGCACGCGCGTGTGTGTGTGTGTGTGTGTGTGTGTGTGTGTGTGTGTGTGTGTGTGTGTGTGTGTGTGTGTCTCTCTCTCTTTCTCTCTCTCTCTCTCTCAGGATCTGTGTCCACCTGTGTGTGGGGGTGACTGCTGCACAATAAGCACAAAAATATCTTAATCCACACCACAAATTCGTATTAGTTGAAACAATGCGGTTTTGCCCCCGTTTCTGTGTATCCAAGCTCCAATGCATGACTCTGGTTTTCTTGGTACCACGCAACTTGGCTCTGTGCCAGGACTCTGAGAGCAGGGGGAGGAGGAGGAGGAGGAGGAGAAGGAGGAGGAGGGGGAGGAAAGGAAGGATAAACTATATGTGAGGCTAAGAACAAATCTAGGAGTGGAAAAGTACTGCATGTGATTTTTTTTTTTTTTTTTTTTTTTTTAAGCAGGCTGTGAGGGTGTGTGTTTTCACTCGTAGCTATACTTATGAGGACTGAATCCTCACAGGCGTGCATAAAGTAACAAAGCACATTTTTGGGGCTGCAACTGGAATTGGTGGGGTGTTATTAGTACGCCTTATGGAGAGACATGTAGCTGCTCTGGTGAAGGACCCAGTGAGGCCACAAAAAAATTTAAAAAAAATATCAAAGCCTTCCAAATAACAGCGAAACAGCAAAAATTATTTTTTGTTTATCATGCAACATGTTAAAGTGCTCTACACTCTCATATATATATCTATATATATGTTTTATACATGTTTTATTGCGATGTGTGCTTAATGTGCGCCGTTTTTGCAGGTCTCCAAACAGAGTGGAACATAAGACAAACGCACACACACACACACACACACACACACACACACACACACACACACACACTCAAAGTCAGGCTGAGCTGGGGTGTTTATAGTCGGAGTGTCCCACTGCCTGGCTCCGTCTCCCATCTTTATATTCATAACAGTTCCTCTCACAAGGTTACACAGTCAAAGCATCTGCTTGTCAGCATCCACTCCCCCTTTGCCTCATTTTCATACGTTTGATATTTACAGCATGTGTGTGCTCGTACACTCAGCTTGTTTATTAGGACCAACTAGCTTAAACTACAGTCCTGCAGTGGCAGATGGTCATAATGAAGGTTATAATGTTCAGGTTTTGTGCGCAATGTTTTAAAGTGGTGTTGGTTCAACCTCATTTTAGGGGCTGCAGTATTTGGTGTTTTTAAATTGCGTTGAGCACACCTTGCCTTATTAACTGCCGGCCAAATGAAAGTTAGATTTATGTGCGCATGTCCGCTTTTCACTGCAGTAATCTGATAAACAATACAGTACGCATCTGTGTGTTCTCTCAGGTGAAGCGGCGGACCGTAATGCCGCCTCAGAGGCCCTTCAAGAAGCTAAGGAGCTTGTGAAGGCATTTTGGAAAAGTTCGAAACACGTCCCGCATGCCATCTCTGTCATGGACAACATTTTTAATGAGCTGCAACCTCAGGTCAGCATTTCATTTGACTGGAAGCTCAAATTTACACCTCTGATGTGTTGATAAAGTCCTCTCCTTTTCTAGAAACAACACTTTCTGAAATGTCGTGTATGTTGGGATTGTTCGGAAGCGTATAAATACCTCAAATATGATTATTACATCTTGTTTTATATCCTACAGTATATTATGTCGGAGAGCACAAGGAGGAGGTGTGTTCTGTTTTAGGTTTTAATCATGATCACCAGAACAACAATGACCAGACAGCAGTGTGCAGTTTTGTAGTCGACACAACGCTTAGCTTACACAACTTGATGTTAAAAATATTCTTTTTTTTTTTAATCATAGCCACATCTGCCAGTGGAGGGGGAACCTTCTTCCGGCGATGTCGTCATGAATGATGATGATGATGATGATGAAGACAAACAACCCTCGACCGCTCAAGTCTCTCACCAGGAAGTGTGGGCTGTCTTTGAAAGCATCTGGTCTAATGTGAATCAAATAAGGTGGGTGTAATCAGGAATTTTCCTGGGATTCCAGTTTTAATTCATTCTGCAGATCACCGGTTGGATGATGAATTTCTAACCTGATTAGTAACTGACATTTGCTGGTTTAAAGGATTACGCCACGCCGCCTACAGTCTTGTGACAGTCTCAGAACTAGAAATCGAGGGATTTTTATTTCAGTGCCCATGTTAACAGGTCAGAGCAGCGACACAGTCTGCGTGAGACGCATGTCTGAGGTGCAGCTCAGGCCTCACTGCAGCGGCGCATCATCTGCAGTTTTGGAGTAGAGACTATTTGTCATTTTTTGAGGTACTCAGTCCTCAGCAAAAACGGACAGTGATAATATCTGATGGTCATATTTACATCATACCGACAACCTACACCTTTCAGTATAGTTTTAATACTTCGGTTATATCTGAATATAATAATAATAAACTTTAATTAGAAAGCACTTTTCAAAACAAAGGTGAAAAGTGATTTAGATAGAAAAACAAGATTAAAACAGTTCAAGGCTGAAGCACATAAAATCAGGCAAATAGAGTAATACAGATAGAATAGGAAGTTATCTGTATAAAGATACAAGACAAAAAAACAAACAAATAACAAAACAGGTAAGACATGTTGGAAAACAAAACGGTGTACTAGAATTGATAAACGGACTCTTTTAAAGAGACATGTTATGGTATGTAATATAATATGTCACAGACATGAAAGAAATACACGTGTACCATAAAGTCTTGCATAATGAAATGAAATGAAGCGTTATCATACTGATGGCTCTCGTCAAAGGAAAACTTCGTGTCACAGTTCCACAGCAGCAACGCTGGCGGTCTGGACACACTCATGCATGCGAACCGCAGCCGTTCAGAGGTAACGATAAGTCGTGTGGCCTCGGGCTTCGAGCACTTTATTTATCATCTTTACTTTTCGTCACCCAGAAGCTGCTGTTTTCTGCTGCAAGAGGGAAACTATTCAGCAAAGTGAACAAGCTAAAAAAAAAAGCTGATAGAAACAGGAGAGGAACATGTACAAAAAAAAACCAAAAAACCGTCATGTGTATAAAAGTGTCACAGTGATTAAAATGACAAGAAACGGTTACATGAACCTAACTTTCTGAAACAGAAACACTTTGGAGGTTATTTAATTGAGTTATTTTCCATTCCACTGACCCCCCCGAGGTCTTTTTTTTTTCTGTCATGTCTCAGCTGGGAAGTGTTCAAAGCTCTGGGCTTTGACCCTCACACCATGCAGAGTGCTCAGCCAGCAGGAGGTCCGCCGCCACCACAGGACGTCTTGGCCTGCTTGCACAAACTGTCCTCTACGGTCTCGCAGCTGCTCCAAGCCTTCAACAGGTACGGCAGCCCACGTATGTGCACATTTCGTTTGTCTGCACGTCAGCCACAATGCCGTCCGCGTCACTTTCATACTGCGGTTACGCTATTCAATTTGATCATTTAAGCCGAAGCGTGCAAGAGGCACCGGCTTCTTCTTTCGCTTGGGGCTATGGTCTTCGTATGTCGACGAGTTAAGGTCACTATTTTGTCACTTTACAAATGTCATCCGACACATCTGAATGCTTCTCCTTCAACGCCTTCCACAACTACTATATATGTCTCTGTCCATTATCCCCACTTGTTCTTCCTTACTAAACCCTCTGACTTAACCTCTTCATGCCTTAACAGGGGTGTCTCACCTTTATCTTGACAGCCAGTTGCTCTAAGGAGCCCCCTTTTAAACTGTCTTTGGCCTATCCTTAGCCAGCCGGCTCCTTCCTGTGTGTGTGTGTGTGTGTGTGTGTGTGTCCTGCGTATAGTGTTGGTCAGTCTCTAATCTGCTTGACCTTGTAGCTTTGTTTTATCACCTTTCCCCTGATATAACAGTGAGTGCTGCACTCTCTTACTGCTGATTTTCTCCCCGTGCCTTCGGGAAGAAGAATGCATTTGTTTCTCAGACATCTTCACCTCCTGAAGACTTTTGGGCTGCTTGTCCCTGCATCGGCATCTAAACACATCAGACTTTCATAAGAGATATGAACGCATATGAACAATCCATCCTCTATTCACAAATTGAGCTCGATTCTCCATCCCACAACCTTCCGTTTCTTATTTTTGAGCCAAAATCTTGGTGGATTTGTTAGTGTTTGATCATCGTCCCATTTAAACGGCCACTGCCAGTTAAACTTCAACTTTGGTCAATCATAACGTTTTTTTTAACCTTTAATCCAGTGGGTGTACCTACTTTCACAGGACTCTATGTGCTCTGTGAACGCCTACTCTGATGATGTAGGCCTGTTTCTTAATCAGACATGAATGCTTTCAGCTTGTTTTCCGTCATGTCCTTCTATTACTTTCTTTCCATTTACTCGATCTTGACTCTCGCGGCTGCTGTGGCAGTTGCAGGGAAACCATTCAACAACGGCCCCTTTTCACCGAAGACATTTGACGTGTCACAGCAGGAAAACCAGCTGCAAATAATGAAATTAATGATGGCTATATTCCATTAGCCACTTCAGTTTTAGCTCTCCAACTCTACAAAACCACTATGAAAGACTCGTGCTCCTGAAAATAACCGTTTTCATTATGTGAAGGTAAATTAAATCAAAATAATCAAAGTCAGATGTTTTGTTAAGTTTTTAGGGCGTATACGTTCTCTGCTTGAATCATGCCAGCTCATTGCTGCTAACCTGCACCGCCTCATCTTCTTCCTGTTGTGGTTTGTAATTGATCAGAATGCCTTTGACGGTATGTTTGTAGACGTGCTTTATTTCCTGCGTTCAGTGTTTTGTGCTCTTTACTGAATCTACGATATGCTGCTTCGTGCAGCTTTGTGCAGAATCTCTACAGTTAAATAGAAATATTTACAGATTTTTGAAGAGTCATAATTTTAACTAAAAGAAAAGATTATGTCTGGATATTTATCTCTGTGATGATGGGAGAGCATGGCTGTATGGCTTTTGAACACAAACACTCTCAGATCAATAAACTCCTGATTGTCCTCAGAGGATTCCTAAACCTGCTGGCCTCTGAGCACCTGTTTATTGTTTTTTTTTTGCCATACATTATACGACTATTAAAGTGGTACTTCATTAACAGGGGTTTCCTCATATCTAAAATACTCCCTGTAGGTGTAGATTTAATGACACGTACTTATTGTGTGTGTTGGGGTGTTAATCTATAATTTCCTGTTGAGTGTGTCGTGATTGTACACCTGCAGCTGCTTCAGTCGGTCTTCATGCACTTTTAATCAGTCCGAAGAGGAGGAATCTAAAGTTCATGTTAATAATCTGTTCGTTTTCTTTGCACTTGTAGCTTTTAGCGTGTGCGATCTTTTGTTCGGTTGTTGCTGCGCAATCAAGACCTCAATCTGGTGCAGGTGCGGATGTTTACTCTGCACAAAAGCCCCTCTGACAAATCCTGCCACAACTGCATCCTCTTTGAAAAACACAGATCTTGCGTTGCACTAAAGCTCGTAGCTGTTGTGTCTGTGTGCATGCGTGGGGTTGTGTGAGGCTCATAAGTCAGACTCTAAAATAAAGTAAAGAAACTTTACAATGCGGTGCATTAATCAGAGGGGATCTTTCTCCAAAGGTCTAGTAAGTTCTACTTACCCAAAAAAAAGTAAAAGCTGTATAATTCATCATCCTGTGAGTGAAATGCTGATTAAAGAAGTGTTCACAGTAATCTGAAGACAGAAAATTGGAAACTCTGGCAGCATGAATACTAATTAGAGCCTGAACGATCTATCAGCCCGTCACAGACGCATCAGCCGGTTTGCCGATGTGAAAACTTTTTTTATTTTTTTTTTTTACAGAGAATAATGCAGAAAAAGATTAGAATTAGAAATTGCCCTGTGTATTTGTGTTTTTCGGTTATTTAAAGTAATTACTGATTTCAATGAAGTTTACTGTGTCATTGCACTGATATCAGTGCAGAGTATAAATCCTGCCTCATTTATAAATCATTGTCACAAGTTTCAAAAGCACTGGACAACCACATTTAAGGGATCATGACAAAAAAAAAAAATCTAACTATGTGCCCAGTGTGTATACAGTGTGTGTGTGTATATATATACTGTATTGAAAAACACACACGATATCGATATTTCGATATCAGAAATTACTGTGTAATTAAATCATTTAATATTTTAGAATGTTTTTTTCACTCCTGTTATCTTCATCTCTATCTGCAATAATATTAGTCCATGTTTTATACTTTGTGTGAACATCTTTGCGCACTATCTCTGCACATATATGTGCATATTGGGCTTCTCAGGCACCGTTGCCTAGGAGACGACCAGACTCATTTTCACGTGTTTCAGCATAGCGATGACTCATCCCATACACACTATCTCTGTCCATCTCTCTCTCACTCATTTCTCTCTCTCTGTGTGGAAAATGTAGGACTCTGCTCAGATTACCACTTTCTACTCCTCGTTCTTCACCGCTCAACTTTTTGTCTGTTGTCCTGCATCACTGTGAGGCCCTCAGGGCAGCGATCTTTTATGCAGTCATTCATTGTGTTCAATGTGTGTGCATTATGGATGTACGTACGTGTGCTTATTTTGGTTGTGGCTCCGTGTGTTCACATTTATTTTTACCAAAGGATTGCAAATTAATAAATTCATCTCGGCGAATTATTGACGTTTTAAAGGATTTTTCCAAATTTGGGGTTATTTAAATGTTCTTGTTGTGTGCAAAAGTAAAAGTCCCTGGCTCAAATTCACAAAATAAAAGTGTCACATTGAGGTGTAAATTGACGGCAGCTTGTTTCGATCCTCACTTGGAGGAGAGGTTGTCTCTAAGATTTGTGTTTTTGTTCCTCAGTGTCTTGTCCTCGGCCCCTGGTTTGGACGAAGCCCGCACGCTGCTCAGCGTCATCCACTCCAATAAGGTTGGTGCCATGTCACAGTTATTTGGTGCACATTTGGATGGCTGCCATTTTCCTTAAATGAATTTGACCTGACATCTTTCAGTAGCTCAGTTCATATGCTTTGTGTTTCAGATTGTTAATGAGGATTCCAGGCTACAGCCCAAAGACATTCTGGATTGTTTCTCACAGCCAGACTACAGGTAGGACATGCACATATAGTTATAAAGGAATATGTATGGTTATAATGAATACATTTATATGGCTTATGTGTCTCTGGTTCAACAGAGAAATGTCTTGACATGTACAGCTGATGTGTGCGTTTAGCAGCAACGTACCTCTCACCAGATATCACAATCAAACACGCTCTCAGGATTGTGGTGGCGCGCCCGGGCAGGCCGGTGTGCTTTTCCAGCGTCGTGGCCGTTACTCTGACACGAGAGCCCTCCCTGTAAATATCCCCAGCAGAGCTCTCACAATGATGGTAGCCATGCCAACATTTCCAAACGGCCGTTGACACTCATTGTGAACATGTGTCATTAAAGACATGCTCCAGATCTTTGTAGTTTAGATCTCGGCAACCACCGGGATGTTTCTTCATTCTTGTCAGCTGTTGCCACGTAGACGCACATTGTCTTGGAGGGTGACGACGTTATTGGTTGGACTCGTTGAATACTCATTGCCCCATGTTTACCGAGCGGCAGAGTGGGAAAGATTCAACAGAGCTCCTACGTGGAGTCTCATAAACTCCAATATGGTACAGTAAGTGTGAACTGTACAAGCTGAGCCAGGATCACAACCGAAGTGAGTTATGTGTCGCCTCGGTGAGCTGAGCTTCTCAGCAGCTTATTTTAAACTTCCGGCTCGTATCTGATTTGTACTAAGTTGTAAATTCTAAGTATCTTATAGACGACGGTCAGATTTGTAAGCAGCCTGAGGAAGTGCCGCCTAAAGGGTTAATTTAAGACCACAACGTGACCTTTCCCTCCTCTCCATGCCTGTCTTTCTAAATTATCACACACCAATTATCCTTCTTATCTTGCTTATATGACGTGTTTCAACTTAGACTACGCACAGCTGTTATTAACCTGAAATTTGAAGTGCAAATTTGCAACAGTTGCAACACTTGTTCAAAAAAAAAGGTTTTAAAGCTCCAAAAACTCAACTTACCTCCAACAAAATAAAATGTCGCAAACAACAGTTTGTGAACACATATTGATTGACATGCAAATAAATCACATTAAAAAAAAACAACAATCTTTTAGAAATACACTGCTGGTTCCAGCTCTCCAATATCAGATATTGGAGCTTTTCTGTGTTTTATATGAATCACAGATAGACTTCTAAATCTGCCAGACTGAAATTACAGTCTGGTTTGAAGTCATTTGGAAACTCTGTCATCGTTACGCAGATTTTTCCACCGTACAGCAGTCAATAGTGGACAATCCAACCGCAAAATATAGTCTAATAACTTCTCGTCTTGGTCACAATGAACACAAAAAGAATATAAAACAAACCTGCTGGTTTTGTGTTTATGTTACGAAATTGTCGGGCTGATGTGTCGTTCTTTGATGTTCTTAACTCTCAAACAAAAATATCAGTATTGGCCTTAAAAATCCAGCACAGGTTGACTTTTAAAGACTTAACAGTCAGATTTAATCCACAATAAAGCTACTTGTTTTTCTACATTACTTGCATTCCTGTTGATTGTCATTATTGTGACATGCACCACAGGTTGTCATCAACGGTTAATGTCATGCGTGTTGTAATTCTTGACACAACACACACCCACACACACACACACACACGCTGTTTTAACACCATATAACTCTTTCTTCTATTTCTATTGCTTTTTTTTTTTTTTTTTGGTGAGGGGGGAAAAAGAAACTTTGGTTTCATAGCCCGTCTGTCCGTCGGGATGTAGTTGTGAACCTAAATCGCTGCAGTGTTTGCGCCTTGCAGGTTGAACCCAGCAGCTGCCATGGAAACAAGCCACAGTTGTGTGTATTCAAACGATTCTTTATTTCCTGGACAGCGTGTGTGTCTGTCCTCTCCTAAAACTGCTGTCCCAGGCTTTTTCTGATGTTTTCATGACCCCAGCAACAGGAAACGGTGAATTTCACTATTCGTAGAATTGATCTGATAAGACTCACGCTCGGTTATCAATCACTTCAAAGAAATGAATCTGACCTTCTTTTCTGGTTTCGGTTATATTAACAGTGATTATTATGTCGTCAGAACCGACTGTAATGAGCACTGATTATTTAAAAACAGTAATCTCTACATAACTGGAAGCATCATTTCCCTGAATTACAAATACTTTTTTTTGTTTTTGTTTTTTTTTGCATGAAATACTAATGTGCTGGTTTATTTATTCATAAAGACAACATCTGCTGTGTCACTTCCCAGAATAGCTTTGCAGACACTTAACTCGTCACGTCGCTCCAGCTTTTGTTACGACGGGGCACCGCCGACAGACAGACAGGTTTAGCTGGCTGTGTTGTGATTGTAAATATTTCATCCGTTACGTTGGCCGGCCGTGAAGCGAGGTAGCCCTGCGCCGAGCGAGCGCGTTATCCGCCATGTTAAATATTTGATTTCTGTGCCGCGTGACGTCACGAGTTCGCGCACGGCTGCGCGGGAGGCCCTTCCCAGGAGCCCGTTCGATCATTAACAGGAAGATAAGAAGTCATAATGTCAGATTAAAGAAGGTGTTGCTCATCACTCTCACTAACGGCTGCCTTTGTAACAGTGTCGACAATAAACTGAATGAGAGATCTGATTTGAAGAAATTCAGATAGTGCAGAAACACCGTTTGTTCAGCAGCTGCTCGGCTGCAGTTTTCTTTTCTCCGCGCATGCGGAGGTGGTTGTTAAGCGCGTGGCAAGAAGAACGCAGTGTACGCCACTGATAAACGCTTAGCGGCGCGTTTTTGTCCTGCAAACACATCTGTGTTTAACGTTGGCATTATTCTGAAAGCCGTCGGGATTGGCCTGTTTTTTTAAAGGAGTGGGGGGGGGAGGGGGGGGACAAAACTACATTTCACTGTCCTGTGGGTTTTTTTTTTTTTTTTTTAAATGTATGTGATGTCTCGTAGCTCGGCTCGGTTCGCCTTCTGCCAAAACACATTCCAGTCCGACAAAATATGTAAATGCATCGCAGCCCGGCGTCTGTACGATCGTCTGCTCTCGCCGTGCTTGTGATGTTGTTTCTGTGGGTTTGTGCTTTTTTTTTTTTCTTCTTCTTCTTCTTTTTTGAAATCACCTGTGATTATCCTGAAGTCGTTGGGAAAACATCTGTTTCTGCGTTCGTACGTGTGAACGTGTTCTTACTCGTGCGAGCCCGACGATTTTGCTGCACCTGCGGACGCGTCGTCTGGTTTGAACACCTGACGAGTTTTAATGCGACACGGTTTTTAGCTGCTCGTCGCCACAGCTGGCGACCTGAGATTGAGTGACAGCTGGCGACCTGAGATTGAGTGACAGCTGCCGCGTCCTAACGGAGGCGTGCCGACCGTGTACGGGACAAGCCTTTCTAAAAGACTCGAGTTCGCGAGCTGTGACGTTTTTGCTGACGTTTGCGGAAAAAAGCGGGAGGCCGTGGAAGTTCTTTTCTTTTTTTTTTTTTCCCCCGTCGGGTGTTAAGCTGATCGGGTGTAATTCTAGTCGCGTAGAATTTTTCTTCATAACTCGGCCAATAACCTACGTCCGGGGAAAATGTCGAACTTCTAGACGGCGTCCGTGTCGCCGTCGCCTAGCAACGGTCTTTTTTAACGACTCGGCCACTTGCGCACGGCTCCCCCAACGTTGTAACCACGAGTGCGCCGGTTCGAGTCCCAAGAGTGCCGACGGTCTGAACGCACGTTCGCGCGCTGGCGTCCGCGTTTAACTCGCTTGTTATTTCTTGCAGAATTCACTGACTCGCACGCACGACCTGAAGCCCCCAGTTCAGCGCATTTCTACAGGCGCTATCTTACGTCATGATATTTACTGGTCAGTGTGATGTAAATAAGTCAAACAGAATGACCGGGGGGGAGGGGGGGAGGGAACACTGCTCCGTTCTTCTACAAACCTACAAGGAGCATCACGTGGTTCGATGGAAGAAAGCCCGAGGCCTCTAATTACTTCCTTTTCTGTTCTCTGTATTCAACGGCTACGCTGAAGAGAAACGGCTTTGTGTTTGAGAACACCAAGTCTGCCTCGTGGAAGGATGTATTAGAGCCATTTTAGAAATACCCTTCTTCCTCTATTCGTTGTTTTTTTTAATTTACTGATATAATTGGACTGCAACCCAAAGCACGTCTTTACATACATCAAACATTCCAACAGCAAACCCAGACCCACCTTTTCATCACGAACAGGCGTGCCTTCGGAAGCCTTTCTTCGCACTTGTCGAGGTGAAGGTTTTGCTTTCAAAATGATTTTGAAATGACTTTAAAAGAAGGTTTCCTGTGAACCATTTTATCAGAAGGTGAATAAGACCTAAACACAAAAGAGTGTACAGTGACAGAGAGGAAAGATATTTGCTTCTCCAGTTGGGAAGAGGAAATCTGCAGCCATTTGCGAGAAACCAACCGCATATGAATAGATAACAATCCAATCAATAATCTTTCAACGGGAAGGAACCCTCCTGCGCATCTTTCCCCACTATTGTCCTTCTCTTTCTTCTCTTATTGAAACCTCGGTTGTGGAGAAAGATGCCAGGTGCCATAGTTTGCCGGAGAGAGGGAATCCCAATTGGACGCTTTTTTTTATTCCAGCGGACGACCTGATTGGCTGCTTGAAAGCGATAATCGGTCATGTCCTCTTCCCGTATAATATTCAGTTCAGCGCAAGTCCTTACCGTCTCCCGGGGAGACCCGTTAATCGCCCGTCAAGCCCGCGTGGGCCGTTGCGTAACACACAGAAGCAGCGACCTCTCTCCTCTTTTTGCGCGCTCATTCTCCGTCCGGGTCGGGGACTCTCGTCGAATTCGACGGCGTCGCTGGCTTTCACGTGACCAAATCGGAGACCCTCTCGGAGTCCGATGCTCCCCGACGCGAGCGGCGCGTGTACGCCAGAGAGTTTAAAGTTCACGCTCTGACGAGGAGGAGGAGGAGGAGGAGGAGGGCCCTTTCCGCCGGTTTACGAAAACGAAGCTCGGGAGCGGCGGGGGGAGGGGGGGGGGGGGGGGAGTGGACGGAGAGGCGGAGGGTGAAAACGTGGGGTGCCGGCAGCGGGCGGATTCTTGTCCTCCTCCCCTTCCTGCGGTTACGCAACGTCCCGATGGAAACAAAGCAGAGGAGGAAACAAAACAAGCAACAAGCAACAAGCTCCCTCAGTGTCTGCTGAGCGGCCGTCGCCAAGACTGTCGCAGCCCAATTTGCGCGTGTGCGCGTGTGCGTGTGCGCGTGCGCGTTTCCCTAATGCACTTGGTAGCTGCCTGGATGGACCGTGCGCGTCGTTGCAACCGGAAAAATGTGGTTCAGCCGAACAGAAATGTGTGTAAATAGCCGCCATTGAAATGCGAGAGCTTCTGGAAGCCGCAGCGCGCACAGAAAGCTCTTTTGTCCGCCGTGGACACTCTGTGCCCAACACGAATCAGCACATAGAAAGTTCCACGCGTCGAGATGTCCGCGGGAGAAAAAGCCCGGTTTCGCCCGACGCCGTGTAAAGTTGGTAAAAAAAATGTTAGGTTTAAAATGTTTTTGCCGCTCGTGTGAAAGGAGTCAACAAAAGTCACCTAATTAAAAAAAAACAAAAAAACAAAAACAAACCGCAGAACAGAAGTGACCGTATTTGGAAGAGCCGGGGTGGGGCGAGCGGTGGAGCTGATTGGGAACCCGAGGACACTACGCCCCCGCCCCGCCCCCCCCCGCCTGTAGTGTTAAACCTGACCGCACCACAGGGCCTGTCAATCAAACGGACACGCTCCCAAACGTACTGCTTTTTTAAACGCCTAATATCTTAATTAACGGTAGAATTATTTTCAGATTGACCACCAGACGACTGATGAGAAGGAGTGACTTTAGTCAATGACACCATTATGACTTGTGGGGGGGGGGGGCAACTTTGACTTTGTATTTCATGAGAAAAGTTGAACGGGAGTCTATGGAGGCATAGCTCTGTGGCGCCCACTCTGGTTCTTCGTGGTATTACAGTTTAAAGCACTTCCAAAATTCAAATCAACACAGTTATCCGTTTCTAAATAAGCCTAATAAGTTGGAGTTAGTACGAGACCCTCGTTTTCTTCTTTCCTCGCAGGCTTTTCAAGTTTTCACATCAGCGATTCTTACCGGCGCAGATCTGAGAGAAGAAGCGCTCGTCCGGCACCGCTCTCCTCCCTCCTCCCTCCTCCTCCTCCTCCTCCTCCTCCTCCTCCTCTTTGCCTTCGGGTCTTCCCGTGTCTGCTCTGCTCTCCATTTCCAACTCCGTGTTTCGTAGTGAACCGAGTTGTCTCTCCCTGTGTGTCCCCAGGGAGAAGCTCGGAGTCGGGGGGAGCCAGCTCATGCAACTGCAAGAGCTCCTGGGCCGCTGCGCTCGGGCCACGGGTCAACACCACAGCAGGTAGCGCCGACGGGACGGGACGGGTGCGAGGAGGTCGGCTCATCAGACACGCGGACGACTCGAAGGCAACCGATTCTTTACTTGAACAACAAAAACAAAACTTGGAAGTTGAAGGCATTTCTGCTCGTACTGTGCCTCCTCAGACTGCAACCGTTTACTTCTTTATTCTCCATCTTTAACAATGTTTTCGTACGATGGAGACGTGGTTGTTCTCTGAAGCGGGCGGATGTTCCCCCGTCACTCTTAATGGTTTATTAAACCGGGACTTCTTGTTTGTTTTTTTTTATTATTTGCTGTTTTCCAGTATAAGCAATTCGATAAGTTCTGATATTTCACAATTAGCTCTGATATTTCCTGCATGGTAATTGTGCAGTTGTGCAGTGATTTATTTTTTATTTTTTTTCAAATTGAGTCCTTCAGCCCTTCCGTTTTTGTTTTTTTCTCATTTCAGGAGAAATTTAGTCTAAAAACATTTAAAGATGTAAAATCTTGTAATCACAAAGCTGTTTTTGTTTTTTTTACTTTATCATTATTTTAACTGTTCTATTTTATTTATAAACAAGGAAGTTATGATATTTATTTAATGGTATTTTTTTTGGACCAGACGAACGCGTAATGATGCAAAGATTTCAGAAGTCTTTGGTTCCTCTCGACTTAGTTGTTTCCCATTACGCAAGGCAATAAAAGTTCAACTTTCCTTGGAACCACAAACTGAAATCCTAATGGTCATTTTTACGCTTAAAGTCTGAATGAAGCGTGTTTTATTTTGTGCGACAGAGTGAATATTACTTTCTCATCACCGAGGCTGTCGTTAACACTTCGATGATGCACAAACTAAAACGCGCGAGCGTGCGAGTCCTGTCTATATTTAGCTCGATTTCACTTTCCCCCCCACGTCCATGTCAGCACGCTGGAACAAAAAAAACAGGATGAGTGACAGACCAATTCTGAAAACATATCTGGATTCAATGTGTCAAATTACATAAGAAACAGATGGTTGTTGGTTTTTATTTTGCCCCCCCCCCCCTCCCCCTCCCCCGTGGGACCAGATCTTTGTGAAGCAGCGTAGCCTGAGCGTGAGCTCGGGTGGCTGCATGTGTGTGTTCGGTGACTAAGGGGATTAGAGGCAGGTGACGCCAGCAGACAGTCTTGAGATTACTCCTGCTGCTGGCGTGTGACACACGCACACGCACACGCACACGCACACACAGGCTGGAGCATCAGACGTCATGTGGGAGGGGGGCGGAGGGCAGACAGGGAGGGGACAGGGAGAGGACATGTAAACGAGGGCCGCCGACGGGTCTGAAGCTTCCCGTCTCGTGGAGTCGGTGCAGAGTTGGACGTCACGCAGACGCCGCCGTTCTTAAACATTTTGTCAAGCTGTTCAGACTCTCGACTTTTCGTTGCCGATGTTATTCCTGCATCGGTTTTTTTTTTTTTTTAACTGTCACAGAAAAAGCCACCTCATAATTTATTAAAAAAAAAAAAAAAATATGCAAGGAATTTTTTTTCAATGTCCTCCATTATGTAATTTCTAAATTTAAACCATTTTCGGCAGCGGTTTCTACGAAAGGATTTGCGTGTTGCGTAAAAGCTCGCCGTGAGCCTCGGGGATCTTTTCTCTTTAAATGCGGTTTAATCAAGTGCGTTCAAACCTCGTTCGTTCGTTCGTTCCCGGAGGAACAAACAAGAGACTGCTTATGTGTGGCCTGCAAAAAAAAAAAAAAAAAAAACTAGAGACACATCAGTCGGTGTTTTAAGCCTTTTTGTGTGTGTGTGTGTGTGTGTGTGTGTGTGTGTGTGTGTGTGTGCGCGTGACCGTCAGGTGCGTCCAGAGATTATCAGTTTTGTGAATGAGTGCGGGGGGGTGGGGGGTTAGGGATTTAAACGGCTCGAGTAGGCCGTGATGTCCGAGGTCATGCAGATGCAGTAAGCCCAGCTGGTCTTCTGTCTGTCGCCTCCCCGGTCCCAGAGCGACTGTCGTCGTTCCTTCCTGCCGAAGCCCGTCAGCCAGCTTAGTATATAATCTCCCCTGAAAAGACACTTAAAGGGGCTGGAAAAAAAAAAAAAAAAAACTCGGCTTCGAGTGGCAGCCGCCAAGTCACGTCTAACAGTTGAGCTTGAAGGAAGGTGAGGTGGCAGTAACGGCCGAGTTCAGGGTTGGCTGTTGGGTGATTTAGGAGGTCTGGGTTTGCAGCAGCTCGTTCGGCACGCTGAAGCCCGTTCATGTGACCCGTTACTCCTCCAAATTATTTTCCGATACGACCTCGGTACCGAAGGCGAGTTTAAAAAAAAAAAAAAAGTAGGCTGAAGACCAAAAAAATCAGATTCAAATGATTTATTAATTAAGAAATGTTACAAATGTGGTAATTTTCTTGCTTGAACATTCCTTCCAGAAGAATCTGCCAATGCCTGACACTTTAAAACACAAAAAGAAATTAAAAAAAAAAAAAAAAAAAAAAGATCTTCAGTAAACTGCATCTCTACATACATCAATTAGTTAAATCACAATAACAAAAGTTGGGTCAGCAGAAGCATGGTTGTGCCTGTGGTGTGTGTGTGTGTGTGTGTGTGTGTGTGTGTGCGCGCGCACAAAACGTAACTAAATCTGGCACTGGTTAGATTCATTGACTGAAGCCGTCTGCTGCTACTTTTTTTTATTTTACTGGTAAATCAGCTGTGTATAAAAAATATAAAAAAGGCCATCATTTAAGATTCAAAAAGCAATCCAGCTTGTTTTAAAATGACACAAAAAGCCATGACGGGCGTTTTATCGTCTCGCGCTCTCCGAGTAAGGCTTCAAACCACTGACCTTTTTAAATATGTGAGCAAAATTACATTTCCACAACAGAAATATTCTCAAATAAACTCGAAACGCTCAAAAGTCAAATCGCCACCACTCCCCGTTCTGCCGCCTTGTTGAGTGACCGACGGCAGAAAGCTCCTCTGAAAACCCTCAAAGTGACAAAAGCTTTCGTACTCTAAGAGAAAAAGAAAAGCACTAAATGTGTAGTAAATGTTGGCATATGACACAAAATGAGGAAGAAAACAAAATATGTACAGCACGAAAAACATCGTATGCAATATGCAAAGGCGTCATGTTGCTTCGGGCAACAACCCCCCCCCCCCCCCCCCTCCCTCCCCGCCTGCCAAATATAAGCCGGTCTTCACTGAAGACCCCTCGTCCCAACGGCCCCCACCCCCACGTACCCGCTCATACACACAAGAGAACATCACGAAACACGATTACGTCACTAAGCCTGTTAGTTTGGAAAAAGGTGAAGCACTCTGAAACTCCCCCGACCCCCCCCCCCCCCCCCCTCTCCCCCATCCCCTCCCCCTCAGTCGGAGAGGGGAGCGCAGTCGTTCCACTCGTCCGTCTCGGGGTTGTACACCTCCACCGTGTTCAGGAACTCGTTCCCGTCGAAGCCGCCCACGGCGTAGATGGTCCGGCCCAGCATGGCCACGCCGGCGTTGCTGCGTGATGACGTCATGCCGCCCAGCATCCTCCACTCGTTGTGGGCGGGGTCGTACACCTCCACGCAGCGGAGGGCGTGGGAGCCGTCGAAGCCACCGACGACAAACAGTTTGCCTGTGAAGCGGGAGACGCCGGCGTCAGTGAAGCGGGGGGGGGGGGGGGGAGGACCCGCGTCCCGAGTCCCGGGACCAACACGTTCATTGAAAAGTCGAGACTTCTGACACAATGGAAATGGTTCTTTTAAAAGATCTGCGCGGCTTGCAGAAAGAAGCTCCTCGACCAACACCCTCGTTCAAATGTCGCCGTTTGCGGCGGCGGACCTTACCTGCGTGGACGGCCACAGCAGCCCCCCTGCGAGCCACGTTCATGGGGGCAATCAGAATCCAGGTGTTGTTCTCGGGGTTGTAGCGTTCCACAGTGTTCAGGCAGTTCCACGACTCCGCCCCTCCGATCACGTACATGAAGCCATCCAACTCGCACACTGCGGCCTGGTGCCTCCCTGGAAAACACCGTTTTGCTCATCGAATACAACTTTTGGTGAAAGTCGCAGCGCGGCGAGCTGCTCTTCTTTTTTTTTTCTTTTTGTGTGTGTGTGAGGCGGTTTGGACACCTACTGATGTTGAGGGAGGCGCAGCTGGACCAGGTTTTGGTCACGGGCTCGAAAGCGTCACAGTTCTTCAGGCCCTTCTGCCCGCAGGGGTCCGACCCGCCCACGACGTACAGTTTGTTGTTCATGGAGCAGACGCCTGCGCACACACACACACGGACGAGACGGCCGAGACGTTAACCGAGACGCCACTCGCTACCTTTCGGTGAAAAAGCGGGACGTCCTCGCACGGGGGGGGGGGAGGGGGGACCGACCTGCGTTGCAGCGGTTGGTCCTCAGCTCCGGCACCTGAGCCCACTCGTCGGCGCGCGGGTCGTACGTCTCCCCGGAACTCAGCTCGTCAGAATGTCCGTTGGAGCCTCCGATCACGTACAGCTGACCCTGCGAGAGGCGGGACGCGGGCGAGTCGTTTGAGAGGACGAGACGTCAACTTGCGGACGCTTGCGTTTCTGGCCGCCTTATCTACTTGGAACGACGAGGGCCCGCTGACTCGCGCGAGTTGACGGAATTTAGAAAGCCAAGCTATTTGGTCAGGGAGCAGATCAATATTGACGTATTTGCACGGGACCGTTGAAGCCTGTTTAAACGGGTGCGGGAACACTCCGCAGCCAACGTTCAACAACAACAACAACAACAAAATCTCACTTTACTGTAGAGTAAATAATTCGGAGATAAAGATGAATCGTAAACTCTTACCATGAGCACGGCCATCTGGAATCGAGCCCTCGGAGTCCGCATGGGCGCGATGAAGGTCCAGCGGTCTTCTTTGGGGTCGTAACACTCCACGGTCCTCAGACACTCTTCTCGGTTGTAACCTCCTGCAGGATCGGGAGGATAACCGCGTGGTCAAACTTCAAATGTGCCGTGTAACGCTCATACTTAACATCAACTGCACATACGTAGCGCACGCACACACAAAAAAAAAAGAAAGAAAAAAAAAAAAAAAAAGATCAAATCAGTCCTACTAAACCGAAACTCCTGCAAAGATCAAGTTTCAGCTCAAAACTTTTACGACTATGTACCGAGCCGTAAGCGTGTCGCTCTCGCTGTTCTGCACCGCAACCTACGTATAACATGCCAATTACACGCCTTCAACATGATATCCTTCGTTTTAATCCCCGTTCAGGATAAGCGCGTGAGGCTCGTGGATGGATGGATGGATGGGTGGATGGATGGATGGGTGGATGGGTGGATGGATGGATGGGTGGGTGGATGGATGGATGGGTGGATGGGTGGATGGATGGGTGTTTTAATCCCGTTTTTTAAAAAAAAAACGCTCACCTGCTGCGATGAGTCTCCCGTTCAGGGCGGCGGTGCCCAGGCCGGAGCGAGCGTAGTGCATGGGGGAGAGCGGGTGCTCTTCCAGCTCCTCGGGCTGGGCCTCGAAGCTGAGGCTCTTCATCAGGCAGGGGGTGGCGGAGGGAGATGTCTGAGGGCTGCTGCGACCGTGCAGGAAGATCACACACAGCACGCCGTCCAGCACGGCCAGACACAGGTAGGTGTTGTCTGAGGGGGAGATCGCGGGTCGTCAGAAGAAAGCAAAAAGGGCCTCGGCTCCCGTGTTTGTGCGGGTGGGCGGACGGGCGGACGGACGGACACCTACTTGTGGTCTTCTCCGAGGCGATGTACTTCCACTCTCTCCTGCCGATCTGCTTCGGGGCATTCGCCGCTTGGTTGGAGGGCGACAGGCTTCCCGAGGAGCTGCAGCTCATCTGCCTCTGGGTGCTCTCCCGCACTGGTTTCCTCTGCAAGAGCACAGTGCAGCTACAGAAGCCGAGCTCGCGCCACGGGCCCCCACCGGCGGCCTACGCCAGGTCGTTCGCACCCAAAACCTGCGCGTCGACCCGACTGGTCTAAATGCGGACGTGGCACAGACGGCCATCACCGCTCACGCTGAACCGGTTGAGGTTCGTTTATAAAAAAAAAAAAAAAAATCAAAAAAAATCCAGATGTTCTTTTAATACGTGCTCGACCGCACAGCCGGGCGGGCGCATTTTAGCTCGCGTCTCGCTAATCTACCGACGTCGTGGCTGAATTGTGCCGTTAGAATGAAAACGTCTGGCCTGGCACGGGCTGTGTGGTATTTGTACGCACGGCCGGGCACGAGCTGTAAAATAAAAGCTTCACGCTGCAAAAATGTGGTAAGAGACTTCACCGCAGCGCAGCCGGGCACAAGCTGTCGAGTACCTGCACAAACTGAAGGTGGTCCTCCTCGACACCAAACACCTCACTGTGCCCCTCAATCACCAGCCCTCCATCCACCAGCTTATGGTCGGGTGAGTAGTACAGCGTTTGCACCTGCAAGACAAACAGCAACAACACACCCATGTGGCTGTCTCCATGGCAACACACTGAGAGCCCCCAGCATAAGGGGGAAGAGGAGGGAGGAGAGGGGAGAGGGGAGAGGGGAGGGAGGGAGGGAGGGGGTGAGAGGCAGTGCTGTGAAGAGGAAGAGGAAGGGAGAAGGGACGAAGGGACGAAGGCCTGGATCTTCAGTCGCTCGAAGGGAAAGCTTCCTTTTAAAAAGACACACATGCTTCGGCCACTGCATAGAGTGGGTTAAGTGTTTGAGCTCAAGAAGGTTTGCATCTATAAAAAGAGGGAGCGGGTGAAAATTTAAGAGGCTGCATCTGGAAAGATCTTCTGTGAAGAGAGGAGGAGGAGGAGGAGGACGAGGAGGAGGACGAGGAGGTGCACGTGGCCCTCTTCCCGCCTCCGCTGCTTGGAAACCGGTCCTCTAGCTGAAGAAGGTGGTCATTGTAAAGACAGCCTCAATAGGCAGTCAAATCCAGATGACAGAAGACAGTAGTGCTGATCTAACCGCTATTAGGTAATGCTTGTTCGGGATCCCACAGTAGATTAAATCCAGCCAGGTATAAAGTCTCGTATATTCTGTTGAGGCCCGACGAAATAACAGGATGAGAAAATGTGTTGAAGTCACTCGGGTGCCCGACTCGAGGGAAAAGTTTTGAGAAAGAGAGAGGGGAAAAAAAAAAAAAAAAAAAAAGCAAAAAGTGCAGTTTTAGAAAAATCGCAGGAGTTGCTGAAAATAATGATCATTTCGCCTGGAAGGTTGATAATTCCTACTCCAGGGAAATATACTTTGAACTGAGCAAATCACGACGCTCGCGTGTCACGCCTTCATGTTTCTGTCCGATTTGAGCGGCTCTCGATCGTGCCGGCGGATCGATGGGCCGGCACGAGAATATTATTGAATTAGATGCGTCGCTCGCTCGGGGGGGGTGGGGGGGGGGGGCTACGGCTCAGTCGGCGGAGCGGGTCGCACACCAATCGGAAGGTCGGCGGCTCGATCCCCAGCTCCACGCGCCTACGCGTCCTCGAGCGGGACACCGAACCCTTAAGTCGCTCCCCGGTGGCGTGCCGTCGGTGCGTTTGCGAGTCGCTTTTGGATAAACGCGTCGGCTGAATGAAATGCATTAAAAAGGTCGGTGACCGATGTGTTCCGATAAATGCACAAGTGGGGATTTATCTGGACGTGTGGCTTTGGACAGACGGGGGGTGGGGGGTGGGGGGTGGGGGCACGGTGTTGCTCGGCTGCAAAGAGAAGCTGCTGAGAGGCAGTAGTGCTCCTCTCCTCCCTCTCTCTTTCTCTCTCTCTCTCTCTCTCTCTCTCTCTCTCTCTCTCTTTTTCTCTGACTCATTACCCTGGTGGCTCAGTCCTGGCTCCTCAGTCTGGTCTCCTGCTGCTGCTAATAAACCTACAGGAGAGATAAAATCAACGGGGAGGAGTGCCTGTTAGTGCTGGAGCAACAAACACGCACCTGTTCAGACAGTAAAGTGGCAGTGAGAAAGCAGAATCAAAGGGTCAAACCTTTGTGTTTTTGTGTTTCGGACGAGAAGAGCACTGTAATACTCAGGTGGGGCTGTATGTAAACCAACCGCATACCCGACGGAGAACAGTGGAAACAACAACAACAACAACAACAACAAAAAAAAACCAGAGCAAACAGCAGCTCTTTTCGGCTCACCTCTAATTTGTAGTACGGTTCAGGGGTACAGAGTTTCGTACTGCAAAAACCTCAACAAATCAGAGGGTGGGGGAGGGGGACAACAATCCCGACATAGCGGCATGACAAATGGCATGCTATTTCTACTTCAGCTCCCTTAATGACTTCTTAATGTCAGAAACAGGAGGAGTCGGAGGAGGAAGGGGGCGAGGTCAGGATGAAGATTGGCACAGGAGCGGAGACTGCGCGCCCCGGTACTGACCTCCTCCATCAGTCGTTCCAGTTGGTCTCCGTTCTCCCAGAGGCTGCGCTGCACCCAGTTCAGCACCTTGGAGTAGAGCTTGCCATTGCTGGGCAGGGTCAGGTTGTCTTCTAGCATTACTTCTAACTGTAAGCACATAAAAGGGGTTGAAACAAGAGTTGGATTAACGCGCGGCACAAAGGCAGGGAATGAACGACGGGAAATGAACACCGTGACTTTTACCGCCGGGCGGAAAACTCGATCTTGCTGGCTGATTGCCAATTTAATCATGCCTTAGGAACGATTAAAATCATGACTTTGTCCCTGTATAAATGCTTAATATTGCCTTTGTGACATGATGGTATCAGTCCCACCGCCGCTTATTAAACTTGTAAGTTCCCAGTTCAGGATGAAAGGCAAATTAAAGAAGTGGATTATTTGCAACCGAACGGAACTTTTAAGTATCCCGAAAGACTAAAATGTGAAATATGACAAATTAAAGGCTCGGCTGAATTTGACAAATTCTTGACTTTTTTTTCCTTTTCTTTTTTAAACAATTAGCTAATGGGCGAAATAGCTTCCTGTCATCGATTTGTCACAAAATGATCAATATAGTTAGTTAACAGGTTTATTATAATATCCACTCGACTTCAGCGCCTAACTGTGAAATGCAACAAACCAAATAATTTACCAAGAAATAGTTTTCAGGAAACATTTTTGACCCAAAATGAACACTGAATGCTCAAAGCGTAGTTACAGATGTCAAGTAATTATCTCGGTAGTTATCTTAATATCTTTAAATTGCTTATTTGGTTTGTCCAACATTCGGAAGCCCCAAGATATCAAATTTAAATGACCTGGAACAAAACCAATTTTACATTTGATAGGTTGTAATTAAAAAAAAAATATATATATATATATATATATATTTATTACACAAGCAGTTCATTGTCAAATAAAATTCACCAAATAATCATTTCAGGGCTACTCCCAGCTCAAATGCAGTCCTAAATGAAGGTGGAAGTGTTCTGTGCATGTGATTTCTTTGACATGAATTAATAATTCACACACGGTAACCGCCCCACGCTTGGTTTTACTATTGCATACGTTTTAAGCCCTGTGCCCTAAATACATTAAGCAGGCTTTAGCTGGAGGATTCCTCTTGGAGGCACGCTCTCATAGCGCAAGTATTGTTAATCTCGTGTCAGAAAATTAAAACTAAAAACCTTTAATCCAGAATGCCAGTCAAGCAAGGAGCGCCAACACTGGACTAGTTTTAGTGCAACAGCGAGGGAGGGCCAGAACAGACGGCCAGCAACTGACGTCAAGACTATCCGCATACGTGTACGCGTTTCGGCTCAAGTCTGCCTTTACAATTCACCGTAGGAGAAAACCTTCCAGCTTATATTTCCTTGTAGCGTCATGATTACAGAATGGCCCCCAACTGGTGGCACTTCAGCTGACTCTAAATACCTGTGCAGAATTCTTAAAAGCATTACATTACAAAGACATTGCATACAATATGTGTAAATCAACGCTGGTACCTTGAGGCGGGGAAGTTTGAGGAAGTCCTCCTGTTCGGAAACGTCCAATAGATGGTCTTGGATGAAGGCGTCCACCTTGGCCAAAACGCGGGCATCTCCCATAGAGCTGGCAAAGTTTCTGAAGGAGATGGCGTTCTGGGAATCCATTTTAGACAGCAGGTAGTCACCACAAATCTGGGGAGTGAGAGATATTAAGGTTTAATCATTTCAAGGATTTTTGAGTACCATAGGGTACACGAGATAAAAAAAAAAATTAAAAAAAAAAATTAAAAAAAGGGCAGATGAAATAAAAACACGCCTGTTTGACTCGCTCCATCTTGAACCTTCTGGCTGCGGAGTAAACTTCCTTGACCAGCTCCTTGTCTGCCTTCAGCCTGCGTAACACAAAAAACACAAAGTGCTTGTCAGGCTGAGAACTTTGTAGAGATAAGAGCAGAGGCGAAAGGTCAAAGGCCAGAAGTGCTACTAACTGGGCAGTATAGGCGTAGTTGAGCAAGATCTCCACAGCCTCTGGGTCCAAGTCCTCAAAAGTGACATGTGAGACGCCGTGAGGCTCAATGTCACTATTAAAGATCTCGAAGAGGTAGGGACTGCAGCAAGCTAGAACAGCACGGTGAGCCATGAGCTCATGACCACACACCTGGAAGACAAGCAAAGGGTCAAACAATCAGGATGTTCGAGTGTAAAAGGAGAAAAAAAAAAAAATAATACAAATATTCATGTATGTTGAAAAAAAAAAAAAAAAAGGGGATACAACTGCTACAAAAGATCACGCAAGTGTTTTAAGGTCAGAAATGAAAACTGATAGTTTAAAAGCCGCGAGATTCTCTACAACATCTATAAAAATTAATTTCTTCAAGGCTTCAAAAGTCTCCCAGGCGTCTGCATGCTACAAATGACAGCAACAGGTTCTCACACTTGATACACGAGATCAACCTTTTGCCCCCCCCCCAGGTTGTACTGGTATCAGATGTTTTGCATTCTCGACACATATTTGTCATCTTATTCCCGAAAGGTTCACCTTGCTGCTGAGCTCTTGATGGTTCACATAAACACGCAGTGGCATCTCTGTAAAGGTGCAGTGGTCCGCGCGTGTTGAGTGTTTGCAATGAACCGTACCTGCAGCCTAACGTCGCAGAACTGACCACTCTTTCTCAGAGCATTCATTTTGGCCACGGTAGAATCCAGGAAACTCTCATCCTCGAAGATCAAATAACCGTTGGGAATCATTTTGATGATTTTTGTTGGTATTCCTGAAAGAGACAGTTAAAAAAAAAAATTACATGTGTGATAAGTAAAGCAATAATGCACATCATGCATGTCTTGTGCACTGTCCAACATGCTTTCATCCGTCTCATTGGCGACCAGAGGGAGGATTAGACTGTAATGTGCATTGTGGTTTAAAAATCTGTCCTGTGCATTAGTCACCGCCTTACCTAATAGAGAATAATGCAAATCCGGGGAAGCGCCACTGCTGCGAGTAGAACGGGAACCAAATGTAGGCAACAGGCAAAGCAGACTGAGATCACAGTGGACCTAAGTCTTCTTTACCCGAGGAGAGGGATGGGAAGTTGTCAGAAGAAATGCCAGTCGACGACACGGGCGTGAGCAGAAGGGAGAGGGGGAGCAGCCGCACGGACAAACTATCAGGCTTGAAGCGACTGTAATCAAGTCCTCGAGATCCCGTTGGCTATAGAGTTGTACTTATTCTGTGTTGGTCATACATTATAACCTGGAAAGGGGGGGGAAAAAAGAGAAAAACAGTGAGTTGAGTTTTTCCTCTTTTAAAAAAAAACAAAAACATTTGATGCTGCCTCTTCTTGGCACCCAGGCTACGTTAGCACGAGTCGGTTCCACGTGGTAAATCACGCTCGGATGGCAGTTTAAAAACACGACCCTCCCTCCTCTTCCACTCTTTCAGCATCAAAAGCCATTTTCCAAACACGCAGCAGAGCCCACGGTGTTTCCGCATCTGTCCCACTGCATCCAAAATTCAAGAAACGACAAACCGATTCAGGATGCTTTGGTCGCCTCTGTCGAGCACAGTGTCCCCACCGAATTCAGGAAGAAAACGAGAATTCTGCAATTCATCCCAATACACCGTTAACCATAAAGCACACAGCAACGGTCGCTAGGTTAACGCCTTTGACACTCCTCCCTTACAGCGCTCCATTCAGCTCTTTAAAGCTCCACATCTGCTGCTACATCCCACCAGGCCAAGCGGGACCATGTCATCCGTTTCATGCCGTCAGCTCCGTCTCCACTCTCTCTGAGGCAAGGCCACTCCGGCCCTATCTAATGTGACAGGCCTCCTTGGCTGGCTCCTCCCTACACGAACCGTTTCATTCGGCCACTGGCCTATAAGGAAAACGCAGGAGGGAACAACACGTGACGGTGTGCGACAGCCAGTCAGCAGGTGGGATTCAGTGATGGTCTAGTGCTCTTATACAACTGCACTATGAACTCAGGCTGGCGATCATGTGTACTCCATATAGCATGAATCTCTAGTGCACAGCCCCATCCAATAAGAGATCATCCCATATCTCTCCATCTATATAATATTGCTTTTTTTTTTTTTTTTTTTTTTTTTTTTAAATTAATTTTCATTCGTTGCTGATTTCACTTGTTTTAAAGCAAAGTGAAGCACAACCCAACAAAGACGCACCGACCTCACTTGTAGCAATGCTCTTAATGTCAGAAATGAACACAACTGAAGTGGTGCCACAGCTAACCAGCTCGCACTCAGTATATACACACACACATTACCATAAAGCTCCCCAACAGTTGTATTACTATCCTACATGGGGAGAGAGGACAAGACGGACCGCAGCAGCTGCCCCGCAGTCCAAAATTACATCCACACGCTGTGACGAGGCTTTCCTGGGCAGCCGAGCTTGGTGCGAGCTTCCAACCTCGCATGCGATTTTAACTCGTTAAAAAAAAAAAAAAAAAAAAAAAAAGCTGTAATTTTATCGGCCGCTACACATGTCATGTCAGCGGTTCGCTTCAGTTACCGGCACGTGACTCATTGTGCAAGAATTTCGAATGTAAAATCTTCAGTTTGTGAGCAAAATATTCAACAACCGATAGAGGCGTAAAACGCTACTGCAGGCCTCGTCTCCTCGAAGAAACATTTGACCGTTTGTCCTGGTCAGACAGACAAAACAAAAGACTTTTATTATTAAAATGATTCTTTTGCCTCAGAGGAGCATTTTTTTTTTACCTGAAGCCATTTCAGGTATGGCTGCACTGTGCACACTCTGTGGGTAGTTATTTGCAAGCATTATGAAGTCACTGCAAAAGGCAGCTAGGCTGACATTGGGGCAGACAGACGGCACCGTCTTTGTAAGCGCCGTCAGATGGTTTGTCGGAAACGTATACCAACACATTCTTTCAAAGGTTACGTGTGAACCACAAATTTGTACTCAAAATTATTTTCCCGACTTATTTGCATTCAGCAATTCAAATCACACTTTGAATAAAGCATCTGTTTCCTGCTGCCCCGAGCTACGCCTTCCCAGTAAAGGATCCATATAAAAAAAACATTAACATGTCTCAAAGGTGCTAAGCAGCCGGTTGAACGAGGAAATCATATTGCCAGTTCGGCGGCAAAAGCTAATTTTCCATTAGACTCTTCCAGAATAAACAACAATATGAAAGGTTGTGACTCGTGTTCCACTCAAGCCAAACCACTATTCGATATTCAAAACCCCCCTAAAAAAAAGGACAAATGCATGCATGTACTCAGCGAGATGAACAACAACAAAAAAATACTCAAATCCTGTGACCTACTAAACTAAAAAAAATCACGCTGTGCACAGTGCGAGTTTAATAATCATAAATCAAGTATCAGACGGAAAAACGGAGGAATTATGCCGAGACGGGATTACTTCGCTCCAGACAGCGTTCAGCTGTTTATTGCCTTTACCTTTTTCACAACACTCGGCACAATGCAAAAGGATAACGCGAGATAAGAACAAGGGATGAGGACAAAATGTACAGGGAGAGGGTGACGGCTATGTCAGCCTGAAGGGGAAGAGGGAATAAAGGGACCCATGAAAAATGAATGGCTTTGCTCTGAAGAAGTACCTTTTACCAGTCGACAACACTCGCCATCAGCCAAATTTGGTTTTCAATCCCATCTGGAGAGATGCTGCTCGTGTGCAGTATAAAAGCTAAACATATTCTGAATACGCAGTACGTGCGTGATGTGCTGCACAAATGTTTATGTGTTCGGTCAAATAAATGAATGCGTAAAACAACCAAGCTGATAACAGCTGGGAAGTGTGCCAGGGACTTTTAATGGGTAAATGTGCAGGCACAATGGCATATGCAATAGTATAGTCTTCATATATTGCACTGAACAGCTTGTACAGTAAGGCTGGCATGGAAATCTATAATTCACCTCGTCTGCATGGAGGGAACACTGACCCAGTTTTGAGTCGTTACACAACATCTGGCAGAAAACTCCTTGTGAAGACTTGCACGCTCAACTCCTCCACACTGGCCTGTTGCCTTGTTCACCTCTCGTTTCCCCACCTAACACTCGACCCAAAGCTATAGCCGCAAAACCACGCCCTCAACTCAAGACAATGATATAAAAAAGATGCTATTTTAAATGACAAATCACCAGTGTTAAGTCAGGTGCCGTGAAAACGGATGAGCACATCCCACATTTGCTACACGCGAGACTGCTGCTTGTGGAGACGCATTTTACGACCGAAAAGTAGACGGAAAATGAGGAAATTGCAGCACCCAGACCCAGATTTGTTTAGTGGTCAAGCAAATAGGAATTTATAAATTTAGGCAAAACAGCCAGGCAGATATGATGAGCTGTAAATGCAGTGTTATGGGTATACGCTTGGCAACCACAGAGAAGAGAGAACAATGGCCTGAAAGAGAAAGAGTGAGACTGGTCACAACTGTGTCACGGGGTAACGGCTGAATGTATTTTCTCTCTCCATTTTTCCATCTGATTAGGCCGGCACAAAAGTGCAGGTCTGACTCTGAACAATCGATTCTTGTTAGGCTCCCCTCCAGTGGTGAAGGAGAGGCTCTGCCGAATATTTCACCCAGTCTCACTGTGTGGAAATTTACCGCTTAAAATGAACGCATGGCAAAGGGAATATAATGAGGGTGTGACAATCTAAAAAAAATAATAATAATAATAAATTAAGGCAACAGTGAGCGCAGTCGTGTTTCTATAGCTACAAAAATCTCACTCTTGAACAGAACAGTTACAAAACTTGTATTCAAGGACTACAGGACAATGAGGAAGACACCAAATGTGTTACAGAAACACCCCCATCTGCCAGTCAACAGTTAGAAGAAAAAAAAAACTAGTCAGCTCATGTCAATATCACTTAAGGAAGTAGACATGTTCATGTGAGCATGACTCCTGGGACAGCAAGATTTATTTGGTATTAATTATCTGTCAATATGCCTTAAACAGCACGTTAAATGTTTATTTTGACTCTCTTCATTACATCTTTATACAGTAGGTTGCTCGGGGTGGTTCCCGTGTAGTTGGCAGCTTCAGAATCGGATCAACAGCCCAGTAGGTCAAATACTACCACGACTTTAAGCTCGATTCAGCAGGGGAACACGACATACTCGAGCACTTTATGAACATCTGTGTGTTTAAGAACTATTTCCTTTAAGAGCCAACCGATTCAGTGCCGCCAAACAAAACAAAACAAAACAAACAACAACAAAAAAAGGCTAAACGTCGACAACAACGTCTCAAGACTGCAAACCAACTCTAAACAACATGGCACCAAGTGTGGCGTTAGAAGAGGACAGCATGTACCCAGGCTACCCTCCCCCCCCCCACACACCCCCCACCATGTCCCCTGACCACCCCCACCCCCATCTACCACCACCCCCCACCGGGTCCGTCTTACAAACGTACACCAACTGCTTCATGTTTTATCCATTCGCTGCAATGCAATGTCATTCATCTCGCTGCCGCCTCCTCCGGTGAGAGTAATATACCAGGGCCACGATGTCTGGCGACACGCCAGCTCGTCTGTATACATCCCGCTACTCAGGAACGAGAGAGGCCTCCCTCCCTCCCTCCCTCCCCCCAAAAAGGTTGACTCCACGAGGCCGTATAAGAAACGTTTGCTTGAAAGGGAGGCAGGTATCCAAGCAGCCCGAAGAGAGATGATGGGGTCGGAGAGGCTAGCGCGTGTTAGCCTTCGAGCTAACACAACCTGCCATGAGAAAGCCACGCCGGCTTAATACAAGAAAAATAAAATTAAAAAAAATACATTTGGTCGTCCGTTTAAGTACATAACGATGGGTGGGATTAGCTCCGCTTTTCCGTTGGCTGCCCACAGCTCCATGTTTGTGCCATCGGTTGGGAGCGTTACGCGGAGAGCCGCGTGGTTGGATGACATTGCCCGCGCCTGCACTCGAGGTATTTCCAGCAGTTTTCTCCCCCCTCCCTCCCTCCCTCCTTCCCGCCACCCTCCCTCCCGCCGCCCGCCTGACCAAATACCGTAGTTACCATTCATTGTAACCGCAAAAATAAGTGTATAACTAACGAGTGTCACGTTTAGCACCCGCTGGGCCGAAAGACAGATTTAACGGTTCTTCCTTCCCCCCCCCCCCTTTCCTCCTCCTCCCCCCACCCACATGTTTAACAGCTAACTCGACAAAGACGTCTCATCAATTCCTATTTAAATTACTTTAAAGAGAGGAGAAAAAAAAATAAAATATATATATCTTACCTGAGGCGTTTGACAACAAACGATGTTAGACATATTTAATGCGAATTCAGAGTTGGCTGGTTCGGGTCGGAGGGAAAAAAAGGACGCAACGCTGCTTTCAGGCACGGCTTTGCGGGTAAAGTAATGTCTTGTTCTCTTCTCTCCGCCTCGGATACACAACTACTCTCCGTCCGGTCTGGAGAAGCTCTGACGGGATGGTGACGACGAAGCGCGCTCCCGACAAACAAACAAAAAAACACACACACACACACACACACAAAAAAATCTGTGCGAACCGCCCAAGTAGTGCCACGCCGCCTGTGACGTCACCGGTAAGTGGGCGGTCTCCACTACGCCTACTCTGAAAGTGATGAAACCCCAGGGTGTGTATATATATATATATAGATATACATATATATATCAACTTTTTTAATACACTTTGCAGTAATGGCATACATAGGCAGTGATGGAAGTAACAGCTCAAATCCTTAACTTAAGTAGGAACGCAACTATATACAAATATTTCATTACAGACTTTGTGAGTATTATCATTATCAAAATGTTGCTGTTTAAAGTATTAAAAATACTCGTGAAAAAAAAAATCATACAGCCTTAATCATACAGTATATTACACTCAGCTGCTATTTTATCTAACAGAGCAAAAACAAATGTGTTACAATGGTCTTGCAATAAATCTTAACTTGGTTATAATGTTTAATTTGAGTTTAAATTGTTTTAGAGAGTTGAGGATTATACTTTGCTGTCACTCTTAAGGCTGTAGTCTGTGCCGTTTAATTGTATTGTGTTGTACAGACATTTTGGTTTCTAATATTTTGTCCATAACGATCATGAAGCTGAATTAATGCCTGGCAAAATGTCATGATACCTTATTATATATGCTGATGAATTTTAAGTATTTATTTGCAGCCTTTCAGTGATGTAGTTGGTAAAGAGGTGGTTGAATTTATACAATCTTTAAACAATTTTAAACTATAACAATTTGTCATATTTTATGAGAATATACTTGTGTAAATAGTTTTACCCTGTTAAGTAACAATCAGCCCATAGCTGTCAAACAAGTCCAGTAGAGTATAAAGCACAATATTGCCTGTCAAATCTAGTGATGTGCATACATAAAATTGTACTAACATACTGTTGTTGAGCTGATGGGTTTTGTATATTTTCTAATAGTATAAACCATTAGAGTTGGCCGTTGATTTTATCAGCTGATAGTGGCCTGTCACAGATGCCCCGGGGGGGAATTAGAAGTGGTTCTATATGTTTGTTTAAGTTATTTATAATTACTTAATTTCCCAGTGAAGTTTACCATTAAAGTGCAGTGATGTCAGCATGGACAGTAAACTATAAATTATCCTGCCTCCATTTCAATGCTTTGTGACAAGTATCAATATGAAGAGAATATCGGATGATATATCAATGTCAGAATTTTTTTTACTCCATAATAATAATAACAACACTTTTGGCATCAGCCCCAGAAATCCAGTACTGGTCGGGCTATAGTGTTTTAGTTTATTTATTTAAAAAAATGGTTAGAAACTCTGAGCTGACATAGCAACTATAAGCAACTGAAGAGAAGAAATCCTGGTGCCGCCCATGTTTTAGAAATGATTTTAGCCTCAGTCCTGAGGTGTAAGGTCAAAAACCAGGTCACTTACCCTATGCCTAGGTCAATGCCCCTATGGCTGCTCATTCAGCAACTTGCTCGTGACATTTTGGGTGAATTGACTTTAACGTGAGTTCCCTTGGACCTCAGTCTAACCTGGAGCTAGCATTGCCTCATCTTCACGTTTGCTTGCCATGTTTGTATGAAATTCTCTCTTTTAGAGGTTATTTTTGATTTTATACACTTTATTAATCCCCGAGGGGAAATTTCTTCGCTACAGCAGGGGGGCTCTCAGGGGGGAGCTGCTGCAGCAGGCTGCCACTAGTGCGGCGCCAGGTAACCTGACCTGAGGTGCATGTTTTTGGATGATGGGAGGAAGCCGGAGAACCCACGCAAGCACAGGGAGAACATGCAAACTCCGCACAGAAAGGCCCAGGACCGGATTCGAACCCGGAACCTTTTTTGCTGTGAGGTGACAGTGCTAACCACTGCACCACCGTGCCGCCCTAAATGTCGTGTCTTTTGAATGTATTAGCCATTCAACTTCAGTCACTGTGCCAAATTTCTGTCATTTGTCATATTCTCCTCTACATGCATCCGTGAGTCATGACAGCAAGCTGGAACGAACCCCACTACATAAGTTATTTGATGTCCATTAAGAAGGAACATCCAGGCTAAAGCCTCTCTGCTATACCACACAGACGTCATCTTAGAGGAAGAAGAACCCATTCACCTGTCTTGACTGAATAGAGCTTAGTACTACCTAAGTGCGTCAGTAATTAGATTAGAGGATAAGAATCTCTTCAATACCAATGTGTCAGCCAGCCTTTCTATCTGCATTGTGGGTGTGAGTGAGTGTGTATGTGCATGTGTGTCTTTGTGTGCATGTGAAGATGTTTGTGAAATCCTGAAATCAAACACAGGAATATTTAGTCATAGCCTTTAAAGCACGCTGGTCATTGTGTTGGAAACCAGTGATAACAACCACAGCCAGGGGTCCAGTCAACACAGATTAGGTTTATCAACACAAAGTCATCTCTTCATAACAGCTCTTGTGCGGGTATTATTACCACAACACGTTGGCCTGTGGGGATGACATTCCTGACAAGGTGAAAGAAGTTATTGCTGGATGATGGTCAAGAAAACGAATGGCTGGTTGCCAAGGATGGACACCTGCATCATATTTCACCTCTATATGTTTTTTTTTTTTTTATAGCTGTTCCTGGACTTATGAGGAGGGGCTCCCCTGCAGACATGAAAGGGTAAATATATAAATCCATTAATGGCTTGAATTGATAAAGTCCCAAAGTGAAAAACCCGATATCAGCACAACTTTGTTATTCTCAAGGCACCGTTCAGTGCTCATTGTAGGTTTTGTGTTAGTAGAAGCGTTTTCTTTTTAACATTCCCCAGACAGTATGGAAAGGTGAATGAAGATCTCTTTGGCACGCAGTCAGTCCGTCTCCTGAACACAGTGTCTGGCGCCTCCGATACAGACCATTATAGCTGATGGAGTCCAGCCAACCAATCTTATTAGTTTCTCTATGAGGTGTTTTTAGGGAGTGCCTTGGAAACTAAAAAAAAACCGGACGTAACAAAAATTTGATAGCTGTAGTGATATTGCCATATGGCATATTGCATCTACATAATGTCTAAAATATCGATGCAATACAGTAAATACTACTTTTGTGAAGATTGTAGCGTTACAATTCTGTTGAGAGTCTGTCAGAAAGGTGTGGATCAAACTCTGGTAATTTCTGAAGACGTAGTTTGTGATGTCTTATTGAGTTGCTATATTTTAAATGTACATTGTATTTTGTCTCTGCCTTTTATTGCAGTAAACAAAATACCATGAACAGTTATAACATATTTTCAAATAATCACATCAACAAAATAAATATTTTTTCCACTGAAGAAAGCAGAACTCAGAAAACATAAATGTAAACAAATGTACTTCATATTTATGTGGTTATATCACAATTTCCACATCACACCACTGTAAAATAAATATAACAGCAGTTTCATCCTGCAGGTTGTCCTCTACTAATCTCCATATGTCATTCCCAGCTTCTCTTCTGCAGCAGTACTGGTGACAAATTGCAACTCCTCGATAGTGAGTTTTGTCTTGTGAGCCAGTAAAAAAGATAAATGATGTGCATAGTGAATATTTTAGCCCTGCAGATATATTTTATATCTGTCTTGTTATTATTAAATATTGAATCGAGTACCAAAAAAACCCTGTGTGTTGACTTCATTTAATTCCAGGACAAAGAACACAGCCTTCAGTTTGCTGAGTCATCTTGTAGACTCTGGCGCCCCCTCATTCTACAGAGATTTGTGCAGTGAGGCTGCATAAATGTGTTCTGACAAGGACGCTATGAATATTTTAGGTATCTGGGCCCAGCAGTAACACGTGGCTGATGCTGCTGTGTGGACGAGGTTGGATACAAAGCAGGAGGTTCAAGTCATGTCAAGAAATTAGAGACACGGCAATAAAAACTTGGAAAATCTTCCACACACTAATTCATTTTGAAAGAAGCAATTTTGTGCCAGTTATGGTCTCAGCACCTATTTACATATTTCTAATTTAGTAAGATAGGACAGCATGAGATTTGTTCTTTTTTGACCACATGAATTTAATGTAGCGAAAACCGTTTCCTTTTGCAGTCTATTGATATTTCTTTACATCTTATCACTTCTTTTGCACTTCAGTCTGATTCTTATGTCAGTGTGGTTAATTATAGTCGGAGCATCAAAACTGTATGTGCCATAAGGTGTAGAGTTCAGTGGCTACCACCACGTTCCAACCCCTCACCCTTGGGGTACCGGAGAACAGTGCCACGTGAGTGTGGAGTTACATAGTCCTCTGATAAGATGCTGATAAACTGAAACTCATTGAGTAACCTTATGATGACATACCAGTAACACTGACAAACGAAAAGCAGTGGGCTTTCAGTGGGGTCAGCTCAAAGGTTAGTTTTTGTAGTGTGCATGTTGTGCCCTACTTGATGGCCTGTGTGTAGCTACACGTTCAGAGTAACCACACTTCGGAGAATGTGAATTATTTCTAAGTGTCCGGTAACGTTTTGTTAATAGATCTGTGCATCTCCTTTTTAATCCTGTCTCTGAAAGGAGAATATAAAGAATGTAAATGCAATGACATTAATTCAGATATAATATTTGTGTGCTTCATGACAGTTCAATCAACATCTTGCTGGATGAGTATTTTGTGCAGAGCTAACACCTGATCTTGTGATGTCATTTGTAGACATTATCTTGGATACAGGCTTTGCTTTATTGCCACAAAGATGCTTTACCTGTCATTGGTTTTAATGTTGTGGCTGACCAGTGTATGTGAGTAACCATGACTTTAACTGGATTTGGGAGGAACAAATGAAATGAAAAACTCTCACACAATGCCACAGTAGCTAGAAAGAGACACTTTTTTTTCCAGCTAAATGTGGCAAAATTGATGTGTGAATTGGAGCATGCCATCACACTTTTAAAAGCTATGTCTGTCTGGTTGTAATTTGTCATTTTAAAATGTTTTTTCAGAGGTGCATTCAACTAAATGTAGTTCAAAGTAGCTGGATCTTAATTTAAATGTTGCACATATTCATAATATGCATCCCATTAAACTATTCTGCACAATCAGGTGACAATGTGGGCTATGAGATGTTATGTTACAGCTAACACCTTCTGCTGACAAAGTACCAGTGTTGTCAGATATCCTCTCTGTTCTTTCCCACAGAACTGTGCCAGGCTTTCCCTTAGTCTCCACAGGAGGAAGAGTCACAAGAGAGTCACAAGAGTCTAGTGCTCTGTCCCATGGAAGGATACAAAATCAGTCTCAGTGTGCTACCAAAAAGTATCACATTTCAAGCCCTCCACCCTCCCCTGGTCTGTGTCCTGCACTGAGAAAGTGGGTCAGTCTAGTGGGAATAGGACACACACACACACACACACACACACACACACACACACATCTACAAGCTGGATTTTGATGGAATAAAATACTTGATTAGCCGCACACCCAGCTGCTATCTTTATTAAGTGCTGCATTGATCTCATCAGTGTGCACACTGGCTTTCGGTAAATGTACCAAGTTTTCCAATTAACAACAGTCTGCGGGTTTAACTTAAACCACTGCATTAGCTTCACTGTCTCTTTTTTTTCAAATTATCTTCTTTAATAGTGATTCCAAAACCAGATAATAAATATTTGTATTTTAAATCTTTTGCTTTGTTTTATCTCACTATCTGCTCTATATTTTGTTTTACCAATCTTCCTTGATGTCTCTACTCCAGATAAAAATTCATTCAAAATGTAAATACTGACAAAAACTAAGATTAGAATTCATTCTTTAACGCCCCCCACGCTGGAGGTTGCTCAACTTGGACCAGGCTGAATCTGTCATAAAAACAGCAACCAGTGCTAGTTATTGAAGGCTGCCAGATGTGGCACAATCCCTGAATAGACCAACTAGAACCACTATTGACTAAAATAGATGTAGTTGTTGTTGTGCTTCATTTGTGTTGCTGCAAATTTGGTAGAGATGCAGTTGAGAAAACAGGTTCAAAAACATCAGTGACCCTTTATTGGGCTGTTATTTACTGTCTAATTCAGTGATCCTCAAACTGTGAGGCTCCACCTGGTGGTATGAAAGTTTCCTGCTGTAAGGACTTATAATTGTGGTCTAACTGGGCCAAGTCCAAAAAAAAGTAATTTCATTTTATTACAGACAACAGCAATCACAAATATAGGCTATATCACTTACCAATAGTGTAATGATGGAGCCTGATCAACAATGATTTGTTGTTAATTCAAATATTTTAGAAATATTGCCTGTTCTTTGCCACTTGTCCAATGAATCACTCCCACGGCTGAATACATTTATTTTTAAATTTTGAAACTGTAGCCCCATGCTGTTGTTTTTTAGCCCCTCTGATCCTCTGATGCTGAATTTTTGTTGGAATCTAGTGTGAGAAGTAGTTCTTGGGAAATCTGGTTCTGTACATAGCTCTATATGGTCTGAATAGTTCGGGAACCTCTGTTCTATAAACTGGAATTACAGTATGTCCAATTCTACCTAATACACCAAAATCAGTAATTTTACACACTGAATGAGCTGTGAAAGTCCTAAATGATGTTCAAAAAGTTATATTTGTTTACACACTCTTTTAAAACAACATGCCAGAAGACACTACACAGCACGTCTTTGGGCTCACTCGTCACTGCTTGTATTACAGTGGTCATAATCTTTGAACCTGACTTGCATCATGTTTTGCATTCTGACCTCTCAAGCAGTGACAGAGCATTGTTTCCACATCTGGTTGAGTTACTTCCATAAATGTAATATTAAAGCCACTTACAATAATAAGTAGAAACCCCAACAGCTTCCTCAGTCTTAACTAATGTGTTTTTGTTTGGATTCTTCAAGTTGGGACAATTTTAACAACACACATCAAGGATGACTACAACAACGCAAAATAGACATAATCAGAAAAAGTAACTTATAAGAAGTCACATGTTTCTTTAGTTTTTCTGGAAAGGTCAAGAAGTCAATCAATAAAACTGCAGTCAAGACCAAAGAATCAATAGCTGGGTTACTTTAAACTATAAGTGACTAAACAATATAACATGAAGATCTAATGATTGCTTGATAAAACTGTGGTATGAATCTGTGTGCGATGTAAGTGGGTATATTTGTATATATGCAAATGATTGGATGTTACGTAAATGACAAAGACAACACATGATCTCCCATAATGCTCCTGTGACCGTACAAGGCACTAGTTAAAAAAAAAAAAAAAAAAAAACATGCAAATCTGTCGACTTACATGTGACAGTGTGTTTGATATAATTCCAATCACTGGCTACTCTTATTTGTTCTTTCCCTATTTCTTTTTATTATTCTTTTGATTCTTCACCTCTCGGATAAGACTGATGCCTGAAATATCGGGTGCTCATTTCTTTATATCACATAAATAACATCAGTCATCCTTTTTACTTTTTATATTGCCAGCCAGTATTTGAATCTGTAGCTGTCTGTCCCTGAGCTCTCTTCTTTTTTCCTCATGATTATTAAAACAGGATTATCTCAGCTGAACTCATAAAACCTCATACATATTACACAGAGCCAGAAGCAAGTGGTGCTGCGATCCAGGGAAACAAGAAATAACATCGATTTTTTTTTTTTTTTAAACGATTAACTAATCAAATGCTATAAAATGCTACAAAACATTTTGACAACAAGAAAATCTGGGTGTATAAATTATTTATAATGAAATATAAACAAGAAGCCTCGAGTTCAGTCGGTTAATTATGTGATCATCTAAACAGGAATGGTTTGTCTTAAAATCTTCAAGAAGGATTAAGAGTACAGCACAGCACAGAAACAGCACTGGTGAAAATGACCAAGGATCTTCTAATCGCTTCAGAAAATGGACCCTTGTCAATACTTGTCCTGTAAGATCTCAGTGCTGCATTTGAGACCATTGATCACAACATTTTATTATCGAGGCTGGTTTAAATCAGATAGATTTCAATTTCTTCCCGTCCCAAGCCTTTCATGCACATAAAAGTTCGTCATGGAGTTCCACAAGGCTCGGTCATAGGTCCGATACTTTTCACTTTATACATTCAAGATGACATTGCCTTGGACTCTAGCACTACTGTGGGGCATCTGTGAGTCATATTTGACGAGCAAGTGTCTGGGACTGCTTTTTTTTATTCACCCAACATGAATAAAATGAGGAACATCCTGCCTGCGCAAGATGCAAAAAAGTTGCATTTGCTACTTAAAGGCTAGACTACTGTTATTCGTGGTTGTCCCAATAACTCTTTAAAATGCCTACAGATGATCCAAAATGCTGCTGTGAGAGTACTGATGGGGTTTAGCGAAAGAGATCATCTCCTATATTAGCTTCTTTATTGGCTCCCCATAAAATCAATAATTGAATCCCAAATTTTGTGTAGTTCTGTTGAAAGTTTCTTCCTGTCAAAAAGGAGTTTTCCCTCCAGCTTTCAGTCATGTGGGAACTGATAAATTGTTGTAAAATTCTCTGATATGACTTGTGTTGTGATTTGATGATATATAAATTGAATTGAATTAAAGGTTCTCAGTATTCCCACATGCAGATCAGATTAATTTGGGTTCTGGGTTTAGTAGGACAAATAGAGCGGAGAGAGGACATACAAAACAAACTTGAGAGACAGCTCCCTTCTGCATGGAGCATGAATGGAAACAACACTGTAGCTTTATTACAACTCGAGGGCTCTCAACCTCTTTGCTTAGACAATTTTTACAGTTATGTTAGCCTCACCACTTTAGTAAAAATATACCCATATAATCCTGTTCTCTAAAAGGTTCCACGCTACAAAATATCACATCACTTTAATTAATCTGGGTTTTTGATGTCACAAGCTATGAACGTCGCTGTGATGTGTATTACTCCAAGGACCAGCCACCCTGTGTTGTTTAATTCCTCTGTGCTTTTGTTAACGCAAATTTAATATCTCGCAACTCTTCTCTTAACACACTTCACCCATGGTGACAGTGGGGTGCTGAGGAAAGCTGCCAGCAGTACCTAATTAGTTGCATACCAATGGCCAGCTAAACCACACTGTGCTTTCCATAATGAGCTAGTTAACAGCATATCCCCTCTGAGGAATACTACAATGATACACATAAGTACGCTGCTGGCAGTGATGGACTGTTTGACTGCCATGGTGAATGGAGAGCATTATCAAAACCAGTCAGCTGTCTGAACATACCTTTAAATTGTAGCTCTTCCTGTGATCAGCACTGATTATTATTAGCTTTTTTAAGTCTTACTAATCTTTCATTTCGAATCCTGTGTAGACATATCAGCCGCCTAAGCAGACAGGGATATGTCTAATTCCTGCACTAGAAAAATTACTTGAATAACTGATGATGGAGTAAACATGCTGCAAGAGAATCTGGGCTGCACCGAGTACACAGTTAATCATTATTCTGGTCACACTTGTGCAAAGGGAATTTTCCACTGTTTAAGTGAGTAGGTTAAACTCTAACAACTGGGGCTTAAAGCAGAGCTACTGATACTGACACTGTGTTAAAAAGGGGTTAACCCCATAACAGGTAGACATAAAATGTGAGCTAGATAACATCATAGGTCAAACTTCAATAGGTTGTCGTGTGGGCAAATACATGAAAATAGTGACGACTTGGCTGTCAGTAACATTCTCTTAAAGCAGTTTAACTTTTAACCCTGAGTGCTTCCAGAGAGGAGGTCTTATCATTTTGACCCTGTTTACACGTATCCTGTTATAGCGTTATATCCTGAGTTTCTGGCAACTCATGCCACCAGTATCACAAAAGCAGCAGTGCTTTATTAATTCCAGGAAGGCAATTACTTAACAAAGAAAACATCAGGAGTAGAACAGTAAAAACTCAAGCTTTGTTAATTGGATTACATTTTACAATTTAATTACATTGATAAATGTGTTGTTGAGTTTTACCCTTGTCTGTGTGAGTTGAGCTTAAATATGAATTTATCAGGGGAACCACAATAAACTGGGACATTTTAGACTCTCTGCTGATTAAATGTTCAGCTACCATCGAAGTTAAATGTTGAGAAGTAACTTAGTACTGATTTATAGAATAAGCAGGTCTGCACATCTGCATCAATGTCCTTGTGAGGCCATTTGACCTGGTTTGTCTTTACTTTCTTGTCTTCAAGCGTAACTTGGGCTGCTGATTTAAATGAGTTTCTCATCCTTGATTCTAAAGGGGAAAGGAGTTTGGAGAAGACTATATGGAAGTATAGTCACATGGAAATTGAAACGTAAACAGTTTGCAGATTCAGTCAGGAGTGCACATGGCAAAGTGAAGTCAGAATGAAAAGATACTTCCAGTGTTATTCAAGCAGCTTCTCATTTATCTTTGTTGTATGTGATGTGTTTTGTTATGGCACCAACAGAAAATGTGAGCTGGAGTATTGTGCTGTGGCAAACCATAATATTTATACTGTATAATAACAAAACCATGGCTGTGTTGCTCTATATAGCATTGAATATCAAAATACATAAATGAACTTGGCATAAATATGCAACGATGCATTGAGGAAAATCACATATTTATGAATAATTATATAACACTCTGCAGATAGAATGAAAAATTCTTTATAAGTACATATATACTTGTGTAAACAATATGTGAACATGCATGTGATTGTCATTACAAAATTACTGACTGCTTACATTACCAGCAAATACAAATCAAAACATAAAAGAGTCACTTTTACTATTGTGACCTATTAAAAGATCAAGTGATATGATAAGAGCGACAACAAACTAAAGAGAAGACTATGTTCTTTAAATATATACAAAGAAGGAAACAGTTGATAAACCACAGTGCAGTTGCAATAATAATGCAGCTGCTTCAGACGGTGGTTCAATTCCTTGTTAATTTTTCTCAATGTCACATTCCAGCAGTGAGGAGCAGTGTTGATATTTTGACCACGATCCTGTGTTTTGGCCGAAAACACAGACACTTTTTTTTAGAATCCTTTTGATGGACTTCCAAAAGGTCTCATCAGGTTGTTTTCATGTTAAATACAATAGCCAAACACTGTGAGGTTGAGGACAGGAAGCAGGTTTTGATCTGAGGTCATTCCCTTTTTGTTTTGGTGAAAATGGTAAATATAAATTTGGTCACAGATCACACGTCAGTTACTGTAAACCGTAAAGCATGTTAAGGTTTTCTAGAGCAACAGGAAGAACCATTTGAAACCAACTGTTGGTGGCAGAGCAGCTGATAAAAACTGTCATCAAGGATGACATACATGCAAGTTCAGAAGCTTAATTCCTGCCCGTAAAGAGTAACAGATGAATTCAAGTTGGTGTGTACTTGGATAGCTGTCTTTGTGAGGCCCACTTTGCATTTTAGCCCATGTGATTCAGGACCGTTTGGACCGACCTCACTTTCTGACACACCTTCAAAAGTCTTTTAAGGTTAAGGTTAAAATTAGGTTAAGGCTAGGGGAAGAATAAGGGTTGGGATTTGGCATTTTGCTGTAATGGTTACGTTTAGGCCAAGGAGTCAAGGAAATGCATCATGTCAATTAATGTCCTGATCAAAAGCAGTGTCATTGAGGAGAAGGATATTGAGGAGAAACCTAAAATATAAACCAACATAATTTTCTTTTATTACATTTCTGTAGTCTTGTCACGTGCCCTGCAGTTGAGGACACAACACACACATTCATTGGTTTCAGAAATAAATCCTCCACTGATGACCAAGGTCACATACAGAGACTGATCCACATTACAGCCTCTGTATTGTTGCAGCGCAGTTCGCTTGTATTGCTTGCTTTTTGTACTACCTTCATTTACATCAGAATATCTTCATTTAGAAAAGCAACAACAAAACAAGACATCATAGGTCACCTACTTCACCGATATGTCAACCGTCCCATCTGTCCAAGAAACCTGCATGCACACACACAGTAAACATACACACTGGCACATGCACATGCACACTCACTCACGTACAACGGCACCCAGTCTGATTAGGAAAACCTGCAGTGACCTTGTCGATACGCCTCTCCCCACATAAATCTGCTCACAAGCCTTCATCGCTGTGTCACCATGGTGAATTATATTAGTTATCTGAAGCCCATACATGTGAGTTTCACTGGTGTCACTGATATAGATAGAGTTAAGATATACAGTGGGTACTGAAAGTATTCAGACCCCTTTAAATTTTTCACTCTTTGTTTCATTGCAGCCATTTGCTAAAATCAAAAAAGTTCATTTTATTTCTCATTAATGTACACTCAGATCTGTGCCTTGCCACAATTCTGTCTCTGAGCTCCTTGGACAGTTCCTTCGACCTCATGATTCTCATTTGCTCTGACATGCACTGTGAGCTGTGAGGTCTTATATAGACAGGTGTGTGCCTTTCCTAATCAAGTCCAATCAGTTTAATTAAACACAGCTGGACTCCAATGAAGGAGTAGAACCATCTCAAGGAGGATCAGAAGAAATGGACAGCATGTGAGTTAAATATGAGTGTCACAGCAAAGGGTCTGAATACTTATGACCATGTGATATTTCAGTTTTTCTTTTTTAATAAATTTGCACAAATTTCTACATTTGCTTTTTTCTGTCAAGATGGGGTGCTGAGTGTACATTAATGAGAAATAAAATGAACTTTTTTGATTTTAGCAAATGGCTGCAATGAAACAAAGTGAAAAATTTAAAGGGGTCTGAATACTTTCCGTACCCACTGTAAATGTGTCTTCAAATACAGTATGTTGTTTTAAATCTAGTGTTTTGTTAAAAATATTAATGTTTTTTTTGTGTGTGTGTCTGTATGACTTTGAGAATGATTGTGTTGAGCTTCTTGTTTATGCTTTTTCTAGAAACTGATTAAATTTCTCAGGAATCAATAGGTGAGTGATAGGACGGATTTGGAGCAAATATAAGAGAATCATCATTTACAGAATATCTGGCATTAAATAACACTCAAAGAAAGTTTAGCCATTATTCTTCAAAAGCACAATTCTCAAGATCCAGGTTCTGCCTTCCTGCGCAGGAATTTTATTTATGCAGCACAATTTTGACTAATGATTGTGTTACAAATTTTAGATTTTTTTTTTCTCTATCTAAGCCATGATGGTGGCAACTTGTCTAATATCAGAAAGCAGCCTTAATGACCCTCAGCCATCATTAATTGAATTGTTTACACCTGTGCTTTTCTTACTGTAATATGTTAAATGTCAAAAAGTTGACATTAAGAGCTCGAACTGTGTTAATGTCAGACTGCTAATGTTTTCATGTTTTCTTTTTTTTGTTTTTTTTTTAGATTATAAGGCCCCAAACCAGTTTCCTATTAACTTTGATGTATTTTCTGACACACGTGTCAAAGCAGGCCAGAAAAAAATATCTTTCACTAGCGCCAGGGTTAATGGTTTCCTCGGAAATTGCGAGCAGATAAGTTCATTTGAAAAAAAAAACTAATTCAATTGTGTGAAGCAGCTCATGTTTGTCTGAACCAGTTCAGGTGTCAACAGGAACCGTTTTGTTACCGAAAGCTGTCAGAGGTGCAGCCAGGTGAAATATTTGGCCTGTAAAGACTCTATAAAATACAATTAGATTAAGTAGAGCTAGTTTGCTCAACAGTGAAATTGCTGTTGTTGATGTTAATATTTTGTGAGTTTGAACGAATTCCTTTGGATAAAAACAAATGATAGACTATCATTTTGGTTTACGTATTAGCTAAACTAAGTGGCTTCAGCTGGCATACTGACAGGTTGACCTGGTTGGCTTGATTTGCTAACTATCTCAGCCTGTGATTTTTACCTTTTTGTAGTTAATTTGGTCACGAACTCCACTCACCTCTCATTAATAATTTGGTTTTCAGCAGCTTGTTATCATCACACTGTTTTTCAATTTGTCTAACACATCATAAATGATCAATTTAATGTTTGTTTGTCAGTAGCTGCTAAGTGGCTCGCATTTGTTTGTTTGAACTTGCCGGCCTAAAATGTTCATGCTTCTACTGAAGTTGTTGAGGATGAATGTGTCAAATAACAACCCCCTAAACACCTATATCACTTACTATGTTAATGTGCGTAAGGGGCTTTCTTTTGTTTACTTTGCAACTGTGCATAATGTTCAAAAATGTTCCTGACTTTTACAAGGAATTCTGCTGCAAAAGACTTATACAGATAAAATAGTAACAAAGCAGCTTAGATAGCAGAAAGAAGAAACTCATTATGCTTTTTACTGAGCAGCTCTTTAACTGAGAAGCTGTGGGGGAAATATGTGGTGGGAACTTACATGTTTGAATTAATGGCTGTCATAGCTTCCTACAAAACTTTGGTTTCAAGGGTAGATGTTCCATGCTGGAGGTTGTTTATTGTTTAAAAAGCGAGCGTTTCAAACATGCAGACTTGGCATTTTCTTCCACGGTCTTATGTAATATAAACATCCACTAGTCAGCTTCCTCAAGGCCATGGGAAGTGAGACTTAACTTACGAAACTTGTCTATTTTTTGAGTGGTACATCTTTGTTTCAAGACATAATGTCCCTCTTCACACAAAGCACAGGATGCCTAACATATAGATTTATGCCTTCTTTCACGACATAGGTGGGTTGTGAAAAACTTTATTGTCAGGCAAGCTACTCTGGCCAAAGTAGTTCCTTCAGAAGGGTAAGGTCAGGGAAATGTTTTGAGAAAAGGGCTGTAATGGAAGAGATAAAATCTTCTTTCTCATAATATTCTGCTGCACTTGTGTGATTGTCTTATTCTTGTTTTACGTCTTGTTTGTGTGAACGAGTGGAAGCTGCTTGAATGCAGCTGCCTGGGTTCACATAAAAAGCAGAGGAAAAGACCATCTGATAGTCACCCAGGCTGAGAACGACACTGTTTCATTGCATAACACACCCATCTGCCTCTCTACCCTCCTACTCCCCTTTTCTCCAAGCCATTACTCCTGAACTTCCATCCCTTCTCACTCTCCATCATCTCTCCATCCATCCCACCGCATTATTCATGGCACATCCCTCCGCTGTTGCGCCACTGTTCTTTTGTTGCTTGACTTTCAACGAAACTCTCAATTGCACATTTATGCTCAGATGGACAAAAGGCAGAGGAGGAAGAGCGGTGCTCGTGACAGAAAGGTGAAGTGGCATCAGGGAATGGAAAAAAAATTCAAACATGGATGTAGTTGAGTAACAAAAATATCTTCACTTCTCTTCTCGTCCTGCTTCTGTCCATTATGCACTGCAGACGGATTGGCAGACAGGCAATAGTAAGTTGCCACAGCTCGATTGTTGCATTTATCAGAGTAGTAAAGTGAGGAAGCTATAATTGCCCAGAAGTCATATAACTGACCCAAGATTCCCCAACATAGACCTAAATGTTACATTAGCATTTAACATGAACTGTTTCATATCGGGGGCACAGTGCTGCGTTTGTGAAACCACATATCAAATTTTTTAAATATTTTTTTACCAAAACGATGATATACACAAACATTTGTACGTTAGTCAAGTGGGTTAAGCCTTTGGAGAAGACCTTACATCGGTTACAAAAACACAATAGTGTGGCAAACCTCACAATTCAGAAACTGGGCAGTAAATGTTTGCATTTTTGCTTGAGCATAGAAGTGTTTATCAAAAAAGCTGCAGATTAATTTTTTTTATGTGAATCAGAAGTCTGATAATCAACTGGTTCAGTTTAGTTGCAGTGGCATTGATATGCACACAAAAAACCCAGTATACCCCATAAAGTTGTGTCGTTTTTTTTATTAGGTTATATTCCTCTGCTCATAAACCCACTTGTCAAATATTTGGCGGGATTCACTTAAAACAATCTTGACACTAAACCATACTTAACTTACTTTGCCTGTTTGCAGTAGTCACATAATTGTGGCCATGACAACACAATAAATTGGGACAAACAGGTGCATTCTCACATGTAACTGAACCATCAGAAGTCTCTGTGGGTCACGAGCCTCGTCCTTGCCTGTTCTGCCTCTCACATTACTCTCACCCTTGTTTTCTATACCGTTCCTTCACTTTCTGACACTCTCATACACTCACGTGCACACGTACACGTACGCGCACTGTTCTCGCAGAGTCTGTGCTCCTGCTCTGTGACAAGCCAAGCCTGAATGAGCACTTAATTATGCCATCAGCAATAACTGGTTTTTGAAGGGAGGAATGTGCCGACCAAATAGCACCAGAGGCCGGAAGAGTGTCAGGGAGGGATCGAGAGAAGTGCAAGGAGCCAAGAAATGAGAGAGCCGGGCACTAGTTCAACTAGATCCAGCTAGATCTGACTCTGACAGACAGGATCTTTCCTCATTTGTTTCTTCCTTTATTACCTGATTTCACCAGGAGAAGAATGACACACTGCAGTGCAGACTTCTCACATTTTCATGAGGTCAGATGTCCCGAGTCATCATTTGTGAGGTCTGCAGTTTTTCCTGCTTTAAAGTACTCTTAGGAGTGCAGCATTTCGGCTAAATTGAATTGTCACTTTCTTTATACTTGATGTACATGTCATCTCTCCTCTGTTGTTTTACCTTTTTCAAATTCCAGATAAAAATAGAAGAAAGAAAGAAAGACTGATGTGAGTCGGTGAGAGAGAAAGCGGGGGAATGAAGACAATTGTTTGTGCACATAAATGCTGGTATTCGCGTGGTTACCCGCATCTATACTGTATAGTTTATGTTTATGAAAAGGAGAGACCCAGAGTGGGAGAAAGAGATAAAAAGAAAAAAAGAATAGAGCGGGAATACAAAGGGTATGTCGGTGTGTATGTGCAAAACCAGTGAGCCTCATTGGCCAGATGAGTTGTGTTCACTACAAAGGAGGGTCTTTACTGAGATGAGAGGCAGTAAACCCGGGGATTAGGTCTGTTGGGCAACAGAGCACTAGGCCCCAGGGCGGGCTTTCTGGTTGGCTTACTGGAAGGATGGAGCGCATGTGTCATGTGGATCTTGTTTGGGGGACAGAGGGGCTGGTGATTGTGTGCTACAATCATGCTTGTCCTGAGAGCCTAAACTCAACAGTCAGTAATTTGAAAACTATAGAAAACTCTAACATAGGCAGAAATGAAACGCATGAACCAAAAAGAAACCCCCTTCAACTGGGTTGTAAAAATGGCATCTGCAAAAGGATTAACTCAAAAATGATCACAAACAAATGCAAAGCCACTGACGTGTGCATTAAAGCACACTCACCGACTCCAGCACCTTCTAGTCAGTTACCCATTTGAGAACATTCGAGAGAGAGTGAGGAAGGAAGAAAGATACCACTGACTGCTAGAGGCAGTGCAAGAAGGAGAAAATGATAAGTGTGAAACTGTTTTGTGTCTCAACTCTTATTGTTTGCTTCATGTCAACACATTCCTGACAACGCATTTATTTGTCAATATATGATTTCCACAACTTTCTCATTGGTCTCTCTTCACATCTCCTCCTCTCCGTGATAGATTCCTCTCGTTTCCGTACTAGGTATCGTATGTACCATCCACCTACCTTCATATGTTCAAGTCTGTGTCATACTGTGTCATATTGTTATGCATTGAAGAAATCTCTTTCACTTTATTTCTAAAACTTGGAAGGCAGGATTTTCTAAATATTTCATTTCACAACAACACAGCAACGGTGCAGCAAGTATATGAAAACAGCAGGGCTACAACTGTGACCATTTCTTGCTCCCTTTTGCTACCTTCTCACTGCATTATCTGAAAAATACTGGAAGAGTGAAGTCTGATGCCAGTTTGTAAAAGTTAAGTCTAGATTTGTTGAGAAATTGTGAAGTAAGTTACGTAATGTTAATGTTGAGTCCTTTTGAATTATTTGGTTTATGTCGGGTTCTCCAAACCTTTGGAGCAACTGCCTCAGGCCGGTGTATTCCTGCCAAGCCACCAAAACCTTTGCCAGAACCTGAAACAGACAAACTGGTTGCCAAAACTAGACCTGTAGCATTTTGGCTTTTGGTGCTAAATAGTGAAAAAAGACGGTGATGCAGTGTTTTCCACCAGGACATGCATTAACAGACAAGGGAGGGATTGTTTCTGTATAAGAAGCAATTTTGAGATCTTAAAACCCAAGCAGAAGTAGCAAGACAAGAAGGTATTACAGAAATATACACAGGACTATACTGTAGACTTCTGAATGAAAGACAAATCGGATCCAACCAGACTGTGATTTGTGATGTCACTGTGGGGAAACACAAGATTCATGCCTGTTAGTTAGCAAAGTAAATCATTGATCCATTGTTTTAAGATTAGAGCTATTTAGGCTTGGTGGTTGACTTGGGACAGTCAATGTTCAAATATCCTGTTTGTATTGGCCTGTTCCACTTCTCCTGTAGTAAATCTCTTATTTATGGCCATTTCTAATTTTAAACAGAACAGTAAATTAAATGAGATAGAATCAAATGCTTTATTCAATTTGGGTATGATATTAACGAGTAAACTGAATAACTCACTATGATAATAAATCATTAATTGTCCCATCTCTTTAATCATTTACACTTTAATTTTAATCACAAGGTCACAAAGGTTTATAAATGTTCACCTGCTAAACTGGGTTATGACGTGAAAATAAATGTTCCAGCTTTAACTGAACTCGAACAATGTTCAACTCTGTGTCCACACCTGATAGTGAATCTTTTCATTTCACAATTTAATCTGATGCTCACCTTAAAAACAAGTTGTAGCATGTGAGTGAATATGCATCTGACACAATTCTCAGATGTGTTTGACCGTGTTCTCTCTCTGTCTCAGACACATGTACCACTGCACCTTACTTCCTGTAAATTCACTGTGCCAATATATCTACTTCTGCAGATTGCTTTGACATGACTCAATCATATTGCTGACTTGCCCGCACAGAAAAGATGTGAGATTAGTATGTGAGCATGTGAGTAAGTGTGTTCACAATCCCTTTACTATATTTTTTTTCGTGTGAGCTTGTTTGAAACAGGATGTACCTCTGACTGCTGTTGTTTCAGCTGGGAAAAGATGTGATTTATTTATGTTGAGAAACATGTTGTGTAATCACTGCCTAGCTAGATTTGCCATGGTGCATTTTCAAAGAGCTCTTGCCTCACTATTTGTTTGCCATGCAAATTCGTTATCCACAGACGCTCTCTTCCTACATCTTTTGAACAAATCCTGGTAAATGAGGTCTGCATACTTATTTGAATGTTTCCATCTAACTTTCCATCCACGTCCGCCAGTAAAGACCTGAAATAACCCTTGAAAAAAGACAGCTCATGAATTTATGCAACTCTCTTATACACAGCCATGTATTTTGATAAATGCGTAGACAATATGCTTTCTCATATTTTTTTTAGATCCTCTATAACTCCTCTTTACTTTCTAAATTGCACTGATCTCATTTGTTCTTTGTGTTGTGGTTGAACAAAAGCAGTTTGAAATATTGGTGGCAGACTAGCTCCCTCTAGTGCCAAAACCTGTGAATTGTTTGCTGCAGTTTACAATGATGAGAGACCTGAAGAACAAAGTGTTTGCAGAAAAACACATGCACGTGATGTACCTCATATTTCAGACAGTTCTTAACTTCGATGGGTAAAATGACTCGAGATAATTCTGTTTGATTTTTGTGGCCTATTGCACATACAAACTAGAAACTACAATTAAAAAAAACTCATATGAGCATGTACTGACGACCTGCTGATGAAACTGACAAATGTGAACCTATTTAATCTTTGTCAGGATTCCCAGAAATCTTTATAATCAGGTAATCATGTTGATTCCAAACAAAATGATTGGTGTGACTTGAGTTTTTGTTCTTGGCACAAAGCCAACACCATCTGAAAATCTTTAGAACATAACTAGCTGTGGTAAACAAACAACATTTTATTAATGAATTAATTATTTTCACTGTGTATGTGCAGAACACCTCTTAGACCTCTCTCAATCTTTCATATGCAGAAGAACCCTGCACGCTGACATTGTATTAACATTCATCATACAGTCACCAAAACGTGAAATACACTTGCTGTAGAGGATATCGTGCCACTGTCACGTTTTGCCTCACCCTGGCAAAAAAAAGCACACACATGACTACTGAAGAAGGAGGTCATGTGACGTATTTTAAATATTTTATCATTACAAACTTACATAATATTACATGAAATTATTGTAACCAAAACCATGATCTTTTCCTAACACTAACCACGTGGTTTTGGTGCGTAAATCTAAGGCATCTTACTTTCCACAAGGCATGTGACACTGACATGGTGTTGACCATTGGACTGATGGGTGCATTGCACACTTTAGAGTGATACCGCCTCCCAGCATAACCTGCAACATTTGACACGTCAAAACACAGGTGTAACTAATAAAATAAGTTATTGGTAAATTCTATTCAGCTGTTTTCTGTTTCAGGGTCCTGGTATGCCATGTCATCATGACAATGACATCATCATGATAATGATGTCATGGCTTACTGGGAATCTTAAATAGAACAAAGCATTTTTAAAGATTCAAAACATCTGGGCTTCCCTATTGTGGCCACTTAGGATGTGATGCGTATTACAAAATTGGAGGATGTGCCCCAGCTCTAAAACTGGGTTGGAGGTTGTAGTTTTCCCCTCTGGTTATTGTCTGTGAGTCTGCTCTCCTTCAAGAATCCTCTCCACTTAATGGCTTAAAGGCCTTTACATTGTGGAATGTCAGAACGGTGGTCAAGATTAGGTGGAGGCCAGGATTACTGAAAAGTCAACAGGAAATTACATTTGAGTCGTTTAGCCTGACAGACTGGATAATTTAAGCAGTTAAGAGTTGAAATTGTCAGTGAAAATCATCTTCAAAAATATTGTTGCCTGCATGTAATACTGCTTAGGTGTGTTGTATCCGTATCATTGCATGTCCAACTACATCCATTGCAGTTTTTAACAGTCAAAGATAAGGTGCTAAGATAAAGTACCAATATATGAAAGTAATGGTATTGCTGAACAGTATTGGATGGTATTTTATCATTATTATTACAACCAAATAAATGTCTACTATCAATACCTTTTAAGAGCAGATCTATATTCCTGTTAAATCACTTAGTACATATCTGCACTGGACCATTTAAATTTGTGTAACTTTGGTAAGCAGTTAAGTGTGAGGTCAGGTTACAACCTCTAGATGGCACTACAGGGATCAAAATCACCGAAGAGCTGTTTTTTTTTGTTTGCCTGCCCTTTTCATATTTCAGCTTCTCTCACTAACATGTTATACTTTCATAATAGAACATTAAATTCCCTTCTAACAATTTGCATCTAATCGGTTCAGGTTCCACATTTTTTTTTATTTGTGAGGCCTTTACAACTACACCAAGGGAATTATCCGTCAAACCCACTGATTTACAATCGTAGTTATTTCATAGTCTGACACTTAAAAGCGCTGCGGTTCTTTGTGTAACGTGACTGAAGTAAAGCAAATTACGCACACGGTCCCTCGAAGTCACCCTAAAACATCTCGTCCAATCACAGCCCTGTTATTGTGCATGGGACGTAGTTTGCGCCTTGGAGACGTTGTGACCAGCTGAGAGATGGTCTTTGTATGACAGAGCTGAACAATAGCTCCTGACTCTGCAGATCTGAGGGAACAGGCACTTCCACAGCTGCTGGGATCAGACGTGTAGCTCACAGAGAGGTGAGAGGCTGCAACAAACAGCAGAAGAAGCCGCAGAGGCGCACGAAACCAGGAGCAGCATCGAGGGATTCCTCTATTCCGCTTCATTTGGCTGATGCGGTGCACTTTATAAATTGTTCTAAATAACTTTCATTCCATTTTTGAGAGTCCAATGTCTCTAGCTTCATCTCGAGACTCACCCTAAAGTTCCTACCGGCAAAAAAAACAACCCCAAAAACTTCCAAGAACTCTGCCAGAGAAGACTCTTGGATCTGAAATGGGCAACAGCTTGTTGTGGCTGTCGCTGGTGCTGTCAGCGGCGTTGTCCGCCGGGCAAGACGCGGGCACGGGGGCCACCATGGAGAACATCCCGGAGGGGGCATCCACCCTGGCATTCGTCTTTGATGTGACCGGCTCCATGTACGACGACTTGGTCCAGGTCATCGAGGGTGCGTCCAAGATTTTGGAAACATCCCTGAACAGACCGAAGCAAACTTTGTATAACTTTGCCCTGGTGCCCTTTCATGACCCAGGTAATGCAATGAACACGCAAGCAGTGAAAGTACCTCTGTGGTGGTCAGTTTGATTCATGTCCTCACTTCGCATGTCTTTTCTCTGCTTTTTGGTCAAACGTGTTCGTGTTTCGTGATTATTTGGAGTTTGCACTTTGCAGTCGAAACAAAAGCAGACAGAAAAGTGAGAAATGTGATAGTTTGCTCACAATCCGCCCTTTGAATGCCTAATGTCCCTCACACCTCCAGAGGAGGGACTCTGGGGGATTTCGTCTCTGCACACAGATGTTCAGCCTGGCGGTCACTATCATTAGCATTCCGCCACGGTTAGTGTGTGTGGCTTTAGGTTTGCAATGCAGCTTGATGATTATCATCACCCTTGGGTGCTCTTTCATTCTGAACAGTAATGCTTAGACAATATATCATTGGGTTATTTAACAGTATGACTTGTAGGTCAGAGGTTCAGACATGTACTGTAAGAGGGAACATTCCCACACAATCAGTGTTAAATTATCAGGACTCGCATATTAGTAAGAAAGGATGCCCCCATGGCCAGTGGTAAGGGAATCTGGCAATAAAAAAAAAAGCTACTGGATAACACATCAATACTTACAGTCACATTACTTTCAGAGTAAATCTTTTTTGCAGTCACAACCACAGATAACTATTGATAACTCAAGTTATCATTGGACGTTTGAAAGTTTTGGTGATAGAGACTTTGTGTGAGGAAGGCTGTTTTAGTCTTTCACTGCTTGCAAAAAACACAGTCCCAGATTGCTTAGTTCATGACATGTGATGGGGGTTTGTGTGCTGATTTGGAGGTGAGAAGTGGAAGGTGTCAACTTGTGTAAATGCTCGTTCAACAACTTAAACAAGAGGACCTGTAGCAAATAGCTCATTGTGTGTGTGTGAACTTCAGAAACTTACCTGAAACAGCACAGTAGATCTTATAAAGATCAACAGAAACAAGTAGACAGGACTAGACAACAGGGAATCTGAGTTTTTGTTGTAGTCAGTCGCTGCCTTTAAGAATTAGCTTGTATTTCTTCAATGATTTTTCGCCACACTTTTGTATACTTTCTGTTGTATACTGCCAGAGACAGTGCTTCGAAGTTATTAATGTGGGCCTCCTCTTCACTACTTTATGATCTATATGTTTAAAATCTACTTAGTTTAATCTAAAAAAAAATAAAAAAAATACACTCAGCAGTTGCAGAGACAAACTGATCCAGGAGATGTAAGGGAGAAGAGGGGAGACGATCTGTGTGGTGAAGACAGAGATTCCTATTCCAGATGTTTTTACTCTGCTAAATTTTAGCATGTCACAAATTCTTATGATTTCCTTAATCATTGATTCAATCTGCCAGCACTGTGCCTAGAATAATAATTATATTTAAGGAGGAAATATGCTCAGCATACACACGTGGAACAAATGATGAATTAATTATAGTGTGCCTCTTGGGGAAAAGTACAACTATGATCATTAGTGGATGATAAAAGAGCTGCCATGCCCTGTATCTTGGACAAAGCAAAGGTAGTGAAAAAGCACTATGATTATAACCTGCATCTAACGTCAGGATTTAATTTCTAGAAAATGTTGCTTTCACTATGAAGTAATTATAAGATTTCCGTCTTACAGTGAACTGCAACAGCTTGATTCAGAGCTTCAGTGTCGACTTCTCTTTTAAAAAAAAAAAAAAAAAAAAAAACTCGCATCTTTGTGTTTGTCCCTCACCAGCAAGTGACATTTGTTTGCTTCTTAAAATGTTTACGAGGATGTCAGAATGTGTTCTCCGAACCCCCTCAGGGAAAAGAGGAATGATTAGCACAGCACACTGCAAGCAGGGGTAGCTGGACATTTTGCCAATTGTTGTTCTGACCCTGTCTTTCTGACTCACTTTTTGTTCTTCTCCAACAATATCCCAGACCCTTGGAGGGAATCAGTTTTGTTTTCACAGGGACTTTTATTAAGCGTTTGTTTCATTCTGACGCGGATCCATTTTCTCCGCTTTTCATCCGACCCAGTGCGATAACGCAGTCCCTCCTGTTTGATTTGGCTCCCTTTACATCGGAGCTTCCCTTTTTATTTACATTGCAATCTCGCACAGTAAACATTTAAGTGTGTGTTTGTAATCTGCGTTTCTGTCGGTGTCTGTGTGTGCTCGCCTGTTTGTGTGAAGCAAGAGTGTCAGGAGGATGCCTGGATATTGGGGTCAGGCCTGTGTGGGAAGATCAGTCAGGAAGCCTCCCCCCCCCCCTTTCCTCCATCCTGCAGGGAGACAAAGAAAGAAAGAACATACTTCACAAGTCATTTTACTGAGGTACAGGGGTTATGTATTTAGCTCCACAGTCTGAGAACACTCCAATGAAACAGTCTTATGGCTGAACTTCAGATACCCTGTAGTGTTTTTATTTCAGACCCTGCTTACTTCTGTAAAGGGTGTTCACTTAATGAGAGAATTAGCTGCACAGTAGAGTCCTGGGCTGTACATGTAAGAACTGAATCTCACTCTTCTGTAGCTACAGTCATTTAAAGAATCCAGTTTTAGACAGAGAAGTCAAAGGTGTATTGCAAACGGACTCGTTGGACTCATGGAACATTTATTTGAGAGTCTACAGCCAAATAAACTTTATTTCACAACACTTCTACCGTTCCCAAGCCAGGAAATATGGCCCCTGTCTCAGGACTAATGTCGGCTTGTCCAGTTTTCCCGTTAACAATCAGTAAAGATAATATAAGAAGAGCGCCTTGGGCCCGTGGGTGGGCCTAACACGCTCGCCATAGCCGCAAACATTCAGTGCAGGCATAAAATATTAACGCAATGATGTTATTTGGTTTCTGTTGGCTGTGAAATGAAGCGGCGAGTTTGAGGTTTAATCTCTGACTAACTGTTTTAATTTGAGGGTGTTTGCATCCACATCAGATGGAATGTGTCAGAACATTGGCCTTTTGAAATAGTATTGAGCAGTGTCCTCCAATTTTAAACTCCCTCTCCTGGAATTTATTAAACCTTTAAAACTTCGTTTGCAAATAGAATCATAAACTGACTGATCTCCACCTAACATAAACTTGCTCACATCAAGATGAGACTAGAAGATTGTGACATTTCAAAATGAAATCCTTCAACAACATCTTGCTTTGGGTTTTGCTTTGTTTTTATTGGTATCTATTGGTTGTTTCAACCATTTGCTGTGGAGATTGGTTCCACTAAGTTGACGGCCTGCCCTGCTAAACCTTTTCCTGACAGATATCTTTAGTTAGAAGGAGATGGACCAAAGCCCTGGATGTGGAGTGATGAGAGGACATGAGGGCATAGCTTCTACCTTCTCTGCAAGATCAAAGGAGCTCATGTCAGACTTCTCTTTGTTGGTGTTCAGCGTCCTTTCCTACCATCCCCTTTTCCCTTTGTTTCCTTGTTTCAAGAGCAGCAGTATTTTGTCTGAACCACCCCGCCCGTGTGAGATTACAAAGAGCCTGCGTTCAGCTGGACCGAGTCAATAATGATGCTATTAGGCAGGAATGCCAAAGGAGAGAGGTGGAGGTTTTGGAGAATTAGTGGAGGAGAGAGGAGTGTGGCAGACAACAATGTGTGTCTTTGTGTTATATCTACTAATAACTATACCCTGGAATATTAAAATGGCATTCATTTTTAGGGCTGTGCGTGCCTCTTCTGACTTGGCCCTGGGTACTCTTTGTGTTACAGTTTCAACTTCATTTAGCTTTGTAATTATTGCTCAAGCTTATCTGTCCTCTTGGAAGGTAGCGCATACCTGAAGACTGCTACAAAAACACTTCAAACACATAAACATTGTCTCTTCTGCTCCAGTTTTCTAGTTAATGAGAATAAGATGTTTAGATAGGGACCATGTTGAGGACGTGAATATTTTAGGAATGACTTACCCATTCAAAAGCCATTTGCCAAATACTTTTTACTCTCCATCATGTTCGATTTGTTTTCCTTCCGGCTTCGTTCTTGCTTCTCAACCTCTGTTGAATTCCGAGCCTCGTCCTGAGGCCCTGAGGCCCTTAGGCTTCATGTACTCTGGTCGTGACCCTTCAGGTCTCTTTGACATCACTGTCTGGGCCCTCGACGATATCCTTTTGACCATTTGCGGCTGGGTGTTGTTTGTGTCTTCTGGGTAACTGTTTGAGCATGGAGACATGAACCTAGGACAGACAGCAGTGGTTAAAAAAAACAACCCAGAGAAACAGATTGGGAACTTTACATGAGATATTTGCCACATCTGGGAAGGTGCTGTGTTCGCCAGTCAAATATGTGCAAGCTTACAAGCTGGTTAATTACGTTTTTATGTTGATTGTTTACCTTGTTATTGTTGTTATAAATCCAGCGAAGTGTAACACCCAGTGTCAAAGTGTGTAATACATCTGTCAGTCCACATGAGGTTATGGTGTCAGTGTAGCGTTTGGTTCCGAACCCTAAATAAACAGTCTTTTCCAAAACCTAACCACATGTTTTTTTTTGTGGCTAAAAATACTGCACCTTACTTTTCACGCCTTGGGGAGGAAAAATGTGACCCCGACATGGTATCCTGTAGTGGACTGATGTGTGTAAACGCATATGTGATACCAACAGGGTTATAGTAAGACGTCTTTAAACTCCCTCTGTGGTGTAATGTTCAACTTTGAACTATAAATTGTTAGATATCTGCATCAAAAGAGTTGTATCAGCGTTGAACTTGCTACGACAGGTTCAACAGGTTCAACTTTGTTTTTCAGACAGTTCACTTCACGGAGGAATCTGAGCATCACCTTCTGTATGTTTCTGGAATTTGTGTTGTGTGTCAGAGACAAATTTTTTGCTGCACATCAAAGATGGGTTTTTCCTGTTCTGTGGGAGACATGTTTCCCTGACCCATCCTTAACTATTACCATGTGTCCTCAGCGTAGTCAGCAAGTCACTCCAAGTCCATTTACTTCGGAGAGCTGAGCACCCGAGACAACTCAGGTGATTTTGATAACTGGCTGCATTTTGTTGGTAGGAAGCGGCTGTTAAATGCTCTTCTTGCAGTTTTGTGTGTCCATTGCTGTAATTATGTTGTGACTGCAGAAGTCCTGAGCTACATTACACATTCAGAATTTTCAAATATAATCATGAAGAACATACAGACTTTTTTTTTTTTTCACTCTGCAACAAAAGTTTGGCTCTTTCAAATTCACTGCCCTAAAATCCAAGTGGATAGTTTCCAGCTGTTTCTTACCAGCTATGCCAGCTGCAGACATACGTGCACTATGTTTTATATTAATATTTACCACTCAGCATTTGACTGCTTTACTACCCATAATACTTAGCAGCAACCTCAGCACTTTTACAGTTGCCCCTTTCAATAAGGGCTTCCCTCAAAGCATTTTCAGATTGAAGTCTAGACATTAATATTGAGGAAACATTTTTCCTTAAGGACTTTTTTTTTCTAGCACAGATTAGCTTGATTTCATTGTTTGACATCATACTTTTAGCATCTGGAGGACTCATTTGGAACACAGATTTATGTCCAGATAGACCCGATGCCAAATTTGAAAATTCTCATGGTTTTGTATGGCATGACCTCATTTTGGCTGTAATTTCGAAGTCTGCGTGTTTTTACTGTGCTTTACTGTGTAAGCTGTTCATGTACAATTTAATTGAAACGTATGCAGGGCTTCAACAGCATGGCCGGTGTGGGCAAAGTGACATATTTCCAGAGTGATGAGCATCTTCTCACAGACATAGATAGATGCAGGCATTTACTACTACCACTACTAGCACTAAATAGTACAAAGACCAAGTTGGCAGCCAGCTGGTGTGGAAATGGAGCATTTAGCCGATAAAGTGTCCCTTAGCAGCTCGTGGAGACCCAAACAGGTCAAAGGAGGTGAAAACCTGTCTTACATAGGTTATTTGGCCCGAGATTGATGATTCCAAATGAATGATAACGTTGTTCTGCATCTGCGGATTGTGTAAACAGGAAATTATTCGCTAACACCTTCACTTAAACAGCTTTATAAGGTGATTATATGTCAGTGTTATGTTTACGGCTCATTACTATACCTCAGAGCAGCCAAAAACGAATTATTGCAGTTTTAGTTCTCTGAAAAAGACCAAGTAAGGCATTACATCCTTGTAAAAGACATTATTACAACAGGATCGCAGGTTTACAGCTATACCTGAGCAAGTTTTCAATGACTGTACTCTGACAGGAGAATGCCTGCATTGTTTATAAAAACAATGAAGCTCATGGGCCACAGTGGAAGAAGGAGCTTCTTAATTTTAACAGTTCTGTAAGAAAGAGACGTAATTTAATTCAGACCATTGGTCGGTGGTACTGTTGGCAGGGAGCCAAATTTCAGCAATTTGTTCTGTAATTACATTCAAAATTGTTGTCTCGGTCTGCGAGATAACACTTCACCTGTGTGCAGTGCATTCTGCTTTGCTGCACCAGCACTGCCTTTTGCATGTACATTATTTTTTTTTTTTTGATACATCAGCCTGTGTGGGTTTTAACTGTGGCAAATGTTTCTGAACCAGACAAGTGTTTAGGGAATCTGAATTACAAGCCGCAAGGCTGAAGGTCAGACTTTCAGTGCCCTCTGCCCCCTGCCTCGACCAAGTATGTGTTGGGGGAAGTCATGTATCATGGAGACCACCTTAGACCAACATTTGCTATGCTATACCACAATTTTTATATTTTATATATATATATATAAACACATACATAAACACATACATGTTAAAATGTGTTTATTCCATACAAATGTGGGATAATTCAGTGTGAAGCCTGAGCTTGATTTGATAAACCTGGTGTCCTGTGTCAAACTGATGAGGAGCACATGTCATGCTGAGCTCATGGTCAACTGTCTAAAATCATGACAGACATAAATAATCTCCTGTCACATACTTCTAAGTTTAAGAATTACATTTACCCGGCACACCTGGTAAAACCTGATGACACTTTTGTGTGTTATGGCACACTGTTTTAAAATCACTGCCTCAGACATGTGAGAAGGCATCTGTGTGTGGTCGACAGTGCTGATCTGTTGCATCTGAGGTTTCTCTGTCTGCATGCACAATTAGAATTTCCTCAGTAAAACAAAAGAGGCACGCTGAACAGAAAACACCACCCAGTCTCCTCTGAGCAGACTTTGATTACACCATCAGTCATAAAAGACTCAGGCAGCAGCTATGCAGTCTTGTGGTTGTTATAGTGAGGTTGTTGCCATTTATTTCAAAGCCTTCTATTTCACTTTTAAAGAAAATGTATGCAATTACTGCAATTAAAAGGCCACATTTATTTCAAAAACTAAATTATAGAATCCGGCCAAAACAAGTCTCAGAGTTTTGGCCTTTATTTCTACAAGCAACATGACAGACAGCTGACTTTTCAATGTGTTCATTGCCTGCGCAGATGTTCACCCTTTCAGCCCTACTTGAACCCTCTCTAAGCCACGGCTTTGTCTTTTTCATCCTTTTACTTCTTCTCAATATGTTGTCAAGGCAATTCTGTGATGCATTGTGGGTAGGGTACGCAGTTTTGTAAGCAGTGGGATTTTGTAAGATGCTGTTATGACTATGCAAAGGTGTCACCAAGGCTTATGACCATGATTTGTTGCTCCTTTTTTTTTTTTTTTTTACACTTTTCACAGCTAAGGTTAACAGAAGGAAGAGTCATGACAGCTTGACCCAGAGGCCCCACGATCAATCACTATTGATAGAAACAGAAAAAGCATTTCAGTCACGAGGTTTAGAGAGCTGGGCACCTGAATGTACAAAGTGTGGGGCGCAGAGCCGAGAATTGATAACCGTGACACCATTTGATCATAAATCAGACCGGCGCGCCTCCAGGATACATCGACACAGAGTTCCCCTCAGACGCATTCATTTGAATTTTACGTGTCAATGTTTGTGTGTATACCATTTGCCTCGACATGTAGATCAATGTTACTTCCAAAAGTTCAAGTTTGAAATCCGAACCAGATTCTGACATGTTGTTTCTATAGACGTGACAATTCAAATTCTAACTTATCTACAGCAAGCACCCTTTTGATTGCTTACATTCTGTAAATGTGCATGCAAATATAACCTGGCATGAGTTTTAAAGCGCTGTAAACATGAAAAATCAAAAAGTTGTGCTTCGATGACGCTTTTATAGTCAGAAAATCAGCAGACTGTAGAGAAGCGGTAAAGTTATTTGTTGAATTGGGGAAGTCTATTATGTGAAACATATGCTTTCAGAAAGTGCTGTGTCATACTTGGCTCAAAATTGAAAACCCTCTGTGTGGTGTTTTATATCATACAGTGTGCTACAACTGAAACTGAACTTTAAATGAATACGATCGAAGAAAAAAAAGTCAGGAACAATTAAACTTAAACCAAAAAGAAATTCTTAAAATAGTGTTGAAAGGTAAACTAATGCGCTCTAAATGGATTTATCTGTTGTTTACACTGTCCAGACCTTTTCCAGATCACAGAGTTCAAGAGCACAGTTTTTGAACTGTAAAGGTCAAAAGTCAGTCTAAGAAAATTATAACTCATTCCTGTCTGTGTCCATTTTTCTTTTAATCAGGTATGGGAGCACATTCATCTCATCTTTAGCCAAGTCACCCAAGTTAAAAGTTGATTCATGTAACCTTTATTCATGTAACCTGGACATAATCGTTCTTTTGTTGCGTGCAAATAAAATGTATCTGAATACTGTCTTCATGAAGGCAATGAAAAGGAGATGATGCTCATACTTCTTGCCACATCATACGATCTTTTTTTGAACACTAAATTATGTATTCACTTTTTTCTTCTTCCTCCTTTTATATTCTTCTGCACTCTTCTCTTGTGACTGTCACAACCACAGAGACAGATCCCATTTAACTCTTTTTTTCTGTTTTTCTTTGTACAAAGTCATTAATCCACGTCACATTCAGTCACATTTCAATTGTGGTAAAAATGAAACTAAGGGATCCGACTGCACACGTGACAATGTTTATATAGATCCTTAATAAAAAAAAAAGACATTCTGCAGAGTTCAACTCTGATCATTTCTGACCTCCATTTTTACCAGACCAGATGGTAGCGGTGCATCAAGTATGCAGCGACAAGTTGAATTATGCATTTATAACTTTTAGATGTTTATGAAGAGCGCTATGTGATAATAGGCCGCAGATGGCTCATAAATATTTTGCATCTTTCTTAAATCTTTGGTCAACCACATACAGTTATATCCTGACATAATTTCAGCACGTTAGAGCTCGTAAAGATACTGGATTTTACATGTACAGGCCAAAAGCTTTACAGTTGACAGTAAAATATTCTTCAACAAAGTAATAAAATGTTAGTTTCAATATAAAAATGGAGCTCATTAGAACATATGAAATGAATAACATGATGTTGAATTTATTTAAAAATCTGAAACAGTGATAGCAACAGAGCCGGAGAAACTGGGACTACATTTGTTATTGTTGATAGCTACAGCAGCATTTTTTACTTCCAACATATCTACAGATACATAAACACACGTAATATCTCCATTTACTTGAACAGGCTTCTTTCACTGCATGAATGGCCACACCACAGAACCACACATCCCCATAAATGACAATCATAAAATTGACATACACACTCTTAATTAAGACTCCCCCTCAGGTTGCTTCGTCCTCTGTGTTGCGTCTCCGGCACCAGTTATCCAGTCCGACGAAGGACTGGCGGAGGGTTCAGACCTGTCCTCTGTCGCTGTATCATGCTCCACATCAGGCTGTGCATCTGGGAGGGATTACATACCCATGTGTGCTGTGTGCATCAGTGGGGTCTTCTGCCTAATTATTTGCCATGAGTGCCATGAATAGAGATCTGTGGTTTTGTGGCTCATTGTCCCAAGACACATCCAATTGCATGGAGTGAAGTGAAACAGGAGAGGCAGAGTTTAAACTGCCTGGTGGTCCCTCTCTCTCCCTCTCTCTCTCTCTCTCTCTCTCTCTCTCTCTCTCTCTCTGTTAGTTGTGGTGAGAACTTTCCATCACAAGTTCGTTTTGTGGTGGTTTGAAATCAAGCCTGTTGACAGCTGCTCCGGGCTAAACCTCAGTCATTAGATGGCAACTTGTGAAGTCATGCAGGGTAAAAAGATGCAGTTTAATAGAGCAAGGGTAAGAAGGAAGAAAAGAGGGGAAAGAAAAGAAAAGAAGGAGACTCATAGGAAGGTTCTCTACAAAGGAACAGAAAGAACATATTGTGAAGAAACGGAACAGAAAAAGCAGAGGGAGTCCGCATTTTACAGCATGCTGATGTCCCTTTAATCTAGAAGTCGGTGTAAAAAGAAATATGATTAAAACTGCAAGCAGTGATATGTGGCTCCCCGACGTGCAGCACGCCATGGTCCGCATATTCCCACTTGCAGTTTTAATTTTTTTCTCGATCTCGTTCCTTATTCTTCTTTAAAAAAAAAAGAAAAAAAAAAAAAAAGCCTTTTTTTTGGCGGCTTTAACATCTTCAAAAACTCATGAAAGTTGGTGCCTGATGCAAGTTTAATGAGGTTTGGAGCATTGTTTGACCTCGAACATCAACTTCCTGTGTCACGGCGAAACATCAAATTTAGCCTCATCGCCCTGGCTATACTATATATTCTATATAGTCTCTTTTGGACTTTTTTTTGATTTGAGTTTTGTTGTTGACCTTCGGTATGGCTTTTTGGCCGCCACGCCACGGGCACATCAATCGACGAAAACAAATTATTTTGATAACTTTTAATTCCAAAAATGTTATGAGTGCAAAGAGTTGGAGTTATAGGTTGCAGTGAGCCAAAGATTTGTCATAATACAGGCCAACACCTGGGAAGACTGATAGGGCAGTGGTTAGCACTGTTGCTTCTCAGCTAGAAGGTCTGGGGTTTGATTTCCCCCTTTGTTATGACTTAAAAAAAAAAAAAAAAAAGTCATACTACAGTAAAAAGTGACCTAAAATTCATTTTTGGGTCACGTTTTGGACGACGTGTTATAGTATGACTTTTGGGTCACTTTTTGGCCGCCACGCCACGGGCACACCGATTGACGAAAACAAATTCTATGATACCTTTTAATTCCAAACATGTTAAAAGGGCACAGACTAAATTTCGAGTCGGTCCGACAAAATCTGAAGGAGGAGTTTGTTAAAGTACAACGTGTGAATTGCCAAAAATGGTGACTAAATTCAAAATGGTGGACTTCCTGTTGAGTTCACGTAATGGTGCGTTGGAACTTTTTTGTACATCTCGGTGTGATACACATGTCCACCGAATTTCGTGCATGTAGGTAAATGTAGCCGCCGGGGCATCTGTTTAGGGGGCGCTAGCGAGCCATTTGGCCACGCCCACTCGCTACTCCAATAAAATAAGACATTTTATTTAAAATACGTCGGGAGAGACGGGTGTACCAACTTTCATGAGTTTTTGAATATGATAAAGCCTCCAAAAATGCAGTTGTTTACAGAGAATCATAATAATTGCTTGGATAACAATAGGGCTTTCGCACCATTGGTGCTTGGGCCCTAAATATAGACAGTTTACATCAACCGAATATATGATCCTGCTGGTCCTTGATGCTTTAATGAGAATGTACCAGAGAGTGGGTCTAATAAAATATAGAAATATGTAGTTTTCTCTCCTCAAATGACTTTTCTGCTGTTACATTTGAAAGCTTTATTTGGTAAATTATTCTTGAACTACGTAATTCCCCATGAAGAGTATACATGCATGAATAAAGCCTAATTTATAATGCAATAAAATAGACTATGTGGTATAATTTGATGCCGTGACAAAAATCTCATCAAGTCACACACTTTTGTGGTTTAGTTTGTTGGAAGAACACATTTCTAAGTATGCTGCAAGTGTGGCTATTGCTCTGCAGCAGGGAGGACATGCTTGTATCACAGTCAACACCAGAGATAATGAGACTTTGTATGAAATATATGGAGATTATTATCCCATCAGAGGGGCTAACCACTTCCTCTCCACAATGCTTTCCTTATTTAAATGAGTCAGCACATGAGCTGAGGAAAAAGCAGGAATTAATCTTTCACGAGGCTGCAATTTCCTGTTTTGGACAATCTTTTAGGCTAATTTCACCACTGGTGTCTCAGAAAAGCTGGCCAGTTTTAGCAGATGTAACTAGGGGTTTGAATCTGTATAAAAAAGGCAAGAAAAAAAACCGAAACAAAAATAATATCAAATGGTTAAAATAAAAAGTTATCATTGAATAATTAAGTAAAATATAGCACATTGTTTTTGGATGTACTCAGCCCTATATTTTTGTTAGTTTTGTTGCTTATTCCCAATTGAGACCAAACGTGCATGCATTATGTGTTAGTTGTGATTGCTGCACAAACTGGGGTAATTAGAGGCCACAATGTTGTTGCCCTTTAATCCACACTATGTTTGCTTGTGCACTTGCATGCTGTACCTCAGATCTGCGAACATGTTTGCTCCTATGTTCTGTGTTGTACGTTTATTACTGGACACTTTCCTCACTGATGCACAGTAATTGCCTAAATGTGCTTTTTCACGTGTTTTCTCAGCAGGGCTGATTAAGTGAATTATGCCCCATAGCTGACTGTCAAGATGACAGCCACTCTTGTTCTGGCAGAGTTTAGCCTGAGTCAGCAGAAGGACAGAAAGCAGTGTTTGTTTACAGCCTCTGGTGTTGTTAAGTGCTGTAACAGCTACATGTTGTGTAACCTGTTGGATTTAGTTAGATAGGGAAAGCCATAAAAACTCCTTTATCTGACCATTATTCGAGTAGATAACTGATACTGTAGCATACAGGAGCTCATTGAATCGATTTGAAAAATCTTTTTTGGAAAATTTTGTTCATGATAATGTTAAAACAATTAATCAACTAGTGACTGTAAATAGGAAAGAGAACATATCCCTTTGTGACTATGCTGCTGCTGCTGGTATTGATGAACAGAAGGTACAGTTCAAGGGACTCTTCAAGTCAGCATCGTGTTTCTGGAGCTCTGTGATTAGCCTCTTATAAACCAGAATAATTGGGAGGTAACAGCGATGTCTTGCCTTCAGGGATGAAAACATGAAACAAATGTTGACTGTAAATGTGATCGCTGCCACTGCTGTGTAAACTCTCCCCACTGCGGGTGAAGTGAGCAGAAAGCATATAAGGAGCATAAAATATCCCTCAGACACTCATTACATCATGGTCACAACTGTGTAGAAATGTACAGTTATGTTGTTTTTTTTTGTCAATTTCCTGTCATGTAGCAGCTTGTGAGACTCTTAATTTATTGCTGGCAAAATGTAGAATTTATTTGGTCAGAGGACACTAAAGGGTGTGAACTTTCCATGCATTGGTCTTGGAATTCCTCACTGCTAATGTTGTCAGAAAAGAAAAGCTCACTGCACAGTAAATGTTTAAATGATTCCCAGAAAATTACTTCAAGCCAGAATGTCAGAGGAGGTGAAACGGAGTTTGCCTTTGGACAATTGCCCATCCCATTAGATATTCTGTTAGTGTTTAAGCTAGCAAGTGATTTATAGATGCATGCTGTACAGCAGGCTTTACAGATAAATGCTTTAAAATGCCAAAATAAACACTGGAGTCATTAATTTTAATTATTTACTTCTAGCTCTCTTTACCTCTGGTTTTTGAGTCAACAACCACATTATATAAACAGGATGTAATATGATCCTAATTTTTTTTTTAAATTTGTGGTGGTAATTTTTTCAATTTTGTTCTTTGAGTTAATTCGGTTGATTATATTCACAGTTTATAACCTACATAAGGAAGCATTCCGGGTTACGTTGCTTGATCAACATCAGCACCTGAGTTACGTTGTGACACCTGGTTGGCAACATCAGTGTTTTTTCCAATGCATCTAAAACTTGAGCAGAAAGCGCCCATCAAAGTTTGTGTCAAATTTTTGGGGAACAGAAAGAAGTCACAGGGAGCCATATCTGGCTTTCCCGTTTCCAAAACGCTGTGATTGGGCATGTTGCCAATATTTTTCCTGAGAGGCCTCAGAACATCACAGTAGAACTCTGTGTTGACAGTCTCACTGTGGGGGATGAATTCACGGCGCAAAACCTACCTGGATGCTCCTGACCTTTTTCACCTTTTTTGGTCTTGGACAGTGATGTTCTGCCCCTCTTGAAAAAAAAAAATGTCCCTCAAAATCCCTCACCAAGCTCATTGCTTCATTACTGTAGATTTTTTTGAAACAATTTAAAGGATCGCTGAATTCTCAAGTTTGACAAAAATAAATAGGAGGTGTGCCCTCTGCTCATGTCCATGGAGAAATCCCCAATGTGTTGGACCAGTGGTCACAAAAACGTGTGTAACCCCAGTGCTGATGTTGCTCAAGAGACGTAACTTGGTACACTTACTCATGAAGCTTATAGTTTCCCCCTGCACACTGTTCACGTACAACAGTGGCATTAATAAGGTGCCCTTGGGCAAGACACTTAAACCCCCCCTCCCTCCCCTCTAATGTTTAGTGGACCTTTGGCTGCTTGCTGAATGTTTGTATCTATTTGGCTGGTGTGATGTTATTGGAAAAGCGCACACATTCTCTTGGACTTCAAATTCTAGATAAACACACATGTAAAGAGAGAAGTAATGACAAACAGCAGTGCTCGCTTTATCTTATTATGTCAAAGTCAGAGATCATTACACCAGAGGAGTTTGTAAATGTATTTCATTTCATCTTGTTCATAAGTATTAGCTCCACTTTTCCACACTGCATGTGCAAAGAGGGTAGGTTTGGTCAGGGGCACCACATCCAAAACAGTTGAAAGAATACTTACAACAGCCATGGGAACTTCTCCCATAAGGAAAGAGATGTCAACTTTTCCATCTCTGAAAAGTTTTGGCTCGTGGTCCATGCTCCGTTCAGAGCAGCCAGACACATTTCCATGTTAGTTTTAAAAAGCGTCTCTGATCGGCACAAATGTTCCTTCGCTCCACCTCGAGGATTTACACTGATGCCAAAATCTGGGTCATTTGGAAAAAGACGTCTTGCTTCTTTGTAAATGCTATTATAGAAATTGAAAGTTACTGTGGAGTGCTTTTCAAGAAGAAACACAAAGTGTTGACAGCTGCAGATAGACAGTAGGTAATAATTCTGCATGTCATGCGGTGTTTGAATGTTTAACAGAAAAGATGGATTCAAAAAAAAATGATGAGATTGAAGAACAAATGAAAGGTATGTTTCACAAGTTGCAACACTCCACTAAACAGCTAACTTTCTTATTTGGCTCCCGACCTCCTGACAAAGTTGAAGACTGTTGTAAAACAGTTCAAACTATCCTTTTTCAAAAGTCAAGGATCCTTTGTAATTGCCCTCTCTTCAACAAGGGAACCCTTGTTTTCTAACCTGCTTGCATGTGCAAAACTGCAGCGTGCGTGTGCGTGTGTGTGTGTGTATGTGTGTGTGTGTATTTTTTTTGCAGCCCCTCATCAGTCTCATTCCACAGCACAGCTGCAGTGGCTAAAGTCACAAAATTTGACTGAAGAAGGGGCTTAGCAGCTCATTAACGGATAGAACAAAGTAAGCTGAGAAACCACCAGCAGCGACTACCAACATTGGCAGAGGTACAGGGAACAGGCAGTATTGTCACTATATGGCCGTGCTGTATTTTTATTACACAGTGGAAGATGAATTACAATTGGTTTCCTGAAAAGTCTTTCCTCTGCTACAGAGCAGGCAATATGACGACAAATGTCAGGGAGGATTGTTACATCACCGTTGTCGATATACAGTAAGCTACTAAAGTCGTTTGATCAGTCTGTAAATCGACAGGAATTAAATTTGCAACTCTTTTGCTAATCGATTTATTTTTGTGAATAATTTCACAAATTGCAAACATTCCCTGGTTGCAACTTCTCAAATGTGAGAATCGGATGCTCTTGTCTTCACTGATGCAAAAAGTGTCTGAGTTTTGGATTGTTGGTGGGACAAAAGAAGACATTTGAGACATTTAGGATTCGTGCATCCTGGGATATGTTGCCGTCAAGTTAGCGTCATGTCTTTTTAATACGAGCATTATTGACTTGTTTGCAATCCAGATACATTTTTTTTCTCCAGTTCATGTTTTTACCTACAACATTGATTTCTGATTGTAAGTACGAGAAACTTTAAAAACTGTTTTTTTTCTTGCATTAAAAAGACACAAAACTACCTTCATAGTTCCACCCCCTTTTTCTTCATCCAAGGAATATAATGTTTGTTTTCCCAGTTGCAGTGTAAAGATAGGGGTTGTTGGATGTTATTGACATTAAAAGTCCATCTAAGGTCAGCTATATATTCATTGTGTATTTTTGCTTTATTGTGTTTGTTTACAAAGATCTCAGTTGTACAGCAAATAGTAGAATGAGAAATTCAACGGAAACAGTAACAGTATCAGCGTTAAGTTTATCCCTCCACTGAGCTCGGCAGAACTGCTTTAATAATTTAGGATAAATAACCCTCTTTCTCCAAAACTAACAATATTATACAATGTGTATTTTAGTTGCTGCGTGTTTGAATAACTTTTGACTCGCATGTAGTCAGTCTACATGTGATCTGTCTTTGGAAAAATTTTAAGACAATAATTCTGATCTTCCTTTACCATTCCCATTATCAGTACACATCTTCCTCACGTTTCCTTCTTTTCCTTTCTCTGTTAGTTAAATATATCTTCTTTCCTGAGGTTTTCAAATTGTGACATTTTAATCTGAACATCTGTGAGTGGTTGCCAAAACTAATATTTGGCTTAAGAGCAGAATTTAGAAAACAAAAATGTTTTAAGTTATTCATTAGATGCAGACTTGAGCCGGTGGCCCTATTAATCACACAGCCTCTTTTGTGTTGTTTCTTTGCAGAGATTGGACCCGTAACAATCACAACAGACCCGAAGAAGTTCCAGTATGAGCTGAGAGAGCTCTACGTTCAGGTGGGTTCAGAGATGACATTCATCAAACGAGGGAAACTGCAGCGGTAGCCTGGACGCTCAGGTCATCTGGCCTTGATAAAAGCAGCAGACAGTAGACCTGCCAGACGTCTGAGTAGGAACATTTGTGAGCTGATTAAGAAGTTTCATCAGTCATTGAACATTGGATGATGAAAGAAGCCTCAAAGGAAATTGTAATTTTCCTTACTTTAACAGGAAACTTCCAATCGGTATTCCCATTTTAAATGGATATTCATCTTTCATCATATAATTAGACTGGGTTCATCATTCCAGGCTTTGGTCTTGTAAATGAAAAGCCTTCATCACATGTTTTTCTTCCTGCACTATTACAAACAAATGTATAAACAAAAACATACAATAGCTGGAGAGCTAAACAGAGAACTGCCAAGTCCAAATTCTTCTCGAATTACTTGAAGAGAAAAGGAAGTTATGCAGAAAAGCTACAAGACTTCTTGCATTTAAAACTGAGGATGACGGTAAGACGGACAAACACGCTGACAAGTACCATTTAGATATCCTTTGAAGAAAGACTTTGGCAAGTGTTTGTGCATCTTTGGCACGTCGCTTTGTTAATCTGGTATGTGGGCATGTTGTGTGTAGCATGGAAGAAATCCAGTTTCCTCTCACTTGCTGCTTCATTCCTGAGTCTGTTTTTCCTCCCCTCGCCTCTTCACCTGTACAACTACTGAAGAGTTTTTGGCCACAAAGAGTGGAAAATATACTCTCTGGAATTGGCATTTTTCTTAAAAATGTAAAAATGAAAAATTTCTATCTTGAATGTGTTCAGGACTAAAGGGAGAGGAAATTAGGCAATGCTTCAAGAACAAAAGTGCAAAGGGGGAGTTATTGTGTTTAGTGTTGGGGGTAACATGGGGTGGGTAGGGGGGGTGTTGGCCAGACAGGAGATGTTGGGGTTCAGGCGAGAACGAGGAGTCCTGTCTCTTCACCTTCCACCCTACACCCGACCTAAAATCACGTGTCACTCCATTCCAGCTGTTACTCTTGGGGGTGATGCATCCTGTCTATCTACTGAATCCCTCAGACAGACAAAAATGTGTCTACTGGAATGCAGCAGAGAACATTTATCTTTGACCCCACCAACGAGACCGCGACTGAGAGGACAGTGGACAATGAAGACAGATTGAACACTCACACATGCCTGTTACGCATGTCAGTATGGAAAAATAGGAATTGGAAAAATATTCAAATTTATCCCCACTTGTCTGTTTTGTTGGTTGGATATCTTTAGAAGTCACAAGTTTATTGGATGTTGACAGCCTGCTGAATGTATTTCCACTACTGGACATTAAATCATTTTTGAGACCTAATGTTGGTGCTCCTAATGTATTTCTTATTGTAAAGTCCACCATAGGGGACGTTTGATGGTGCTGAAATCTCTCAAATCTAATTATATATTAAAATTTAAACTGGAAAAAAAGTTTTGAAAAGTATTAAAGTACACATAATTATATTTTACATATTCGCTGTGGGCGCTTCAGTAGGTACAATCTAATTCAATAGAATGATATAATATACAATTTACTTTTACATAATGTTCCCTTACAGAAGAAAATGAGTTTGGGACATATGTGAACACATGTATGACACATGTTTACCACATGTGATATCATGGGAAAAATATGAGGACAAGTTTTCACATGGGAATCTACATGGGCTTCACACATTAGACCATGAAAATGTTCCAAAACCATGTTTCCCATGTTTTACATGTGCAAAATCACTTGTGTATGTGGTCACATGTAATCACTGTAATCAATGAGTTTTTGCACGTGTAATTCATCCATTTCTTTTGTAAGGGTTGAGTTTTGTTAGCACTCTCATAGGGTTGTTAATTGAATCACATGTTTGGCATTGCAGTCACAGTTATTGATATATTTGCCCTTTAACGTAATGTAGATAAGAAGAACCAAAAGCCATCTCAACATATTGTAGTCCAGAACAACGCCACCTTCAAGTCTGACCTCAGTAATAAACATATGATTTTACACATGTCTGACATACACACAACATTATGCATCCGTCAAAGATAAATATAATGGTAGGGCTGTATTTGGTCACATAAGATTGTACAGGTGTACCTAATAAAGTGGCAACCTATTACTTTAGCTAGCCTACTATCGCAAATGTATTTTCTTGACAAACCAGACGACTGTGTTCACATTTACTCACACATTACAAATGCACATGAACACTGTTTACTGATGGCACTCTTTTCTCCCTCAGGGAGGTGGGGACTGTCCGGAGATGAGCATTGGTGCCATCAAGATTGCACTGGAAATCTCGTTGCCAGGATCATTCATTTACGTCTTCACAGATGCCCGTTCAAAAGACTACAAGCTGACGCATGAAGTCCTGCAACTCATTCAGCAGAAACAGTCGCAGGTCTGGAGATCACTTTCTATAATCCATATTAGTTCAGGCTCACAGGAGGCCACATTTTCATATCCGTTTCTGCACGTATGCAGGTGGTGTTTGTGTTGACGGGAGACTGTGATGATAGGACTCACATCGGTTACAAGGTTTACGAGGAGATTGCCTCTACAAGCTCCGGGCAGGTCTTCCATCTAGACAAGAAACAGGTCAATGAGGTAAGAGCGTCATGAAACTAAATTTCTTTTCTCTTTACTTCTTTGCTGGTTTTCAGGTTTCAGAGTCCAAAGCAAAACATTCCTGGTTTCAAAAGACATGATTTGGTCACGGTGATCAAATCATTTGAGCTTAGCCTGGCTTTTCCTCCTAAGCGGTGTAAATAAAACGGCAGTAGAAAGTTTTATGGCTTCTACCATGTCTTTGGCTGTGCCCACTTTCAAGTCTGGACTCCAGATCAAATGTGCAGGAAACATGTAATTGATTGATGCGTAGCGGAGCTCTTTTTAACCTTTCCAAGAAATGTAAATCAACAGCCAACCTGGAAATGAGTCAAAGCCTGAAGTTTGAATTGTATTGCTGTTTTTCATTGTAAGATAAGATTCCTTGCTTGGGAGGGAGGGTATCGAGATTTGAAACAAATTTGTATTAAGACTGACTGCATGTGCTCTTTGCAATAATACTCAAACGTCTCTGTCTTGGCTTATGAGCAGCATCTGTTTAAAAGAAAAAAGAAAAAAAGCTAAGATTAAATGCCAAGACTTCTTTTACAGCCTTTTACAGCCACCATGGACTATGAAAGAAGCAGGAAAATAAATTTGGTTTTGAGAAACGGTAGCATTATATATTTTTACCATTTGTTTGTTAATATTTTGAAGAATCAGTTTTGAATTGATAATGACATGTTTATTTGCACAAATTGCAGGTAACTTAAAGAAAAGATTTGGTCCAAGTCATTTCTTTTTCTACCTGCACCCAGCTTTTTCTTTGGACTTTCTGAGATGAATGGACTGTATTATATTACTCTCTTGTCACCAATGCCTGTTCCTTCACATGTTGTGGGTAGAATACCATCTGGGTCTCACACAGATAGCGGTTAGGTTGTCCACAGGGATAGGGAGGAAATAGGGGGGCAGAACACGTATGTTAGAAACTTCCTGATAAAAGGATGACCTTGTATGCAGCTGGGGGACATACGATGTGTGTGTGTTAGCTGGCATAGGATTTAAGTTTCCATTTGTTTTAATACAGATAACGTTCATACCAATTTTAGGACAAATTATGTCTAATTATGTGTAATTCCTGCATTCTTCACATTTCTCTCCCATTGCTGTAGGTTCTTAAATGGGTTGAGGAGGCGGTGCAGTCCTCAAAGGTCCACCTGCTGTCCACTGATCATTTCAGTGGGGTCAGCAACACTTGGCAGATGCCCTTTGACCCCAGCCTTAAAGAAGTCACCGTGGCCCTCAGCGGCCCAGCACCTGACATCGAGATCAAAAACCCCCACGGTACGATAAATGTTACTATATATCAACAGAAATGTCAGTGAGATTCCTTAAACACATATATTATAAGTTTGTAGCATTCATACAGTAATCAAGCTCACAGAATTAATCAAAATATAGATTTGTGGACATTTGGACTAAATTAAATCTTCAATACTACCAGTTGCTTTTTTCTAGTACGATCAAGAAATTTCACTAAATCTTGGGACATAACTGATATGAATCAGCTGCTGCTCACATTTAAGTTTGTCAAGATTATTGGTGGCTCAAATTGTTTGGTATTTTAATGGTTATGTTTTATGCATATTCGCTCATATATTCACCACATGGTAAACAATGAGACAGCATCAGAGGCGGAAGAGGCTGCTGGTATTATTTAATGCAGCTGCCACCGCTGATATGACTGTCCAGCGAGGAGTGTGGTCCAGACAGACCAGCTGTGACTGATTCCCTCGGCCCCTAAGCTACACATTTCCTGTTTATGTGACGTCAAAAGTCACATTAAAGGAAAGACCTGAAACCTGATCAGAGCAGTCAGTCCTGGCTGGATTTGCAAAAATGTGATTGGAATCATATTTCAAACCTCGTACGCATGTGTTTGGAAACAGATTCCGATCTCATGTGATTTGAACGGTTCAGACTTGATACATATGATCAGATTTCAATCAGGGGTGCACATAAATTGAATTCTTGGCTGACAGTCTGAATGTATTCTTTAGAAATTTTACCCCAGAACACTTTTAAACAAATAACGAGTTTTCCTGGGTCTGTTTTATTAATAACTGGAAAAATGATGCATCAGGATACTTCCAGTGCAGCAACAACAGAGTTCAAAAGTAGATACGCTTTTACTACTCACCAACTGTTATTCAGATTTTTTTGTCAGTGCCTGAAAGAGCAAACACTTTTTCTGCACTGTTTTGAATCAAGCTCTATAGTGATGAGAATAATTTGATAAAGAGGAAATTAGGTTGTTTCGAGATCATGTTGCAAAAACTGACACACCAGTAAGTGTTGCATCTGCATACTGTACAGAAGACAGTTTGAGGTGAAGTGCGTACATCAAACGCCTGAATTCTTTCTCTATCATAGTACAGATTCCAACAACATCTGGGATCCATATATTGTGCACATGTTGTTTCACTTAGTGTCTCAGCTAATGCATAGAACACAACTTGCATCTTTAGTTTTCCCATTTCATCTTGATATTTAATCTGTTACATGCAGCTATGCAACAACACGTGTTAAGAATGCATTTGTATCAGTCAAAGCTGCAGAAAAGGTCAATAATTGTCTCAGTATCCGTGTTTGGCCTCCAGGGAAGCTCGTGGGGAAGAGTGACGGCCTGACCGAGCTCTTGCACATTCCCAACTCCGCAAAAGTTTTCAACATCAAGGACCCACAGCCTGGGATGTGGTCTATCAAGGTAAACAATTCATTCTTTACCTGGAGATGTGTGTGAAATTACAGGCTACGAACAATTGCCAGAGCTGACCTGCCTTTTAAAAAGACTTACAGCAAATAGTTCAGTAGTATAACCTCGGAATGAGGTCACAACTCACACCCCAGGAGGGAGCTGTGCCTCTGAGGAAGGTTCTTAAGATGAATTACTGCAGCAATAATACAGCATGCTGAGATACAGTGATATGTAATCAATTTAACATGCGTGTTGTCTGGTGAAGGCATCTCCCAGCGAACAAAATCATGATCACAAAGACACATTTCAGTTCTGAGATGATTTTGAAGGCAGCCCTGGTAGATGAAGATAAAGTATGTTCAAGGCCACCGCTGTCAACACAACCTGCTACATTTTTGTTTGGGCATTCCTGCGCTGCAGAGCTGAAACCGCTGGCACCCTGCTGTCAGTGTAATGCTAAAAGGGTCCCCCATTTGACTGCCCGCCCTGTCAAAGACAGATGTTTGGAAATGACGAGCATTTTTACCTGAGTGATTTGTTGACGGGGCCTCGATGGCCCCAGTATTCTCTGTAGACTCCTGCTGGGACACTTTCCCTCATCTCTGCATAGCTATGTTATGAGTTAGCACCCAAATGATTTACAGGGAGAGATTGGATGAAAAATATGTATCATTTCCATGCTTCCCCTTAAAACAAAGTGCTCCTGTGAGCACTTAAGAATGCATGTACAGTAGGGGGGTCATTTTGTTCATATTAGCTATAGATTTGTCTGCAGTTTCACATGTTATTACATTATATCACATGCTCTTTTTTATCCTTATATTTGTTTTTTGGGCCGTGAAATGCATACGGCATCCTTGCGTACTATACTTGCTCTTTCTTCTCCTTCCATTCACTCCAAATAAGCTGTTCAGATTTTGTGTAACGCGGTTGTGGAACCATTAATATGTTTTATGCACAGTTTAAGATACAACAAGGCCATTCCAGCTGTGTCTGCACTTAACCCACAGGTTAATCTCACGCTATGGTCCTCTCAATGTAAGGAGCTCTTTTCCTTTTCACACTGAAGAACTGGCAGAAGCTGCAGAAACATTGGCGTCGTTTCCCTCCTGTGTGACAGAGAATAGAAAACCCTCCCTGATACCTTTGGCAGACCTTTTTTAAAACTTTTGATTGATTGTCTACATTAGATTTCTTGGGGCTATATAACACTCTTTTTTCTCCAGTGGGGGTCCCGCTGAGAGAAACTTTAGGATTTAAAGATGCTTACAGGTGAATAGAGAGTGTTCTGTTTAATGTCTGCTTACACACCATGTCAGAGAGCTTTGAGAAGTCTGTGCTTTCAGACACCAGACAGTATGGGGAGCTGTTCCATAGCCAGTGATTATAAAAGTGATGAGGGATATTAAAAATACATTAAAAAAGAGAAAAGCTTGTATTCTATTGTCTTATTTTTGTGCATTGGTCATCTCTGTCTTTGCTCCCTCTCAGTCTGTGTTCTTTAATCCCTTTCTGTCACTTACTTTATCTTCTTTTCTCCTTCGTCATGCATATTCCTCTCAACATATTTAGCTCTCTGATTTTCTACTCAGAGATGCAGAGGAAGATCTGCAGTTCTCCTTTTATTGCCCAAACATCTTGTTTTTCCTCTTGGACTCTGCCTTTTCCAGCCTCAGCACTCCGTCTGGCTCACAGATTTGATTATCTCCTCCTCATCTGTGGCCGTGTTTCCCAGGGCATCCAAAGAAATGTGGATAAATACTTGAGGGGGATTTAGCTGTTCTGCCATGCTGGGTTTCAGTAACACTAATGGCCCATGACACTACGGTGTAAGGACCCAGCCATAGATTATGTGTGAGAAGGAATTTGATCTTTTTTAATCTCCCTTTAATTGGATATTGTAGTGATGTGTCGAGGGCAGTTTCACCCCATTATCAACCTCGCTTTGCACATAGTTCCTGTTACCTGCCCTTCATTCTATATTCTACTATTATCACTAAATTTAATCCAAGTCCAAATACTGTATTGGCAATTAATATGGAAGAAATACTGTACATTTTAATAATAGATAGTAAGAGATGATAATACCAGGTGTGTGTCCATAGATGGGAATTAAACTGTGAACCTGCTGTCAGTTTCAAACCTAAACACTTTCTAAACTGTTAACTACTTTACCAAAAGTTTATTATTGTTTTATTTTGCTCGAGATGTCACTGAAGCTGTCGCACCGCTGTCGTATAATTTTACATTTTCTTTCATCCGAGAGCAGCTCCTGCATTTTTGCTTTGTGGGACAGTAGAGTCTGTGAATATTCAGAAATCTTGTGATTTTTTTTTTTTTTTCATATTGGCATCACTTGATCGTACATCGTGTTTCAATTTCTATAATGTGAACATCGGCAGGGGTGAAAGTGGGTCACAGTGCAACTCATAATCGGTCATGTGTGTGTGTTTCTGTGTAAGTATGTGCTTTACCGAATCAGACCATATTGTTTTGTTTTCTTTTGTTTGTTTGTTTCTTTCTTTCTTGCCGTTTATTGATTTCAGTGAAGTAATTTAAATGAACTCATCAGGTAACTGAATAATGTCTTTCTTTGATGTAACAGAGAAAACTCCTCATTCTTTTACTTTTAAAAGTGCATCTTTTATTTAACAATTAAAAAGTTTGAAAAGTAAATTATATCATTACAGTTATTTAGAGGAATCACATCAACGACTCTATAAAGTAAAGATCTGTAGATGTCACAATCTCATCGCAGCTACTACAGATTCGATTCATTTTTAGTGATGATGTATTTAAGGCCTGCGGGTTCTTCTGTCTGGGTAGGCGTAAAATTAGGAAATGAGTGGCTTTAATAACAGGGACTCTTGTTGTCTTTGCTAAGAGCATGACCTTTAAAGAACCTCTCCCCTAATTATGACCTCATTTACAACCAGCTAAAGTCCCAGGATAATTCTATGGCAGCCATTAGGGCAGGTTTGATGGCCATGACGGGTATTGTGTTTCATGATTGCAGGCAATACCATTTAAGGCTGTGCTGAATCCCCTTTGTCCTGGTGCTCCCTCATTGTGTGAGCAATTTCACCTTTAGCTCAGCAGTTGTTATCCGTTTGCCTGAATGCACTGCTCTATCCTGTCTGGTAGTTCTCTCTTCACTTAAGTTAATGTCAGGTAGACCTTAGTCATTGTAAAATACAGCAAATACGCGCACTCTCTTTCATTTCAGGCAATTGCAAATGACAGTTTAGGTTTGTGTGCCTTACTCAGTATTGTGAGTCAATGTCTGTGACTCCACCAAAGTGTTACCCAAGGTGAGGAGTTTCCCCCTCTCACCAACATATACTTCATTGCAATTACTCTGTCTCTAGTTCTGCAAAGCTTCAAAAGACCACCACGTGATGATGACCACATGAGCCATTACCCGTTCTCTGATTATAGTGGTCATGTTTGTTTAATTAAAGTATGAGCGTCACACTGAAAGGGTCATCTCTGAATTTTACAAGCTCAGGTGTAAGATATTCGTCAGTAGTGACTCACTCAGAGTGGCATGTCTGTACGTGTGGGGGTTGTTGGCATACAAAAGGCCATTACGCAACGATCCCAAAGCTGTGTCTGTCATTTAGACCACTCAGTGCCGCCTTTGATGCAGCAACTCCTCTTTGTTTTGTTCTACAAAACTTATCACCACCACATGTCAAGCCAGGGTTTTGGCCAAGATTAATTTTGACCAGAAATCTAATACTTTAAATTCACTAGCTAGGACCCCACCTCGGCTGGGGGCGAACCTTCATTGATTGGGGGAGATTAATCCAGGGTGAGAGTTTCGCGGTTTGGGGGAAGGCTTAGTCGAGGATCCACTGCGGCTCCCGGGCCTTGCAGATCCCCGAGATGTCCATGTGGGACGGAAGGATAAAGGCTATGCAACACGATAACCATAAGTGAAACAGTTTAACAAGAGGGAGGGAGGGTGGGATGCAGAAAACGTGAACAGGCCGAGGTCTAGAGTGGGTGGATATTTATAGGAGTGTGGCCGGAAGTGGGGGAGTGGTTGAGGCGTGGTCCTGCTCCTGAAATTCAGCTAAACCTTTATCTCCAATAATAAATATTTGTTCATAAAGACTAATTTTTTCTCCCACTGAATTTTAGGCAATACCTGATATTAAAGGTAAAACTAAAGGAAAGTAAACATGAGCAAATTTGGCACGAGCAGCTTTTAATGAATCCTGGATCCAGATTGTCACTCAGGGCCAACTACACTTTTTCAATCGTTGCTTTTTAACTTTGGAAAAGGCCCCCCTCACTTTGTCAACTTCACTACCAGTATTCAAATTGCAATATAAAACAACATTTGTTCTAATTGGCAATTCCAGATTAGGCCCAATTGTTTTTACTATTAATTTCTGCTCAGCTATATATCCCTGTGTGTTGTTGTAATTTATTAAAACTTTGTTTTTAACACTTCATTTTTTCTTTAATTGTTTCAAGTCTATCTGATCGGTCTTAATTGTGCCTGTTATGTAGCACTTTGATCAACTTATGTTGGGTGTAAATCAGCTATATAAATAAACTGGCTTGACTTGAATGAATTACTGACCCATTACCAGACATATGACCCAAGACATGGGCATACACATTTGTAAAACGGTTTGTCTTTTTTTTTTTTTGTAACAGACCTCCAGTGAAGGAAGACACTCAGTCCGTATCTCAGGTCTCAGCAATATCGATTTCCGAGCTGGATTTTCCAGGAAACCCACCATGGACTTCAAAAAGACCTCCAGTAGGCCAGTTCAAGGTAAATGAGGTCAAACTCTCCAAATTGTACAAAAAAAGGACACAATGTTTGTTTTGTTTTGTTTCACTTGGTGTATTTGTAATATCATCTTCGCAGGTAATCCCACACACATCCTTCTGAACACCACTGGACTTTCTCCTCCTGCGCGGGCTGACAGGCTCGAGCTCCTCTCAATCACGGGCGAGGTGATGAAAACTCTGCCAATCCGGTACTACCCTGAGCGCCAGCCGTATAGCCTCTGGAACATCACTGAGTTCGTTCCACCCAACGAGGCCTTCTTCCTGAGGGTGACAGGATACGATCGGGATGGTTTCCTGTTCCAGAGAGTCTCCAGTGTTTCCTTCTCCAGCATTATACCTTGTGAGTGATGTACATTGTCAACCACATTCAGATGAAGAAGGGAGCAATTGCTTATTAATTTACTCATTAAACTGCTTCAATGTGTGACTTTTATTTGCTGTTTTACAATGTGTCCCTGTTAGATGCCCCTAAGGTGCTGATGCCAGCCACAACTCATGGTTACTACCTCCAGAGAGGGGCTGTCAGATGCCAGGTGGAGAGCTTGATCCCCTTCACTCTGCGCTTCAGCAGGGATGGAAGACGACTTGGGATGGACCAACTCTTCAGGTTAGCAGGACTGTGGAGGAGTGGGTGCTTCAGTTCAGGGACTTATTTTTCCATAAAAGTTAAAGTCCAAAAATGGTCAAGAAGTACGGAGCAGCTGTAAAAATATGCCAAGTCCATATTATGTACTAGCTTGAGTTAATCAGTTTAAAGTCAAGATTAGTAAATTTTTAGGACTGTATGTGACTTGGGATATACTTTAAAGATGTTGACAAATCATTTCACAAATGCATGGCCAGTTAGTATTTGTTAATGGGTTGCTGTATTACGACAGTACCAGGTTTTAGAAGAAAAATGTGCATGTGCAAATGTCCTACGCAGATGCATGTGGTTTTATTGGACCGATAAACACACAAACTTGACGATGTGTTGATAGTCTGTTCAGTCATTCCGTGCTAAGAAACCAGACCAAGCACCCCTCTTCTATATTACATGCAAATCTGTTAACACCTCTAAAGAGATACTGTAACGCTCCAGCAGGTGAAATGTGAAACAACATGGATCGTAAATAAGTTGGCCGAGGTAAAACTGCTGTATTATATTTCTATCTCAGCATGTGACGAAATCTGATTGGATTTTTGCCCGATTAAGGAATGAGATTGCAGCAGACTGAATTAGTCTTTCTCCTTCTCCTTCCCTGTGACTCTTTTCATTCTAGTGAGTCGGATAGTGCATCATGGGTAATACCTGAGGTGACTCTGAAGGACGAGGGCCACTACGAGTGCATTGCCATCAGCAGTGCCGGGACAGGACGAGCTCGCACCTTTCTCGATGTATCAGGTAAGCAGACATCCCAAAACTGTCACGTTGACAGTTCTACCGGCCTATTTAGACATTCATTTGGATAACCAGAGTTGCAGACTATGTGACAAGTGATGTATTAAGACGTTGTTATATGTCAGAAAGACACAAAGCTACACAAACAGCAGTCTTGTCAGTGGGCTGTAGGACTATAGTTTGTTAATTAATAGTCCGTAGTGAGCTACTCTCCATCACTGCATTTAATGAGCCAGGGCTGTTAGACAGGAATGCTTACGGGCTGGCAAGCATTAGACTGTCAACAAGTGTAATTGACGTGTGATGGATCTACAGGCAGGGCAGTGAGCAATTTAAAGTATGACTATATTTAATGTGCTGTATCATGTTTGCAAAATAACACTTAAAGGATGCATAGAGACAAATAGACAAAATGCCATGAGTGAAACAGTGCAGCAAATGAAGTTTATGTCATGCTTAGAAGGTTCACACACACACACACACACACACACACTACTTATAGACATATGGTTGGAAACCAAGTGGCAGCCAGTGTGGGTTGAATTTTATAGGGTTTGACGTCTCTTGGTGTCGATCCCATGCAGAGACACTGTACAATGGCAGAATGAATGTAACGTGATGGAACATTTGACCCCGTCTTACAGCATGATGTTGTAATCCATGCTTCACAGCGATTGTGTCAGGGGGTCTATGGTATGGTTTTTATGCCTACGGCGTAAAATGAGAACACATAAAGCTGTAAATAAGTCCCAGGCTGCACACCAGTAAAGACCAGTACAGGAATAGTTTATGTGAATATACGGTGCCTCAGGTGAATAGTTTTATTAAAACAAAGGGCTTGAATACAGATACTCACTGGTGTATAGTCTGAAAGCATAACAATTTATAATCTCACACAGAAATTAATTTCCCAGGTAATAAATTAACTTGGATGATGACTTTGTTATCATGATGATGTCAAAGATTTATGTAAAATCTGAGGGATCATATAATGATTTATAGCTTTAGTCACACCACTGGGCAAAAGAAAACATTTAATTTTTCCTATTTCAAAATCCTCTGTAGTGCATTTTCTTTTTCAGTCAGAACCATTTCCGTTTTGTGACACCACATGAGTCTAAATACCATCGGCCTTTTTGTCCAGTCCTTACGCTCCAAAAAACTCTCTGCTTCGTGGAATTCACTGGAGCTTCATCAACATGATGAATGCCAAGTGGCAGGAAGTAAGGTGGAGAAAAAGAGAGTGAAAGGGATTTCAAAGACATTTTGTGAATCACAAGAAGGAAATAAGGAGCCAGGGAAAGATCTCAATAATATGAGTGTAACTCATTACTGTAGCTCACCTGCTGTGTTTACAGTCCAAAGGTGCAGTGGTGCCTTGGTTAGTACAACTGTTACTGTTTTGACAGCTCTAAAATTAGGTGAACTTAATCCCCCTCCTCAACCAAACGTCCAACCTTTGTTAGTGGGCCAGTTATAGTCTCAACAAGATGACAAGCCACTGCAGTTTATACACACAGAAACACACATAATACCTAATCAGCTGCCAAATTTATGTCATCCTAATCCCAAGGAGCTATGCTGATATCCCCATCATCCTCCCTTTATCAGAGCCAAAGCCTCTGCTGCTTCTTCTCTCCCTCATCTTCCTTTTCTTTTCCATTCCTCTTTCCCCTCCTTAGCTCTGGTTCAGATGGCACACTGTCAATCATTTTCAAGGTTCAAGGAGTGTTTTCGGCATTGTGACAGGAGGAAATACAGACATAGAGGAAGAGAGAGAGAAACAAGATTTTAGGTTAAAAAAAAAAATAACTACAGCATGCTGCTTCTTATGTAAGTGTCAGCAAAAAAGTAAACACTTGCTCTGATTTCTTTAGTTTTTTTTTGTGATAACTTTCTGACAGATGCCAACAACGTTCACTCATCTGTCACCCCACAGAGCCGCCTCCAGCCATCACAGTCGAGGGTAACGTAACGGTCTCCCCCGGCTCCCGTGCTGTCCTCACCTGCCACGTTGTTAGCACTGTCAACTTCAACCTCACCTGGCTGAGAGGAGGCCACGATGCCCGCCTGGACCCGCGGGTTAACGTCCTAACCAACCTTTCAGTGCAGGTCTCCGATGTGACCCCAGATCACGCGGGCTGGTACGAGTGCACGGCTATAAATGAAGGAGGGGTGACTGCAGAGCGAATCTACCTCACTGTGCAAGGTGAGGAGTGTGTGATTGTAACTTCATGTGTTTAATATGAGTGTGGAGTATAAGCTCCGATGTGTGTGAGAGGTGGCATTGGGCCTCCAGAACCAGAGGCTACTAAGCTGTAGCTGAACACGTATTTTGTTTAAGCGAGTTTGATTTTGTTGATGGTGTGTGCTGTATGTTCTTGCATGAGTGTGTGACTTTTTCTTTGGTATGTGTATCTGTTTCTTCTGTGTGATTTAAACTGTGGCTGAAACAAGACTCTTGGCAAACACAACCACATTTCCAAACACACGATTGTCTTCCAAGTGCCCCTGCCCCTTTTCTCTTCCCATTGCTCCCTATAATTCACTCTCATGCTTTATGAGACGTGTGACAATTATTTACGCTGGACTCTCAGGCAGCACTGAAGGAGAGTTTTCCGTCGCTGGACAGCTCTTATAGTCCTATCTCTTACACTTCACTGACACTGACTCAGGAACACTCTGTTGTACGGATGAAAGAGTATCACTAGCTATCTGGCTTGCTCAACGGAGCAGAGCCTAGGAAGTGGTGGTGCATTACAGTATTAGCAGATGATATCAGCCAGAACGGGTTAAGGAGAATTCAGGAGGTATAAAGAAGCAAAGATCTTTGTTTCACATAATCCAATCTGTCCTGAAGAACATCCTTTATTTACGTAACTACACAAGCATCAGCCCCAGAAGAAGTTAATTCAAATTCCATATGCTGCTTACTGTAGCCTAAATTCCTCCCTGTGTGCGTCTCTCTAGGTCTTGAAGATTTTAATAAAAAAAAACAATTTCTCCACTTCATCACTTGACCTGGCATTTTTTTATGAAATAACATTGAAAAGTTTCTTGTGATCTTACCTCTGAGAAAACTGTTGTCTCTTCAAGGTAAACCTCGGTGACGCACTTGAAAAGTTAAACATTTAACACCAGTCCTGCAGACATGTTTTGAAGAGAACTCTGTCATTTGGCTTGTCTCGCTGAGTGATAAGTTGTTGAGCTGACCTTTAAACATGTTCCCTGATTTACCTGATCAATGTTTTTGTATCTCCTCAAATGTATGTTTTTGTACAATGCTCTCACAACTTTCTTTGTTATTCTTTTTTTTTTTGCAACTGTTTCTTACTGCGCCTTTGGTTCTTTTTTTGTTTTGTTTCGCCTCTTCTCTTTTTCAGTCTAAAACAGCTGTTAGCGAGCCCTGGGGATTTCCTAATTACCCCCTGGTCAGTCTCATTCTAGTGATTAGTCTGGCTTTGAAGTAGGTCAAGTCTGCTGATATCTTACAACACAGTGGAACTGAGAGCATTGTCACACTAAATTTAGAAATGCATTTATCTCCACCAATTACTTTTTAAAAATGGCAAAAAAAATCAGCCAATACTGGTAATGTCATTAAGCTGTATTTATGTGGATTTTGTCAGCCAACTTTAAAATCATTTAAAAAGGATTTTATTGAAATCTCACCACAGCAGTGTAGCAGTGTGTGATTCAGCATTTATAACTGCTATAATTTTATTTTCTGCTTTTTAATTTGTTGGAGAACAGAAATAGAGAAATTTGTCGAAAAGAGAAAATTAACTGAGTTCAGGAAGGGACATAAAGGAGGTTTTGCCAGCTTAGCTTCAGGAATTTAGATTGATATCAAAATATGATGAAAAAGCAGAGATTTATAGCTGTTTTGTAACATTTTATTATTTTTAAAAAACCATAAAAACACTGAATGCAAATTATTTTCATACATGAACAGCGATGAAAGAAATCAGTCAGCCTTATCTGGATGTAATCTGAGAATGAAATGGAGAGAAGATGAGGGGTAGAGAAATTAGAAGGTATGTTGAGATAAGAGGAAGATGCAATGTGAGAGGGACTGAAGGCTGATGAGTGAAGGAAGGAAAAAAAAAGGAAAGATGGAGCAGGTGACGAAGTAAGTGCTAAAGATAAGCGTCTCCCTGACATTAAAGCTGCTGCTGAGTCAGAATAGAAGAATGCATCTCTTAGAGACCTCCTTGTTTCTAAACTCAGAGGTGTCTCTGCCCCCCTCAGGGCAGGGTGAACTTGCGAGAAAGAGAAGCAATTGAGGAGAGAGCCTGGTTTAGTTGTAAACACAGAGAAAGGGGCTTGTGTTGTGTAAGCCGCACTGCACAGCCTCGGGTGCCACAACATTTAGGATCCATAAAATTAAAAGCTGAGGCATTTCAATTTGTTTTTAGGTTTTGATAAATCAGAAGTATTGACAGTATTTATAGGCAGCATCTGGGAAATGTGCTGTATATCTTTCAAAATGTGGCGTCTCCGACGATTGAAGTTGACTGAGCAGTACAAAATTCCACACATTCCTTCACACCTACTGTACTTGTGTGTGTCTTGAACTTTTTGAACTTGTAACTACTGGAGCTCGATCACCCCGGCACATTCCACCAGTTCACCTAAAGAGACTTTCATACAGTAGTTTATAGAGGGCACACAAGGAAGGACAAGTTCCCTTAGTGTCCTGCCTCTGGCCAAAGGAAAAACTAAATCCATCAATAAATTCCTCTCTGGCATCACAGATGGACCCTAATTGTGAATGTGTTGTTTCTGAAGAGTCTCTCTATTGAGAAGCCTCTCACGTTGATTTTTCTACAAGTTGGAAAGGTCAGAGATGCTTGAGACGTTTCTAGCTGTTGGAATAAAATCGAGAAAACACACCCTTTAAAAAGACGAGTTACACATCATGAATCAGTTGGAAAATCTCTCCGGATTCAACAGCTTCTCGGGGTCTGGATTCAATGTTCCTTCCTGTTTTACCAATAAAGAGGACATGAGGGTGAAAGATATGCTGTGAAACATGATTAGCTGTCGTAACAGCCATCAATCTTCCTGCTACAGTGACAGTACAAGTTTATGCACTGTTACATCTTGTGACCGAACCTAAATTAATTTAGGGTTATTGGAGAACATTCACCTTAGGTGTGTTTGAATGATGTATTTGTGTCAAGAGAGTTTCCTGATCTGTCTCAAAGCCCAAAGCTTCATGTAACTTGGGTAATTAATCTTTTTCTGAGTCCAATCTCTAGTGAAATAAGTGAATTAATTACATGTTGACTGATTTGGTGGATAATCAGCAGATTTATTGTTACTGTAATGACTCCTGTTCTCCTCTAGAGATGCCCAGGGTGTCAGTGGAGCCGCGGAATCAGACCTTCATGACTGGAGATGATGTAAGCATCAGGTGCTCGGCCAGCGGCTACCCTCCGCCCCGCCTGGTCTGGACCCACAACGGCATGTTTATCATGGGATCCAGCAGGTGAATTTATCTCTTTTTACAAGGACCAATTTGATCACTTCTCTTTGTATTAATTCTACAATTCAGACTTTTTACAGGTTGGAAATTTTTAGCATAGAGTAATGGCCTCTTCAGCTGATAGCATGTGCTATCTTGTGATATATAGTACCTAAAGCCTCATGTTTTCAGACTGTGAATATTCTGATGTTTGTTTTTTAGTCTCTCTCCAATCTCTCCGGTCGCCCTCAAATTTTCACTTTTTTTTATCTACATAAGTTCCACAAAAATACAGAATTGTTTATCTTTGTGTATCTTTGTGTATTTTGTGTTCAGACACAGGATGACTCCTGATGGCTCTTTGGTTTTAAGAAACATGGAGAAAAAGTTTGGAGGAGTGTATGGCTGCCTGGCCAGCAACCAGGCTGGGACAGACACAATGATCTCCATCCTCATGTACATCGGTGAGTTCAACACTCACACAGCTCACACACAGACAGTGGAAATAAACTGAACATTTACTTTTAAAGCAATATTTTAGGTGCCTAAAACAGGTAGTGCATTAACATTTGCTTTGTTTTTCTAACTTTCAACAACTCTCCTCTGCTAGAATTTCCCGTGGTGACAGTGGCATTACGTGAGATTCTCATTGCCATTGGAGACACCACTGTGATGGCCTGTTCAGCATCTGGAGTCCCTCAGGCTGAGATCTTGTGGTACAAAGGTAACACCATTGAAGCTCACAAAAAGCCTTTAAGGTTCAACACTGTTTTAGAAAACAAAGAAAGAATGAATGGCAGTTCACAAACCAACAGATGTACTCACGGTGGGTTGACATTTGGGTTGAACACAATCAATCTGAATAATAAAAAAAAAAAAGTATTGCCTTGAAAGTAGATTTGAGTAGATTTTAGGTTTTCCCATCATTTGTTGGCACAGCACACCTGACCAAACTCCATTGTTGTATTTGCTCTAATTACAAGGTGATGTCCAGCTGCATTCGTCATCCCTCATGGAGGTGGACACATTGGGAGGGACACTAACCATCAGGGAAACCCAGAACGTTGACGCTGGAGATTACACCTGTGTAGCTGTCAACACAGCCGGCACCTCATCAGGAAAGATCTCTCTCGATGTCGGAGGTGAGAGTAGCCCCAAGTTTAGTTATCTTTGTGAAAACATTACTTGTTTTTTGTGTTTCAAGGTTGCAGAAGGCTGTTTTTGCAGTTTGATAATCATCAGTCCCACCAGCATGTCCTGAGACTTTGCTTCTGTCTTTGCTTTTGTTCTGGACCATACAACCTGTTTTAAGTGACGGGTTGCTTATATTTTACCATCCAGTCTAGCAGTAGACACTTATCTATAGGGTTAGAATAGGGACAAAACAGAGTATACAGTGTTAGATTTTCAGAAAGAGTGACAAAACATCCTCTTGAGATTTGAGCCCAGAGTTGTTAAACAGAAGCTCACTGAGAAGTACAGTGGGATTTCACCTCCCCTGTAGCAGCCTCTGGTAGTGACATTATCCCCTCAGTGAACTCATGCGTAGCTGTGAAATCTAGTTCTGGGCCAGATGTATAAACGATACAAGCACATGTTCCCTGAAGAAGGTGTCGTTGGAATATTTGTACCTTCACACATCCTTTACACCATGCACACACTTTAGGTCGATGAACTGACCATGATATATCTTTATGGCAAAGAGAAAGATGGAAGAAAGGAATACATCTTGACAACACTTTATCTGAAGGCTTAAAATATCAAGGAATTTATCATCTCCGAACCTGACCCCTCTAGCGCCACCCAAGTTCACTCGAGAGCCGTCAGATGTGGCGGTGGACATCAGCCTCAACGTGACCCTAACGTGTCATGCCCAAGGTTACCCAGAGCCTCAGGTCAGCTGGCGGAGAGAGGACGGCGTCCCACTTTTCAACAGGCCCCGTCTACATGGCACTATCTCAAAGAGCAAAGGAGAGCTACAGATTATTAGTAAGTTTATCAGTTAGATATTTTTAAATGTATTAAACACATAAATAGGCTTGGTTTACACCTTATTGTCCTTGTTTCTGACAGACTTATGGGTGGAGGACGAGGCGGTGTATATCTGCGAGGCCCAAAACCACTTTGGCAGGATCCAAACCCAGGCCAGTGTCACTGTGACGGGATTGGGTAAGAACAGCATACGGAAAGTCTTGTTTCTCTGACTGCATGCTTTTGTAACGTAGTAAAGTAACTATTTTAACTGTCAAATAAAAGCTGGTTTTGATTACGCAGGCATTATCATTTGCAGTAAGTTTATTGTAGGTATACTGAAATGTAGCAGAACAAAAGAAGTGCTTGGATCGCCTTGTCTCCTCTAAAATACTTTTTCACTTTAAAGACAAAACCACATGAATCATTGTCAAATGCCCAATGCTTTTTCTAAGACAACATACATTACCCTTGAGTGTTTACACCTGTCTGTATATTTGTGTGTGTGTGTGTGTGTGTGTGTGTGGAGGGGGGGGTTGAACACGTGCCATGTTAACCGCTATTTCTGTCTCACTGTTTCTGGACGGTGGAAACACACTGAGCTCTTGTATGTGGGCCAAAGGTTAGAGAGCAGAGACCCACCCAGATGACATGTATTACTGCTCCACTGCTCCACTTCCCTCAGAGGATACACACACCCAGTGCAGAGGCACATGCACAGTATTGTAGTGCGTGTGTGTGTGTGTGTGTGTGTGTGTGTGTGTGTGTGTATATGTACCCAGGTCAGTCATGGTGGTCGTTAAATTCTCTTCGTCGACACCCTGTTGTCTTTCACAGTCTTGACAGATGACACACCACTGTCTGTGTGGTGAACACCCCGAACCATTGAGACAAAAGTGCTGTTATAAGTCTTTAAGTGTGTGTTTATGTATGTTATGTGAGGGAAGAAAAAGAGTGTCCATAGGTTAAGCAGCTGTAGAAAATGTATAGAGTTTACACTGTGTTGTTAGTGTTAGCTCTCCCTATCCATCATACTGTGCACACGCAAACACTTGAGCTTTCTTTGAATTTGCTGGTGATAAAGACCATTTTTCCAATAATTTATTATTTTTGTCCAAAGATATTTAAGTATATGAAAACAATATTTTTTTTAAGGATGAGCTATAATTTGTTGTTTAATTTATGTGTGCTTTAAGAGACACAAAAGCACTTCACTTGTGTCTATATGCTTTTAGTTTCCATGCAAAGAGGCTGTTTTCAACAACCTGTAGATCTCAGCAGTATCAAATGGCAGCAGATGGAGGAGTTTCTGTATGCTGATATGAATCTGCTTAATAATTTTTTAATACTTTCTTTTCCTCCTCTCAGTTTCACCTGTCATTGCAATGAGTCCGGCTGTGCTCAGTGTGATTGAGGACCAGCAAGTGACTCTTCCCTGCGTGCTGCTGGCTGGGAATCCACTGCCTGAAAGGCAGTGGCTGCACAACTATGGCCTGGTGAGAACAGAGTGGAAATTTATAGTTTTTTTTTTATATGTCTGACATGCTCTTTTTTTTTTTTTTCTTTCTTTTTAAAAAAATCTGTGTTAAATAACCAGGATTTCACTCAGAGCTGTTTCACCTATAACCTGTTAGGTGACCTCAGACCAATATGTGACAGTGAGGAGGGATGGCAGTCTACATATTGAGCGAGTTCGGCTGGATGATGCGGGTGACTACACCTGCTTGGCTGAGAACGTTGTTGGAGCCACCAACCATACAACCGCTGTCAACGTTTACGGTAGTATTCACCAGCACACAGATGTGCACATGTTCCAAAAATGTGAAGAAAAACTCGGGTATTTAGTCCGTGATTTTTCATTTCCAAGAAGATGCTGCATGCCTCCAAGTGCTGATCTTTTCTGTAGACTCCTTGGGTCGTAACAAAACAAAAACAAAACAGATTGTTAAGGAGGGAAAAGAAGAGAAAAAACGAGAAGAGAACAACAAGGGGAATATCTGTTCTGAATACTGTATGATCTGCAAGCTACAGTCTTTCTCCAGATGTTCTTGAGACACACAACAAATTACTCGTGGCACAATTGCAGAGAAAACTGTAGACCCACAGTAAAAAAAATGCCTAAACATTTTTTGTCTGTATGCACACAAAAAAACAGACTTAACCGTGCCATACTTTGTTCTTGTGTTAACAGTTATTCCTACTATTCAGTATGGCCCTCAAGTCTTCAGCACAGTTGAAGGAACACCCCTCTCTCTACCCTGCCGTGCTAGGGGAGTACCAGCTCCCAACATCACCTGGACCAAGGTCAGTATCCACATTGTTTCTTCTTTTATAAAGTCCAGTGAGAAGCTCTGTACTCTCTTGGTGTTGTCATTAAAGGAGACTGCCCTCCTCAAAACGATCCCATTGGTCTTTTGTGCAAGCAGCTTATTACGATCTACAGTTACGTTCTTCAGTTAAGCGACCTCCAGCTGTGGTATAAATAACAACAATCTGGTGTCCTCCAAAAGTTAAGCAGTTCAGATGACATCTATATATTGAAACATTTTCTTTGGCAGTAGGCAGTAGGTTGTAGGTGGATGGGTCGATAAAACAGTTGATTTGGTTGCAGTAGACTGGAGGTCGCAGTGTGCGTGTGTTTACTGTTGCCATGATGACTTTTAGGAAGTTGTAAATTTACCGCATGACGCTACTAAGTACAGTAGTTTTTGTGAAGAAACCAAACCGGGGGAAATCATTTAGGAAAAAACTCCTGTGGGTCATATTTGAGGGTTGAAACAAACGACCTACATATATGGTCATATGGGTTAAAGGAGTCATTGCAGATAACTTACTTTCCTTAATTGCAACCAGAAATTATGAAATGAAATGCAGGTCTGTGATATAACAGCTATGGTTGTTGTGGCTGCATCGCATTTTGACCAAATCTCACCTAATGAGACTACACATGCTGTATCAGGATAGCTCTATTGCCAAAATAAGATATTACATTCCACCCCAGAGTTATTTTTCCTCTGATAAATCATAGATGAAAGCTGTTATGCAGCTCATTTGCAGTATTTGTAGAAATGCAGCGTGTTGTGCAGTTTTGATGAATTCCACTTGAAAGTATTTCAGCTGTGGATGCATCATTTCCAACTACAAGGCAGCAGGTTTGTGTCAAACGTCAGGATTGCTATATATGTTTAGCACAGTGCTTACACCATTGACGGGCTCTAACATACCAATAGCACTTGAATGGAAAATGCCTGTGTGTCTGTGTGAGGATAAATGTGTGTGCCTGACGTGTTGCACCATGAAATCACCTCTGCGCAAAGTAATGAGCACAGGTAGTGTGTTCCTCCTTTAAATATAAATATACATAGCACTTGTGTGTGTTTAGTGTGAACTATAAGCCAGTGCATGTGTGTAGAGAGTCCCTCCCTCTTTTCCGTCTCTTACACTAGTTTCTCTGAGTTGTAAAAGCCGCGCTATTAAAGTGAACAGGGCTGCAGGGACACATGAAACTAGAACCTGCTAAGTCCAGCACCAGCTGTTAAAATGTGATTCCTTCTGATTCCTTTGCTGTTCTCTATAACATCAATCAAGTTAAGTCAGGTTAGACACGTAGAGCTAAAAGGACAGTCCAGATATGACAGAATCCTGACGCTCAGACATCATGTTTGCTCTGTGTTTTGGTTCATTTGATTGTGTAACTATTCACATTTTATTCACAGCCTCTTTATTTTAAAGCAGGGGAGAGAATCAAATCATAAATTTAAGCACGTTGTGGGCTAAACCACACATCTCTCTCTTAGACTAACTCAATGAAATAAACTCTGGGCCTTGCCCTTTTCCTGCTGTTATTTGTTTTGTAGGGTGGGGAGCTGCTGAACTTGGGTGGTCCAGCCTTCTCCTTGGATTCTGACGGCAGCCTCCTCATCACTTCCCCTTCTGGAAATGAGACAGGAGAGTTCATCTGCACAGCTACCAATGCTGCCGGCTATGCCTCCAGGAAGGTCCAGCTCACCGTCTATGGTAAACCCGATCAACAGCTAATGACTAGAGGAAGTCTGTTTGAATATAAAGGAGCTAAATGCAGCATTTAGCTAAATACACATTACCGCCTCTATCAGCTGGCACCCCACTTTTCAACTGCTCCAATTGCCAACAACGTTGGTGTGTTTAAAAAAGATAAACGTCAGATGTATCCTAAAGCAGCTTGTATTGTAAACGTTTTTTTACACAGAACCATCTGGGAAGTGATCCTTGAAAACTTTTCTGCAAAAGGGCAGGCACTTTGAAAAACATACTTTTCAGGTGATTGATGAACCATCTTTCTTTACCCGCTATCATGGGCTAATCAGTCAGATCATATTCAAATGCGCAGTTGCCTTTATATGGCCTGGCTCTGGCATGTATGGACACCCTGTTTGCATTAACATTCACCCAGCCACTCTGAACGGCAGACCAATCAGCGACCGGTGTCGGTGGACAAATGTGATGGTATTGAAATTGAGTGTTTTTTTTTGTCTAAATGTAGTTGCAGCAGTAGTGGTGTTTCGTCTGGTTTCTCCACATACCAATTGGATAAAGCTCCTCCAATAGTTTTAAAGTTAACCCAAAGTCTTCGCCCAGCAGGATGCAATGAGTGCAAATGATTTCCTGTGGAGCGTATCCAGACCAATATATTTGCACAGTGAGTTTGGGCCTGGGAACACCAGGCTACACCCATAGCTGCATGTTGGATGCTGGTTGGTCTGAACCACTGCTGTTTGTGACAAAAACACATAACTTGAAGTCTGACAAGATGGATTGTGTGGTCTAATATATCTCATGATCCCACGAATCAAGCGACCTAGCAAGATTATTTTTCATCACATTTCACAGCAATTTATTCTGCTTGAAAATCCATCCATCTATCTCTATGACAACCAGCTTCAATGGTTAATTGTTGCAGTGTAATGGACAACACCTTGTGTGAGTTTGTTCTTTTGGAGTATATGTTGGAATTTGTTCATCATCTCGCATCTCAAAACAAATTAATATGATGTAATGGCAGATGGCAAGAAGGTTGGATGAGTACATGGAATCAATTAAACCTGTCTGTGTTTGCTTGCCCAGTCCGACCTCGGTCCAATGTTGGTGGAACCGGAGGCTCAGCAGAGCCAATGAGGATGTCAGTGATTGAGGGTGACGATGCTGTTTTGCCATGTGAGGTCCACAGTGTCCCACCTCCCTCCATCAGCTGGGCCAAAGAGAGGCAGCTCATCTCTCCTTTCTCTCCCAGGTAAAACACACACTGTACACACACTGTACACACACACACACACGCATGCACGCACGCACGCACGCACACACTCACACACACAAACACACAAACACACAATACTGAGATCCAACAAGCTCTTGTACACCGCCTGGATACAGTATTCCGCCATTTACACTAAAATCCAATCACATATATTTTCATATACAAACAAAACCACCTCGCTGCTTTAAAATACACCCCTATGAATACATTTTACCCCATGTAAATAAAATATGGTTTGGAAACATATCTTGGCTGTAACCTCAAAGCAAGAGTGAGATTTGTAGCTCTAAGAGAACCTTTATGCTGTCTACATCACAGTACTTTGTCTCTGTCCTCCATTCATGACCTCAGGGTAAAGTTTGTGGTTTTTTGAGATGAGTGAGTAATCATTCTTCTCCCTATGATCTGTTGTACTTACTGTGCTCCTGCCACTGCAGCTGTAATTATGTTTGATGGTGGATCAGTAAGAATTACTGGAGTATACGTTTACAGTAATAACTGAATAAGTCACAGAGTGGAAACAATTAGTGTGTGAGTGCTTCTTTCTGGTATATGGAGGCTTTGCCAGCAAGACTGTCAACCAGTCTCTCCCTTTTAATTTATGGCCGTTTGTTTTTGTGCATGTGAGGTAATGAGTTCTCGTTCTTTCCAGGCATACACAGCTTCCTTCTGGGTCTATGAAGATCTTGGAGACCAGAGTGTCAGACAGTGGACTTTATGTGTGTGTTGCTTCCAATATTGCTGGTAACCTGACACAATCCATTGAGCTGAGTATTTTGGGTAAGTTTAAAAGAACACAATGTGTGTCTGTGTTAAATTCAATGTACTATTAAATTGATAAAACATGCAATCATCTCGATCAACTTAGATGACTGATATGAAGTTTGGAGAGTACATTTTTTACATTCCAGACAGTCAAACCAGTACTTTAATACTCTATTACGTAAATAAAAGGTGCAGCTCAGACATCCTGGGATTACATAGTTCTCAGCAGCATACACTCTATAGAAGCTTCCCAGTTTAAATTCCTGTTTGACAAATAACACCCTGGTCCAAATGAGGGATGAAAAAGGCTCAGTAACTCTTGTCCTCTGCCCTCTGTCCTGCAGTCCCCCCCAGTATTCAGCCTGGCCCTAGGGTAATGAAGGTACAGGTGGGTCACCCTGTAGAGCTGCCCTGCGTGGTGAGAGGAGTCCCAGAGCCGACACTCACCTGGACTAAGGATGATAAAAGGTACCCGGTGTCACCTGATGGCAGCCTGGCTTTCAAAAATGTGGGACTGGATGATGAAGGAACCTACACCTGCACAGCCACCAACACTGCAGGCAGAGACGAGGCTCGAGTTCAGCTTCGAGTTCAAGGTACGTTTTAGACTTCTAATGTGTTCATTACATTTATGTGTGTTAAAATGTTCATGAGTTGTATGTAATAATCAATCTGTTTGACTGCTCATTTGTGTTTGAAAGAAAAGGATCAAATAATAAACAGCAGCCTTCTTTGGCTTCCTTGTCACAGCAGTTTTAGAAAGAAACTCAGATTTTGAGGAAACAGGTTCCTGTGGGGTTTTTTTTAAATAGTATTTTGGCATTTTTTGCTTTTATTTGATTGTGATAGTAAAGACAGACAGGAAATGTGCGAAAAGTAGTCAAATGCTGTGAAGTGAAGGTTTAGGGACTCAGCTTCTCCTGTCAGGCTTTCCAACTGAGCTTGAGTGCTAGGCCACAGGGAGTCCATTACCTGGTAAGACGGCTCACGAGAGAATTTTCTCCCATTTGGTATGCGAAATAACCGCTCGGCTATCAGGTCGCCAGGAGTGAATTTAAATAATAAAAAACTAATACTGTATGGATGAAGCACCAATCATTTAAACATGCAAAAGCAACTGATACAATACAGAACCGTTTTTTAAGAGATGCGTTCAACGTGTTCACAAGTGTATTTTATTGTGTGTATTATCATTGATTTTGTGTGTTTGCATCCTTTCAGTGGCCCCTGTTGTTGAGGTACTGGAGCCCCCCTTCAACAGTCCTCTGCAGGAGAGAGTTGCAAACCAGCGTATCGCCTTCCCCTGCCCTGCCAAAGGTACTGGACTATTTCCTACCTTTCAGTTTTATGAAAAAGTAACCGATCGTATCCTTACTTCATTTTATTGCAATTTGATCAAATGTGACATTTAGTAAGAGTGAGTACAATGCTAATGTTCTGCCATCTGTGCACATGTACAATTCAGCTTTTTGTTATTACTGATGGTTTGGGTTTTCTTGACTTGTGTCTCTGTCTACGTCTGTACTTCAGGTCTTCCTAAGCCAGTGATTCGTTGGCTTCGTAATGGCCAGGAGCTGACGGGTAATGAGCCCGGTGTGTCCATCCTGGAGGACGGTACACTGCTGATTCTGGCCTCTATCTCACCGCTGGACAATGGAGAGTATGTCTGTGCTGCTGTCAATGACGCTGGATCCACTGAGAGAAAGTACCAGCTCAAAGTCAATGGTGATTGACCTGTTCATTAAGTAGTTTGCTGACACATAAGTGAACCTCTAGTAAAACATTACTCTTCTTCATTAAATAGTATATTCATGACCTTTGAAACCCCCACAGTGCCCCCAGATTTCCGTGACAGAGAAACGCCTGGCAACCTGTCAGTGGTCCTGAGCCAGCCCACCAGCTTGATGTGTGACGTCACAGGAAGCCCGACCCCTGTCATCACCTGGTACAAGGACGGGTCTCTTGTAGGTGAAATTTCACTGAACATGCTGTTAATACATATTTATATTACATTTTTAGCTTTAGCTTACTTAAAAACGTTTTTAAAAGATGAATACAATGCCATGCAGCCTTATAATCTGCATAACCTGCACTTAAGCTGTGGTCTAGTGAATCCTCTAATCTGACTTTTTGTTTTTTTCATGCAGGAAAGTAATGAGAAATCATACTGTCCTTCAATAATGAATGCACTCATAAAGACTTTATGGGCTCTGATCACAGGGTGCGCTGTCCAAGAGAGCCGACTTTAAACCGGTGTGGATCCTGTGTGTGCAACAAAGACCATCCAGACCAGCCTCAGTTACAGCATCAAATGATAGAATAATTATGATAAATTGATGCAAGAACAGAGTATTAGCACACAATTTGCTGTAACATCCCAGTTGGTTGCCTGCTCTCCATTCCCCTTGCTGCCTTATTCATTTTTCCTGCCAGGCACAGAGGGGAAAGTCGCAGCGTGTACTTTAATCTACTAATTATGAGTAATCCAAAATTAGATGTTCTGCTCTCTGAATGCTTTTGGCCCTGAGGAACAATTTAATGCTTTTTGTGTTTTGTACACTTCGTAAATTATATTTCTTAGCTGAGTAAATCTTGGTCTCTGTAGGCCACAGTTGTTTTTCAATTTTCCTGCAATCCTCTTATCACCATGTCTTACAGACAGACAGCATTTTCTAAACTTTTCTAAATAGCCTTGCTTTTGGGTTTGACTTATTTATTTACGTTGATCGACAGGTAGTTGCTGGTAGCAGTGTCCAGATTCTCGATATGGGAAGAACCCTGAGACTACTGAAGACAGAAACAGCAGATGCAGGCAGCTACAGCTGTAAAGCCATCAACATCGCAGGCAGCACAGAAAAAGACTTCTTCTTGGATGTACTGGGTGAGTAAAGACAGGGCGCAGGTTTGTAACCGCAACACAGAGACTAATGCACGCTTTTATATCCAGTAGGCCAGACTATTGTAATGCTCTTTGATCTGATCTATCAACAAATGTATAAATTAGTTACAGTAGATTTAGAGCACAAATTCTGACCATGACCAAATGGAGAGAACACTTTACAGAAAAGATGTATAAATGTCTGAGTGTTCATATTATTTTATTGCCACAATTTTATCATTTATTTTAATTATATTATTGTTTTCAAAATGCCCAATTCTCTCGTTTTGTTTTCAGTTATTATTTTCTACTTACACCATCTAGTTTGAGTTATTTTTCAATTAATACACATTTTCAAAAGCTTTTGCATGTGCATCTATCTCAAATGGTTTTAACAGTTTACATTTGAAGTATCCTATAATCAGCTGGTTAGACACATGTAAAATACACTGAATTGCACTAAAGGTGCTTTTCAAATGAAATTTGATTTGTGGCTTGATATATGGCAACTCTAATCAATGAAGTGAAAGATAAGTGTGCCAATTTGGGAACATGTTAAATGTGTTTGTATTGTAATTCTCAATGGGATGTCTAATATTGTGATTCTCTCCCTCTGTGCCACAGTCCCCCCTACGATTGCAGAGTCAGATTCTCCTCGAGATGTTTCAGCGGTTCTAAAACAACTCGTCACTTTGGAGTGCAAGGTGCAAGGAATGCCCTTTCCCACAATCCAGTGGTACAAAGACAGGAAGTGAGTGGTCTCTGAAACTGAAGAAATAAAATGGAAATACTGTATTCCTTTCCTACTTCTCACTTTTATTCCTTTCTAGGCTGGTGTTTCTTGGTGATCCCAATCTGGAGGTCACCAACAGGGGTCAGGTTCTGAGGATAAAAAGTGCCCGTCTTGGAGACCAGGCCCGCTACCAGTGTAGTGTCACGAATACTGCTGGAAAACAGTCCAAGGACTTCAACCTTAGTGTCTATGGTGAGTGTGTATTTTGGCAAATCCTAAGCAGTCAAGTTACTGCAAGCGAGACCTCCTCTTTTCTGTAGGTATACGAGTACCCTGGCCAAATACAGGTGAATTAAAATTACAGCTGCCAGATGTTTTTACTTTACTGTTGTTTTAGTGCCCCCCTCCATCAAAGGAGGTAACTCAACTACAGAGGTGACAGCACTGCTGGACACGGTGGTAACACTGGAGTGTGAAGCACGAGGGGTGCCGCTTCCCACCATCACCTGGTACAGAAAAGGAGAGGCCCTCCTGTCCAACAGACAGGCTCAGTACGTAGAGCGAGGCCACTACCTAAAGATCCCTCGGGCGCAGGCGTCTGATGCCGGTCAGTACACCTGCAAGGTGACCAGTGTGGCCGGGAGCGCTGAGAAGAGCTATGAGCTGGACGTCTACTGTAAGAGCCTGACATCTAACATTTGATATGTTTACACGAGCTTTTGTGTTTAATGTTCTGTGTCAGCTTGAAACAAAAACAAGAAACTCATCTTAACCGTGTGATTTAGAAAATCTGGAGCACACTTTGACACTAAATCGTAGGAAATGAAAAAATCTTGATACTTAGTCCCCCATTGTGTCTGTGTTGGCATCCCCACTAATGTCTGTTGTTAAACTCCGAAGCTTATTATTGTTTTAATCCGAGCTTCAAAGCATTTGGGTTCACTCACAAATCATGAAGACTTTTGTAGCAGTCAGGAATAATTCCAAGCAGCTGTGGATGTTTGGCAAACACTTTAATAGAGAAATACCTGGATCCTTGAAGAGGACAAAACACAGTTGGATATAAATAAGATGTTGGTTAATCAGAAAAGTCCACAAATCTTGAACTGTTTTGTTCTGTTCTTTTTTAAAAAAAATTTTATGGCTCTCTTCCCCCAGTGCCTCCTACCATTACAGGGGGGGATGATGGGCTCACTGAGAGGAAAGTAGTCCTCAGTAAACCTCTGATCCTGGATTGTGAGGCGGGGGGACACCCTCCACCCTCCCTCACCTGGCTGAAGGATGGAGTGCCCGTGCGTGACGGGGAAAGTGTCCGTGTGCTGGAGCAGGGGAGGAAAATAGAAATCCTCTCAGCCACTGTCTCAGACTCGGGACGTTACATCTGCGTGGCGACGAGCATCGCTGGGGAGAAGGAGGTCAAATACGACGTCAAAGTTTTAGGTATAGAAACACACAAAATACGGATATAGTTCGGTTTACCCATTTACTGAGCTGACCATAATTTGCAGAACGCATACACACAGTCACGTTTCCTTGTTTTATTGTTGCACTGATATCACTGTTAGAAACATCCAAACAAAATTTGACGGGAAAGCAAGCTTTCTTTGTTCAAGCCTTTTTGTTCTTTCTTTGCAGGACCTTGTTAGGGTCTTTGTTAACCTTGTTAGTTGTTTTGGACTCAAAAAGAATATAACCATCAGTCCAGCATTTAGATTATCACCATTGCTCACAATGACATCAAGTTTAAAGGTAATCAAAGCCAGACATTTGTTTCAGCCAAGTAAAAACACATCGGAGAGAAAAGGAACTATCTTTAAGTACTCTCATTTAGTGTAACGGTGCTTTCTTCTGGGCATGAAACATGCAGAATTGTCAGACTTCGTCTTCATTTGAACAGTACTGCTTCAAACACGTTGTACACAGGAAGCATATTTGATTGTCTAACAAACTCAGCAGTCATGTTTCATCTGTCTGTGAAAAGTCTGACAGCTGGAAAAACAGTGTGCCATTGTCAGCAGGATTCAAACCCGCCGTGGGAGACCCCAATGGATTTCTAGTCCATCACCTTAACCACTCGGCCACAACAACTCATTTATCATGGACTGGTGCTGGGTTTTTTTTCTTCCGGAGCTGCTGCTATCTGCAGCATGTTTGCATTCCACATGGGAAACAAACACATGCCGCAGCGCTGTAGCTTTACATATCCAGTTTCACAGAGGCTCCTCTCAGAGGATTTTGCCATGACACCGTTTAGTCAATCCAGTACTTTGTAATATGACTTCAACTTTTCAGAGATATTTTTTTTTTACTCCTAGTTCCTCCTTTCATTGATGGGGCTGACGATGTGACAGACAGCACTGTTATAATCAACAGCCCTCTGGAGCTAGAGTGTCACGCCACTGGAACACCGGCACCTGTCATCACGTAAGACCTCCGTCTAATGCATCCACATAAACAAATATAAACAAACGTGTGTGTGTGCACACACAAAGTCACAGTGTTACATTTTCCTTTCCAGGTGGTATAAGGATGGAAAGCCAGTCAGACAGGGTGAAGGGTTGCGAGTTGCAGCCAGCGGGCGACGTCTGGTTGTTTCCCGCGCTCAGGTTTCTGACACAGCTCGTTTTCAGTGTGTGGCCACTAACGAGGCAGGAGACCATGAGAGGGACTTCAATGTGGTTGTCCAAGGTAAAAATAATCGAAATGCTCGGAAGCAAAATCAATCAATCAATAGTTTTGGACGTGCTCTAAATGTAATTTGCTGTATGTTAGTGCAAGCTGCAGCAAAGCTCCCTCTTTGGGTACATATCTATCTCTGTCTTTTTGTAATTTCCTTTTTTTTTTTCCTCATTTGTAGTTGTGAAGTGTTTTTACCTTTTGCACCTCTCCAGTTCCTCCATCCATCCGTACCACCGGGCCTGCTGAACGTTCAGTGGTTCTCCACAAGCCCACCAGTCTGGAGTGCATCTCCAGTGGCATCCCCCTTCCCAGTATCACCTGGCTGAAAGATGGCCGACCTGTTGACACAACAAAGGAACACATTAAGGTCGGTTCCCCAATAGACTGACTTTTAATTTATTAATAAGTTGACATGTCACTGAAGTATGCACATCTTCTTTTATGCTCCCATTTAAACAAGCAAAGTAATTACCAGTCTGAATTCTTTGTGTCTTCGGTGTGTCTGTTCTCTTATTTACCACAGCTGGATTCAGCAGGCAGAACATTAAAGATCACAGAGGCAAGGCTGGAGGATTCTGGGAGATACACCTGCCTGGCCACTAACGCAGCTGGTGAAGCTCAGCAGCACATACGACTCAGTGTCCATGGTAACTTACAGATATACAAAGCCTTTTCCGTGCATGTTTTTGTGTCCCTTGTCTCCCTCATCTCCTGGTTTCTGTCATGCATTCTCCTTCTCTTTTCCCTCTATTATCAAGAGACTGGGTGGAGACGTGAGAATATCTTCTAAGAAATTGTTGTTCCTGTGTGTAATACTGTGTGTGTCCCTCAGAGCCTCCCAGCATCCTCTACTCTGGAGAGATCATCAATCAGACCATCCTGTCAGGCTTTCCCACTGAGCTTGAGTGCAAGGCCACAGGGAGTCCATTACCTGGTAAGACGGCTCACAAACTTCCTCCCCAGCCCTGCTGCGATCATTCATAGCCTGCCGGGCATAGTTTCCTCTGACCGTTGAGTTTTCCTTATCTGTAACCATTAAAGGAAGAGCAGAAAATTGATCTCAGATGACTCCCTACAGGCAGCTTCTCTTTCTTTCCACTCCCTGTCTTTGTAGTTACATGATCTGTGCAGTGTACAAGTTCAGTACAGATAAGCTATTTTAGTGACAAAAACACATGTTGTTTTTTGCTGTCTTTTTAATTTTCTTTACATGGATTAATAAAGGCTAATTAGATGGAAAAAATAATTTTGATTTCTGTGTCTTTGTGCCATTATATTTACTAAATCAGACAGTATGTATGTAGAAGAAAAAGTTGTCCAGGCAAATACTTCTAAAAAGGTTACAGATGTGAGCGTCTCAGATCCCTGTTGTGTATCAAAGACAAAGAGTAAATATTATTGCTTATTTCAGAAGAACTAAACTAGAACTTAGGAATGGTGGGTTTACTCTCCTGAGGGTTGAAACAAACCGCAGATTTTTGTTTCTACACATCAGATATCTGGTAAAAAGCTCTGAATTACTTTAGAAAAAGGTAAAAAACAAAAAAACAAACAAAAAAAAACCTCCTTGGTGTTGTTTCTTCACTATAACTGCACTACAACCTTTTTTTCCTTTATTGGCCATTATCTTTATTTTTATTTAATTTAAACTTGTTTAAATTGTGATTATTTTGACTTTCTTTTCTGATGTTTTTAAAGTTCATTTTAATGCTTTTATTTTTTTGCCTTTTACCTTTGTGCCTCAGCTATCACTTGGTACAAAGATGGCCGTCCTCTGACCAGTGCGGCTGGTGTGACGATGCTGAAGCGTGGCCAGGTGCTGGAAATCGAACGGGCACAACTGTCTGATGCTGGAATATACAGATGTGTAGCTTTCAACCTGGCTGGAGTTGCTGAGATATCTCACAGCCTGCAGGTGTTTGGTGGGTGACTCTTTTTTATGTCATTAAACAGACGTTCACTAATGCTATGTGTATATCCTGTAGGATAACTAGACACCCCAACAGTACTTCCATATAATCAAGAGATGAGTCAATGACACACAGTAAAAAATATGCTTCCTTTATCCACCTCATCCAGCTTCTAATATCTCTACCAGCATTATAAAATTCCACTTTGTCTGACTGATACCATGCCCTCATGAAATTATTCTTGACTTTTATTCTTGTGCCACACAGTGCCTCCAGTCATCTCCAGCCGAGGTGGTACAGCAACAGTTGTGGTGAATGAAGCTGCCAGGCTGGAGTGTGAGGCGACTGGTGTTCCTCTGCCCAGTCTCACATGGCTTAAAGATGGCAGCCCTGTGGCAAGTGTTTCACATGGAATACAGGTACCCATGAAGTCATTAAATAAACTACCCAATTTATTTTTAAATTAAGTTGTGAGATATTTTTGCTTTGATGTACATAAGACCAAAAACAAGATTATAGATACAAACATGTTATTTACGTCAGCCTGTGATATGTTGAACATTTAAATTCCTGCTGGTGTTTGGAACATGTGTTTGGATCCCTGTGTGTTGTGTGTATTTATGTGTGCAGAGCTCAGATCTGGTCTCTGATCTGTGTCTGTCTCCCTCTCAGGTGTTGTCTGGTGGCAGAGTGTTGTCTCTGAACAGCGCACAGGTTAGTGACACTGGCAGATACACCTGTGTGGCCATCAACGCCGGAGGAGAACAACAAAGAGAGTACGACTTGAGGGTTTATGGTGAGAACGTAACTATTTCAGTTGTTCCAGACATGTACTGCACATAAGGAACCATACTGTGCATAAATAATACATACATTGTAAAAAAAAAAAAAAAAAAAAAAAATAGGCCATCAGAGTTTATTTGTGTATTTTTAGCAAAACTGAATCTCTTACTCATGTTGGCAGGCTTTTATTTCCACTACGTTAAAGCCACAATTATCAATATTTGACCATATAAGTATAATAAAACAATGAAGGAGTTTGGATTATGTGTAAAGAATGTATGTACATAAACTATTGACAGCATCAAAGACAATACGAATTTGTCTAGTGTTAATCTAAGTATTACACAGAGTAAGTGTATAATAGCAGGTTTAAATCCTACTTTTCCTTTTTGTTTACTTTTGGATAACAGATGCAGCCTTTTTTAAGCCAACAATGACATAGCTTTTATTAGCATCATGACCCAGACTTAAAAAAATGCTGCTCTATCGTGCAATGATGTCAGACCCTTGATGAAAAGTATTATTATTATTATTATATGAATTCTTTGAACTGAGCTTGACTTTGGTATTAAAAACTATTATAGAATATCTAATTTTGCATGTGGTTGGCAGGCAGTGATTCTTATCCTTAGGACAAAAACTTCATGTTCTTGCTTCTAATGTCTTTTCCTTCCTCTCCTCTTTGTTTTACTAGCTAATGATTATGTCCGACTGTAGTATATCTTTCAGCAGACCACCAGATTTAGAACGAAACATGAATTAAAATAGCGAAACATTATCTGACAAAAGCCCTGAGCGAAACATCTGCGTGTAGAGGAAGTATGGTTTGACTGAGTTTAGCATTTCAATAAACCTTGTCAGTTTTCTACATAGAGCTGAGCTTGATGGCAAACCAGTTGTTGTACCGGTACAAACAAAGCTAATGTCACTAAGGTTAACAGCAGACACGTAGTTTACATATACGGAATTGAAAAGGCTGTGCTTATGTGGCTTTTTGAACATATGCATGCAGAATACAAACATCCACATGATGTGTGTTTCCTCGGAGAGATCAAAAAGAGCTTGTCCACAGAAATGAAGGCAGATTTGTTGTGGTAATTGCTACCATTCTTCAGCAGCTTCCTGTGTTCCTGGACAAACGCAGAGCTGAGGGCCAGTTTCTGTCCTTCCCTGATGACTCGGGCTCTGTCTGTCCACTAACCATAATGCACGGGAAATTGGTCTGCTGTAATTTTGTAAACCGGGCCCGATGCACCAAAAAAGGGAAATTGTCACATGAAAAGCTGATGAACAGAAGTTTAAGCAAAATGCCACTTGAACTAGATAATGTATTTAAGGATTGCTGTCTGCTTTTAGAAATTAGATGTCGTCATTCACAAAGTGGAGATTTCCTAAATTGTTGCTCCAAAGTTGTCCGTTTATTGTTTCCCATGGTTTGCCTGTTTTAGGTTAATAGGTGTGAACTTCAGTCCCACAAATGTTCAGTGCCAAATGCACGTCATGTCCAGCACTGATTCAGATTGTGAGAAAAGGCATCAACACCCATCTTTGGTTGAAGAAAGTTCTTTTCTTTTTTTAAATCGGTAGTTATCAGTAGTTATACAATAATATACAATAACTCACCTATGGCAAAATCCATCACACAACAATAACAACGTTGTTTGTTGTCTGTTTTTCTTGGTTGTTTAAATATAAAAAAAAAAACTAAAAAAAAAAACATTGCACTATTGTTTAGTTAGTTTTAATTTAATTATTATATTTTATTTTATTCTATTTTATTGTATATACTGTGCATTTTTATATTTAATATTTTTTACTGTTATTTTATTTCTTTCCTGTATTTATAAATGCTGCTGTAGCGAAAGAATTTCCCCTTGGGGATTAATAAAGTAACTATCTATCTATCTTATGCATCTCAGTGCGTGTTAGCAATTTCCATGGATAATACGTTTCATTCACTCATTCATTAAGTTATGAACATTTTTGCAACTCGTTTAATGGTGCTGTCATAGTCCGAGCTCAATTAGTACTTAAAGAGCACCAGATGCCCAATTTAGACACAGCTTGTGTATCTCAGGAAGCAATTATTCTGTTCACTCATGAGGTAATCTGAACAGTTTACATCATAGCATGCAGGATAACTTTCACATAAACTGACCATTAGTGTTAAAGAGCATCAAAATACCCACTTAGAATCAGATTTAATTTGTTCACAGTATTTACGTTGTTGATGATTTTCTCCCAGAAAGTATTCGCTGTTATCGAAACATTTTCACATTTGCCACAGTGCCACCAAACATCAAAGGCGAAGAGGTGAATGCTACAGTGATGCTCGGTCGTCCGGTGGAGCTGCAGTGTCAGAGCGACGCAATCCCTCCACCTACCCTCTCCTGGCGCAAAGATGGCCGCCCGCTCTTTAGGAAACCTGGTCGGACTGTCTCGGTGGATGGCAGTCTGCTTAAGGTACAGCTTGTCAGAAATGATCTACCATCTAATATACCTACGATCAATTATAATTTGTTGGCTCTGTTAACCAAAATTCAGTTATCTATCCGTGAATGTGTTTGGTAGGTCACTCGTGCCCAGGTGCAGGATTCAGGCAGGTACACCTGTGAAGCCACCAATGTAGCTGGCAAAACAGAGAAGAACTACAACCTCAATGTCTGGGGTGAGTTTTATCTTCATTTATAGCTGTAATTTTTTTGTATGTCATTCTGTTAATAAAAATAAGTTATTTTTTGAAAACATTTAAATGTGCGGTGGACTTTTAGTTCCAAGTTGTATGCGGACTATTAAAGCCGAGCCAACTCTCAAAAGGTCATAGTTTCCTGTGTTTGTCCTGACCTGAAATCAGTGTTGTTGATCTGAAGTCACATTTAGTTTTACATCCACTCTTTCTTTAACAGGGTCAATGTGGAAAAAATGTATATAAACAGCTTTTGTCTGGGGAAGCTGGGCCTATTTAGTTTTCATTCTTATTTTAGATTTTAATAAACAGACAGTCTCAGGAGCGTTTTTGCTGCAGCAGCCCATCAGCATTCATCTTCTTCACTCTTATGATAACCCACTGAAAATGTACAATGTTTTTTGAATGTGATACAAGCGCCTCCCTTTGGTCTCCTGTTGCTATTACAGTTTCTCCCAGTATCCGTGGCTCAGAGGAGGTGTCTGCTCTGACCGTGATTGAAGGAAGTCTCATCACTCTGGTGTGTGAGTCCAGTGGCATACCGCCCCCCAGCCTTACTTGGAGGAAGGATGGTGAGTGTATGTGTGTGTTTAGACATGGGGATACAGGGTGAAAACAAGGGCAAAAGAAACTGTGTGGGTGGCATCGCTGAAAACTTTACCTCATCAATATTTTGTGCACGTTCCAGGTTCTGAGCTGAAGTCGGACCAGCGGCTCAGGATTTTGTCAGGAGGTCGTCAAATGCAGATCTCCAGCGCTGAGAAGACAGATACAGCCTCTTACACCTGCACAGCCTCGAGTGCAGCTGGAACCACCTCCAAGGAGTACAGCCTGCAGGTTTACGGTACGTACACACAACCAAATCATCTACTCATGCAAGTCTTTCCAGTTGCTGTTTTGTCTTCTATTCCTGGAAAGTAAAGCAAACAGGCTGAGAACTACACTGTCAGAGGAATTTACTGTTGGTTAAATCACCAACATAATGCTTTTAATACAAAGGGACTCCTCTCCTGCTCAGAAAGTGATTTGTTTTACATGGATAGTACATAAATGTGAGGAAGGCAGTAAAAGATAAAGCAACAGTCCAGAAAAAGGCGAGAGCACTGGAGACTTTAAACGGAAAAGCCCAGAGAAGCATTACATTTTAGTAAAAATGACTAAAACATCATGCAAATACCTGGATCCTCTTATTGTGACCGGCAGTTAGAAGCCATACCGTATGAAATAATGAAGATACATTTACAGTATATATTTTTACACAATGTGGCTGTACATCTCTTGAATGACAAACAACTCACCTACTTCTTCGCCCTTCAGTCCGCCCTTCCATCAGACGCACTGAAGGCGACACAGAGGACATTACTATGACAAAGGGAGGTGATGTGACCCTGCAGTGTGCTGCGGAGGGCGTGCCACGACCTGCGGTCACATGGCTGAAAGATGGACGGCCCATCACAGGCCAGCATGGTGCTAAGGTGCTGAATGAGGGGAGGCTGTTGCAGATCAAAGATGCTAAGGTGTCAGACACGGGACGCTACACCTGCATCGCTGTTAATGTGGCAGGGCAGGCCGACAGCAAGCATGACATCAGTGTACATGGTATGAGTTAGTGATTGTTTTTAGTTGTTTGTTATTGTTGAAATCATCGATCGTTAGTTTTGGAGTGTTAAATAATCTTTCTGTCTCTTTTTCTCATTCCTTGTTCAGTCCCCCCGACTATAATTGGTCAGGTACAGTTTCCAGAAAATGTGAGTGTGGTAGTGAAGAACCCAGTTGCTCTGAGCTGCGAAGCTTCTGGCATCCCTCTTCCTGCCATCTCCTGGCTGAAGGATGGTCGACCAATTAAAGCAACAAGTTCAGTGCGCGTCCTCTCAGGTCAGTTCCTCTTTGGCTTTCTCTGACGTTTTGAAGAAGTTGTTGCTAATTGAATATTATTCAATACTTGTATGTCATCTAAGATATCTTTTAAAGATCTTTGTAAATGTTTTCTCAAAGAGCTGCAGACTCAATTGAAGGAAGACAACAAGAGTATGAATGATAGTCAGAGGAGCAATTTGAGCTATTTTGCCCCCCAGCCCAGTTGCAAAAGGAGTTGCAATTCATCACCAGTAATAAGATGATTTATGCTCCCTAAATTGCCTTTTCAGAACTAAAAGAACCATGTATCATTATTTGGGACCCAAACAAATGTTATTATTTCAGAAAAACTTGACAAAATAAGGTATGTATGACATTACTGTCACCAAAGGCTCACATTAATAATGCAGTAGACATTGTCTCAGTGTTTTTCAGTTGTTTTCTTGGGAGGTTTTCTCCTGAGGCAAAACTGTTTTTCAACAGATGCTATTAATCTTAAACCATATTAACGTGGTTTATAAATGTTTTAACAGCTGCGAGCCAAAAGATTTGAATTCTTTGTGTTAATTAATCCCGGTGTTCTAAGAGGTGTGATGTACTTTCACCAGACTTGAAATGTTGTTCTTGATGTTGTTTGTGTTTTCTGGAAAATTGACAGGTTTTTGCCGACCTAGCCTTTAAAAACATTCCATTGTGGCAATAGATAAATGATGATAATTGATCTGTTTAACCTCAAGGAGGGCGCAGCCTGCGTCTAATGCACGCAGCAGTGGAGGATGCTGGGAGGTACACTTGTATTGTTTCTAACAGCGCTGGAGAGGAGAGGAAGAACTTTGACCTCGACATTCTCGGTAATGACACAGTACACATGTAATAGAATTTCATTTTATGACTTAATACTGTTTGAAAATCTTCAGATTAAAGTCACTGCACAGATTAAAAAATGTTGTATTATTAAGACGTTTGTTTTTAGGTTCAACTTGAACAGTGAGAACCATTTAACTGATTTGATTGACAGTTCCGTCAAGCATTGTGGAGGAGGGAACTGTGATGGATACTAAAGTGAAGGAGAAACACAACATCACTCTCACCTGTGAGGCATCTGGTAAATGACATAATCTGCTAATGAAAAATGCCTTGATCAATCCTTAATGTCGGTTACAGTAAAGATAATCTCTACACTTTACAATGCAGTTAACTTCCTTTTATTAAATTCTCAGGTAATCCTGTACCAGAGATTAAATGGCTGAAGGATGGACAGCTGTTGGTGCCTGACGGGCGCCACCAAGTTTTGTCTCACGGCCGCTTTCTCCAAATCTCTGAGGCCCAGGTTGCAGACACCGGCAGGTACAGCTGCCTGGCAACGAACAGCGCAGGAGACCGCAGCAGGCATTTTAACCTCAATGTCCTGGGTACAAAGTCGGCTCTTTTTAATCCATTTAAGAATGTTTCATAATTAAATCATGTGGTTTGAGCTGGAATACAGTCATGTTCTTAATTTGATTGGTTTGTGTCCTCTTTTTGTCCAGTTTCTCCCACCATTGCGGGATCAGGCCCTGACATGTCCGCAGAAGAGGTTACGGTCACCCTGAGCAGCCCCACCTCACTGGTGTGTGAAGTTCAGTCTTACCCTCCTGCTCTGATCATGTGGCTCAAGGATGGCTCTCGATTTGAATCCAGTCGTAATGTCCGGGTGCTTCCAGGTTTGAGAGCACTTTTGCAGACAAGAGACTATAAAGATGACATCAGAATAGAGTGGTACATTTCTGACCTTTGCTTTTACAGGTGGGAGAACGCTGCAGATTCTCAATGCTAAAGAAGAGGATGCTGGGAGGTACACCTGTGTGGCCACTAATGAGGCTGGAGAGACACTGAAGCACTACGAGGTCAAGGTTTATGGTGAGATTCTTACATCTTTGAAAACATGCTATGCCTTTCTTTACAAGAAAATAAAAGCTAAAATCACAGATGATAATTAGCAGTGATCCAGTTTTTAACAATCTGTAAATTCTTGAAACAGTATGCGAAGAAAAACATACATAAATATGTCTCTGTGTTAACTCTAAGTCTGTTTTTCGACCCCAGTTCCTCCACAGATCAATAAGAATGGTATCCCTGGAGAAGGACTGGTCCCTAAAGAGGTCAAGATCAAAGTCAACAGCACCCTGACGCTGGAGTGCATAGCTCAGGCCTTTCCTACCCCAGCTCTGCTGTGGTATAAGGATGGACAGGTAGCAGCTCAGTATACTTGATATCTGTAACATATTTTATTCACACAAAGTTTTTAAAAAGGTTTATCTCTCGTGCATCTTCTCCACAGATCCTGCGGACGGATGACCATGTGTCCATCACAGCTAATGGTCGCATTGTTCAGATCAAGCATGCTCAGGTGTCAGACACTGGCCGCTACACCTGTGTAGCCACTAATATAGCTGGAGAGGATGAGAAGGACTTTGATGTAAATATACAAGGTGAACTGGGTTGACTGATGTGTTAACTGAGACTATTGTTAATAACTACAGACACAACATCCTTTGAGATAAATGCAAGAAACATACCATACACTTGATCTTGTTTCTGACCTCATCATGAAATAAAGTTACAAAAATGCTCAAAGTAAGGCTAAATATTTTTTTTATTTTTTTCCCCTCTCTTCAGTTCCACCTAATTTCAACAGGCCTGGTGGAGTCGGTGATTCCACATCTCCAGGCTTCGGAGGTGATGCTCGAGATGTGATACTTAACAATCCTATCTCTCTGTACTGTGAAACCAACGCCGTCCCCCCTCCGACACTCACGTGGTACAAAGATGGACACCTGCTAACCTCTAATGACAAAGTTCTGATCCTGCCAGGTGAGACACAAAAAGAAAACAGTAAGAAAAAGACGAAAACAGACAGAGAATCAATTCGTACCAGTCTTACACTGTTTTATTCTCAGGTGGGAGAGTGTTACAGATTCCCAGGGCCCAGGTTGATGACTCAGGCAGGTACACATGTGTAGCTGTCAACGAAGCAGGAGAGGACTCCATCCAGTATGATGTTAGAGTGTTATGTGAGTGTGGTATAAATATCAGTCAGTTTAACAGAGCTGGGAGAAAGTCATTTCAAAATAAAACCACTATTCATGGCGCATATCTGTCCTGCACCAGTACCTCCGACCATACGGGGAGCTGACAGCGACTTGCCTGATGAAGTCACAGTCCTGGTCAACAAAACTACTCAACTAGACTGTCAGGTGGATGGAAACCCCGCCCCCAAGATCACCTGGTTTAAGGACAACCAGCCAATCAGCTCTAATGGTCCACATAGAATTCTGTCCAATGGGCGAGCACTTCAGGTAATGACCAGGAAACACAAGCACATTACCAGAGGCTACAACATTAAATGTGCATTAAAACCAAATTCTAGGTTGATTTAATCCAACATACCATCATCCAGAAACCTCAAAGCTTGCAGCTGCAGGTAGAATAAACATAATTCAAACAGGGACAGAAAATATGACAAATTAGGAAGTAGTAATTTTGAGGTAAATTGTATGATTGATATTAAGATATAACATTTGTTTGAGGCACACTCATGTCATAGTTCGCATACCTATTTATCTACTCACTCAGTCTATATTCTTTCCACAAAATAGAAGCCTGTACCTAATAAAAAGGCAACCTACAGTGTTGGATTTTTTTTTTCCAGTGCAATTTTCACAATGTTATGTATTTATATTGTATGTTTCAAGTATTTACCTTTCTAACTTAGCTGCGAACATTACATCTAATTTCAAGATTGCTAAACTGTTGCTTAATCTCTTACAGGTGTAATATGTACTTTTGACCATTAAATGCAGTATTTTCTCCATCAGGTGTCGACTGCTCAGGTTTCTGACACAGGGCGCTACGTGTGTGTGGCTGACAATGTGGCTGGAAGTGCAGAAAAAACCTTTAATCTTAATGTCCATGGTGAGTTACAGGAGGATATTTTGAACTGCATTTCAGTGTTAAATGTGTGAAAAACAAGCAAAACTAAAAGATGGAATAGATTTCCTCTGCATTTTCTGTCATGTAGATGACTGTAAAAATTCAGTTTGCTGTATTAAATGTTGTCTCTTATTCCTTTCAGTGCCTCCCACCATTATCGGCATGAGTACTGAGAACGTGACAGTGGTGGTGAACAACTTTGTGTCTCTCTCTTGTGAAGCTACTGGCTTCCCTCCTCCTACACTAAGCTGGCTAAATGACAGGGGCCCCATTCAGGCCAACTCCAATGCACTCATCATGCCAGGTACTGAAATGAGTTATCTACACCTATAAACTCACATTAAAATAATAATAATAATTGGAATACCTAAATATTGGCATGCTTTTAAAAATTGTCAAGATAAAGAGCAAACGTCACATTAGATTCTGAATGTGTCTGTGTCTCCATTTGTCCCCTCAGGTGGTCGGACTTTACAGATTCTGAAAGCAAAACTCTCTGATGGAGGGAAGTACACCTGCGTGGCCATGAATGCAGCAGGAGAGGCTTACAAACACATCTATCTCACTGTTTTTGGTCAGTCCACAGCTACCCTGGATTCTTCACTGTTGCCTTGTTTTGCATCATAAACTGACAGTAAACATGTTTCCTCTCTCCTCTGCCTTGCAGTTCCTCCCAGTATCCGGGACAATAGCGGGGACTCTCCTGTGGTGGTGAATGTGCTTGTTGGGAAATCTGTGACTCTGGAGTGTGAGTCCAATGCTGTTCCTCCTCCCACCACCAGCTGGTACAAGAATGGCAGAGTGGTGACAGAATCAGCCAACCTGCGCTTTCTAGCAGACGGACAGATCCTTGAGATCAAAGGCTCAGAGGTGAGAGATGAACGGACACCATGTCATCTGTTCCTTGTTCTCTGTAAGTTTTCAGTCATCAAGTGTTTTTTTTGTTCTTTATGTCTTTTGATTGAAGTTTTTGTGAGAGTCCTCTGGGTCCTTTGCAATAATATTTGCCACTGCTCAAATGAATTAAAAGAATATATTACATCCCCTTGCAAAGATAAAAAAAAAATAAATAAATAAAAAAAAATCCCCAGTAGCTGCAGGCAACAGATTATTTAGTGGCAATGGGATAGGACATATTGTTTGTAATGTTTTTGTTTGCATCAGGTTTTTTTGCATCTATGTCTCTTCTTCAGGTATCTGATACAGGACAATATGTTTGCATGGCCACCAATGTCGCTGGACAAGTGGACAAGAACTTCCACTTAAACATCTATGGTAGGATATTCTAAATGTTAATTTATGAAATACTTACAATGCACAAAGTTTAAACAATAATTAATGCTCGCAGGACAATATCATGGAGATATCACTCTCTCTCTCTCTGTGCAGTACCTCCCAGTATCGATGGCCCAGCAGAGGGGAGTGTTGTGGAAACCATCAGTAACCCAGTCACTTTTGCCTGCGATGCTACTGGAATCCCTCCACCCAGTCTCACGTGGCTGAAAAATGGACGCCCCATAGGTAAGCCTATGTACAGGTTTGAGTGAGCTGCACTTAAAGTTTGTTGTCTAACTCATAAACCAAAGAAAAGACAGTTTTATCATCTGTTTGAAGACATCCAAACAGATCCATTCGATCTAATTAGCAGTGGTTTCTCAACAAATTTACACAGGATTAAAAAATATAATTAAGAAAGAACAGGTCTTGTGTGCATAGTTAAGGAAAGACAACATTTCATAAGAGTGGCTTTGCCAGTATCAATGTATTTTTCAGAAACACATGAACTTCATTATTTCCTTTAGAGAACTCAGAGTCTCTGGAGATGCACATCTTCTCAGGGGGCAGCAAACTGCAGATTGCACGGTCGCAGCTTTCTGACAGCGGCACGTACACGTGTGTGGCCTCCAACGTGGAGGGCAACGCACGCAAGAGCTACCACCTCACCATACAAGGTACATGCATGTCTTTCAGTCTCAACCCACTATGTAAAAATGCTAACCCTTTTTGAGAAAATACTAGACGGAGTCATTTTGTTGCAACACATTGCTCGTGCTTATTTTGACAAGTTCTCATCATACAGCCTTTGTATCCATGTTTATTTTCAATTTATACAGTATGGTAATTTGTTAACTTACTGGTTGATCCTATGTTCTATGTTAATTTCTAAAGTTATTGACTGAATTGCATCTAACACCAGTAATTCTCTCTTCAGTTCCTCCCAGTATCTCTGGATCAGAGATGCCCAGTGAGCTGGGAGTCCTGCTGAATGAAAGCATCCAGCTGCTCTGTCGAGCCCAGGGAAGCCCGACTCCAACCACCCAGTGGCTGAAGGATGGGGAAGCAATCAACACTTCAGGAGGCAATGGGCTCAGGTAGGTACAGTAATGCCTGGCACCAAAAAACTGTTGAGAAAAACAGAAATCTTACAGTATGCCGGTCCAGACACAAGTATTTTGCTAATAGCTGATTTAAGATACTGTATATTGATTATAAAAAAATAAAGGATTGAGCACGTTATTCAAGAAAAAAAAAAGAAGGTAATTTGTCTAACATTAATGAGATACCTACTACCTACATGAGATTCATCATGGAAGAGAGCCTGTCAAAAAGGTTGCTTGCAGTGCATTCTTGACGACGGATGTCTGTTGTCTTTATGTTCAGGATCAGTCCAGATGGCAGCACGCTCACTCTGACCCGAGCTCACACCACAGACAGTGGCAAGTACACCTGTGTGGCCACCAACGCTGCAGGAGAGGAGGACAGGATATTTAATCTCAACGTGTATGGTGGGTCTTTTTCAAATACACACTTCATGTATTATCCAGTGTAAACAGTCACCGGTTTGTTTTTTTATGATGACAAGAGGATTTTTCTCATATCAGTGACCTTACTCTGTTTTTCCTCCCAGTGCCTCCTGTGATAGATGGAAACAGAGAGACTGTCGAGGAGCTCACCACAGTTCTGGACAGTTCTGTCAATATTGAGTGTGTTGCTACAGGCTCTCCTCTTCCTCAGCTCAACTGGCTGAGAAATGGCCTGCCTCTGCCAGTCTCCTCCCACATACGACTCCTCTCTGCCGGACAGGTGCTTCGGTAGGTCAGTGGACAGGGCACATGAAGTGGATGATCATATTGTTGCCTAACTTTTGCTGTCAGTGACATTCTTCTTTGTTATGTAAGCTAAGGGTGAGATATAGATAACCCCTTTGGCTTTAAACTCTACCAAGAGATATTGGTAAATGTTATTTTAGTATTCTTGTTTATTTAAATTATTTATTTCTAATAGGTAACTTTTTTTGTTGATTATCCCACTTTGACAACCATAAAAGCATTTTAAAAAGGAGTGGGATAAAATTCTCACATTTAGAGATGAATGTTTTTTTTATAAAATATCACTCATCCATAATGCCTTTTTTTTTTAATCAATAATGTTATCTACAACAATAAAATAGCTTTTCTCCACTGGTTGGATATTGACAGTTCATGTGATATTTACACGTCGTATCTTTTGAATCTGTCAGGATTACACGAATCCAGGTGTCTGACGGTGGAAGCTACACCTGTGTCGCTTCAAACAGGGCGGGAGTCGATAACAGACGCTACCACCTACAGGTGCACGGTGAGTCTGATAACTTTCTACTTCAGCAAGAAATAACAATCAGCTCCGTGTTTTAGTGTTGTGTAGTTTATGTAGCAGTAGTTTGGATGTGAGAAACTGAGAAACAAAAGCTGATGAGTTGTTAACTCGCCCTCTTCAGTCCCTCCTGGTCTGGACGGAGCAGGGAGCACAGAGGATGTGACTATAGTCAGAGGAAACCTGGCTACTCTGCAGTGTATTGCCGATGGGACCCCGACCCCCACGGTTTCCTGGCTCAAAGACGGAGCGACTCTCGTCCCTGGACGCCACCTCGTTCTCCTCAACCTGAATACCACCTTACAGATTGGCCAGACCCAGGTCAACGACACAGGACACTACACCTGCATGGCTAACAACAGTGCTGGTCAAGCTAGCCGTCACTTCAACCTGAAAGTTCTGAGTGAGTGAAAGCAGATTATAGCTCTTATTCTTCAGCTTTCGATTTCAGGATAAGAAAATACATTTTGTTTTGTTTACGTTTTCTTTGTCAGACCCTCCACACATCGAGGGGTCTGGTGTACCAGCAGAAGTATCTGTGGTTGTTAATAATGTCCTGGAGCTCCAATGTGAGGCCACAGGCATCCCTGCACCCTCTCTAACCTGGTTGAAGGACGGACGCCCGCTACCGCAGACGGACAGCCTCCGCCTCCTCCGGGGAGGAGAGGTGCTCCGTGTGGCCTCGGCACAGGTCGGTGACCAGGGATTGTCGCATACTTCCATTACATGCTGTATGTGATAAAACAAGAGCAACAAAATTATGTCTGCGTATTTTTCCACCGTTTTTCCGCTTTCTCACACTCAGTTGGAGGACACAGGCAGATACAGCTGCTTAGCAAACAGTCCAGCAGGAGATGATGACAAGGAGTTCCTGGTTCGAGTGCATGGTGGGTAACAGACGTGTAACAAACATTCGCAGTATGAAAGCTATACAATTCAGGGGAAACAATCTCTGCCTTGCACGAAATTTACTTATATCAAAAGTACAAAATAGGAAGATTCAGTCATATGGTCACTCAATTGATAAACATAACAATTTATAACCTTTTTCTTTTCAATGCCTCTCTCAGTTCCCCCTAACATCGCGGGAGAGAGCACCCCTCAGGATGTGTCAGTGCTGCAGAACAGACAGGTGACTCTGGAGTGCAAGTCTGATGCTGTTCCACCTCCAACTCTTACCTGGCTCAAAGATGGCCTATCGCTGCAGGTCGGAAAACAAGCAGTCGACTACCAACACAATACTATGATCATACTTGGCACATATTTGTAAAAGATTTGTCCTTTCTTTGTGTAGGCCTCCGCTCGTGTGCGGATTCTGTCTGGTGGTCGCTACTTACAGATCAACATGGCAGAGCTCAGCGACAGAGCTCAGTACACCTGCGTGGCGAGTAACATTGCTGGAAACACCACACGACAGTTTAACCTGACTGTCAACGGTACAGTTACATAACTTAACTCTACAATTGCTGTACTGCATATATCCTCTCAATAATTCCCTTCTTAATTAGTTGATTTCATCATCCAAATATCTATCAATATTGAACATGTGTCCCCTCAGTGGCCCCGACTATCAAGGAAGGCTCCCAGACAGTGTCCGTGCACATCGACCAGCCAGCAGTGCTCGAATGTATAGTGAGTGGAGTGCCACCGCCTCGGGTCACCTGGAGGAAACATGGTGCAGTACTGGGAGGAAACAACCGCAGGTAAAGCACATGACGTACAGTCATGATGTCCTTGTTTTATCATTATTTTATATCATTTCATATAGGCAGTCTGTATTTAACTCTGCTTGTGATGGGGTGTGCAGGTACACTTTTGCAGAGGACGGGTCTTTACACATCCACACAGCTCAGGTGACCGACACTGGGCGCTACCTGTGTATGGCAACAAATCAGGCTGGAACTCAACGCAAGAGAGTGGATCTGCAAGTATATGGTGGGTTATAAATATGTATGTACATGCAACTGTGTTAGTCATGGAAAAAAACACTATTACTAAATTACCTTATCATCGCCGCTTCTCATCTTTTAGTGCCTCCTTCCATCGCTGACAGTCGCACCAATGTGACGGTTATAGTGAACATTCAGACCACTCTGTCTTGTGAGGCCACCGGCATACCCAAACCCACTGTCAGCTGGACGAAAAATGGTCGAACTATCAATACTGACCAGAACCAGAATATGTACAGGTTGATCCAGGTTTCCTACCTCTCTTTCCTACTTTTAAGATTTTCAGAACTTATGTTATCTCTGGAACTTTAACGCCATTTCATAGCGTACTTATTCTACCTAGTTCAAATTCATTTCTATATTACATGAGCATATATTAGTAGGATGATTTTTCACAAATATATAGTCCTATCCATCTCCTATATGTTTGTAGGTAGTAGAATACATCGGAAAACTGCTTCCAAATACTAACATCACCTCTTTTAATCATTTCCAGATTATTATCATCAGGTTCTCTGGTAGTTATAGCACCCACGGTGGAGGACACAGCAGTCTACAAGTGTGTGGTCTCTAATGAGGCAGGGGAAGACTCCAGATCCATCAACCTCACTGTCAATGGTGAGTTATTCATTGGTTGATTACAGAATGGTCATCCTGGTTATAAATATTTTGCTTCATGAAATGACTAAACTTTATTTCTAAACAGTTCATCCGTTAATGTCAAGTTCAATATGATCTAACTGTTCTGTGTCTGTCCTCTATAGTTCCTCCGTCTATTGCAGATGAACCCACAGAGCTAGTTGTGACCCGACTGTCCCCGGTGGTCATCGCTTGTACTGCGTCTGGCGTCCCAGAGCCCACAATCCACTGGAACAAAGATGGCATGAAGCTCCCTAAACAGGGCCAAGGATACAGCATCCTGCCAACAGGTCAGAATCATATCTGTGCAAATAACATCTGTTCTTCTCAAAATTTAAAATTTTAGATGGTATTAAATTTCCAATACCACAAATAAGACAAGATAAAATTCAAGATTTATATCTGCTTTCTGAGTTTATAAAAATGTCAGTTGTGAGTATGGATATGGACGTGTCAGTGAGGACTTTGGTAATTATCTTTAATCATATTGACTTGTGTATAATTTGTGTGTTGATTTGCACTCAGGTCCAGTAGAGATCACCTCAGCTGAGCTCAATCACTCTGGACGCTACTCATGCATGGCAAAGAATGCTGCGGGCTCCACCCACCGCCACGTGCAGCTCACAGTGCAGGGTAAAAACATCCTGACAAACAATAAACACATAGACACACCGCTGTTTGAAGGCTGTGTAGACTCCAACAAGCCAAATAAAAATATAACTTCTCATTTTATGCTTGACATCTTTCTGTGCTTCTCTTTTTTCCCCATCCCTCTCCTCAGAGCTCCCAGTGATCCAGTCCCATCCTCCCACACTGGATGTGATCCTCAACAACCCCATCACTTTGCCCTGCAGGGCCACAGGCTCGCCCAGGCCTACCATTACCTGGCAGAAGGAGGGCATCAACATACCCACCACAGGTAAATGAACCTGTCTATGTGTGTGTGTGTGTCAGTAATCATAATTAATAATCAATGACATTGTGTCTCTTGCCTCATGCTAGGTGGCAGTTTCACAATACTCCCTAATGGAAGTCTGCAGATCTCCAAGGCCTCTTTGTCAGACGCTGGGACGTACATATGTGTGGCTCAAAACCCTGCAGGCACAGCGCTGGGCAAGACCAAACTCAGAGTACAAAGTAGGTGACACATTCAGGTCATGGCATATCATGCACCTTACAATCTAATTTATTCTAGTACGGTAGCCCTGCAAAAATGTTACTTTTGAAAACAGGGCGAGATACATTTTTTGTGTTGCAACATCAAAATGATCACATGTCTCTGGCAACTTCAGAGCTGGCTTGATTATACTCTCTTTAACCTGAAAGGTAATAGTTATGTCACAACTTTACTCCCTTCAGTCATCTAAATTCATCTTTTCCAATGATGTCAGTAAATCAATTAACTCCACATGATATTTTGTGTTTTCAATGTGACCTGCAGTCCCTCCAGTGATTAGCTCAGAAACTCAGACATACCTGGCACCTGTGGACTCCTCTGTGACGCTGCAGTGCCAGGCTGAAGGGTCCCCTCCACCCTCTGTCACGTGGCATAAAGACAGTCAGCTGCTGAGTGAATCTGTACGCCAGCGGGTGCTCAGTTCGGGATCCCTGCACATCGCCTTCATTCAGCCGAGCGATGCTGGACGATACACTTGCACTGCTGCCAACGCAGCGGGCACCGTCAGCTTGGAGATGAGCCTCACTGTGCAGAGTAGGTTTAAGGCCATACAGTAATTTAAACCACATGATTCAACACATCACATGACATTTGTGCCATGAAAAATGAAGTCAAAGCAAAGCAGTTAATTTCATAATGACTTTAAACTTTGTTTTCATCCTCCATTATCTCTTCAGTTCCTCCCTCCATTCGTGGTGGAGAGCAGGAGGTGTCAGTGGTGGAGAACAGCCAGGCCCAGCTGGTGTGTGTTGCAGAAGGCATCCCTCAGCCCACGCTCTCCTGGGAAAAAGATGGTAATCCTATCAGTGAAAGTACTGGCGAGTACACGATCCTGCCCTCTGGGGAGCTGGTTATTGACATCGCCCAGGTAAAGAATAAAATCGACAGACACCAAATTGTATTCTGGTTTGCTGACGTTTGTAGTGGTTTTGACCTTTCTTAGCTGTGTTTAGTATCAGTTCCATCCAAAAGACTGTTTATGAACGAATTTGTCTTGCATTTGAAATTTCTTTTGTAAATGCTCCTTCTCTCCTGCTCCCTTCACCCCTCGCTGCACCAGCCTGATGACGCAGGCACTTATACGTGTGCTGCCACCAATTCAGTCGGGCAAGACAGTTGGACGGTGACGCTTTCGGTTCATACTCACCCTGTCTTCACTGAGCTGCTTGGAGATGTGGCCCTCAACAAAGGAGACCGCCTCGTGCTGGGCTGTGCGGTCAGTGGCATCCCCCTACCCAGAATCACATGGGCCTTCAACAACAACATTGTCCCAGGTGTGATTGATGAAGAGAGAAACTGGTTTATTTTGGAGGAATATTTTAGTCAACTCCTTTGTGTTTTTTTAAATGTATAACAGGGGTCTTGTTCTTTGGGTTTGTCCCTTTCTAACTGTGTTTTTCTATCTGTTGTAGTTCACTATGATCATATGAACGGTCACAGTGAGCTGGTGATGGAGAGAGTGAGCAAAGACGACTCTGGCACCTACACCTGTGTGGCAGAGAACAACGTAGGAACCATCAAGTCACTGGGCTTCGTCTATGTTAAAGGTAAAACCAAACTCCCATGTAAGTGATTTATACATAATGCTTGGCCAAATGTTCTGATTTCATTCCCACCTGTGTTCTCCAGAGCCTCCCATCATTGATGGGGACCCTCACTCTAATCGTATCGAACCTCTGGGCGGTAATGCCATCCTGAACTGTGAGGTTCGAGGAGACCCACTGCCAACCATCCAGTGGAGCAAAAACGGAATAAACATCCAGATCAGTAACCGAATCCGTCAACTTGACAACGGCTCCCTGGCCATCTATGGCACAGTGGTAAGATAACGCATGAGACTAAGACTTGGTTTGTGTAATACTAAGTTGCAGATCAAAAGTTTGATTGTTCGCATGGTTATCTGGTTTCAGTTGCACGTCATGCAAACACAAGGATCTTTTTCCTTGTCACATTTTTTTTTGCCATTCAACGTGCATGACAGGGTGAAGATGCAGGTAACTACATGTGTGTGGCAACAAACGATGCTGGCTTGGTGGAAAGAAGCGTCACACTTACCTTGCAGAGTAAGTGTTTACCTGTGTCAGTCTGCCATACCATTTTCTATGCGAGTTATTTTCAGTGAGGGTTCAAGCTAACAGAAGCACAATGTTGTTCCAGGTGCACCTGCCATCATTGTGGAGCCAGTGGAGACCGTAGCGGACGCTGGCACCACAGCTGTACTCAACTGTCAGGCGGACGGTGAGCCGACCCCGATGATAGAGTGGTCCCGTCAGGGGCGCCCTCTACTGGGCAACGACCGCTTCTCCACCTTGTCCAATAGTTCCCTCAGGATCAGCAGTGCCCAGAAGGAGGACACGTCTGAATATGAATGTGTGGCCAGAAACCTGCTTGGATCAGTGCTGGTCAAGGTCACTCTTACTGTACGAGGTCAGTGTGAGACTGTGCAGTTTTTCATTGTAAACGCATTTCCAGATGAACTAGATGCCACATAAATTTGTTAATTTGCTTTGCAGTCCATGGGGGTTACTCAGAGTGGGCAGGGTGGGGTCCTTGCAGTGTGTCCTGCGGTGTCGGGGCCCAGAAGAGGCTGAGACAGTGTAAAAGTCCTCTACCTGCCAATGGAGGCCGTCACTGTGCAGGATCAGACACAGACACACGCAGCTGTCAGGGAAAACCCTGTCCAGGTGAGAGTGCTTTGAAAAACCAGAGGCAGTAGACTCAACCTGCTCACTGTACATATAAAAGACAGATCAAAATCTGTACCTGTGCTCCTCTCCAGTGGATGGTAACTGGTCAGAGTGGTCTCTCTGGGAGGAGTGTTCACGTACCTGTGGTCAGGGCAACAGAACCAGGGTCCGGACCTGCAGTAACCCTCCAGCTCAGCATGGAGGCAGGCCGTGTGAGGGGAAGGCAGTGGAGGTCATCATGTGCAGTGTCAGACGGTGTCCAGGTGAGAACATACATCTTCTATAAATGCAGCAGAAGAATTTCTAATGTAGAGAGACACATGCCTAGATGTGACTGTCAGTGGTCCAATGTTCAGAGGTTGCTTTATGTAGACTGCTGCTGTTTACAAATGTAATTGCATATGAATCACTGTAGTACTTTTGCAACTGCACTCTGCTGTGAAAGGATTTACTCTGCTGTAAACATGCATGCATATAATAGCCTGCAGACCTCTGAATGTTTTATTCATGCTCTCACAGTGGCAGGTAACTGGGGGTCTTGGCAACCATGGAGCCCCTGCAGTGAGACCTGTGGTAAGGGCATGCAGTCCAGAATCCGGCTGTGCAACAACCCCCCTCCAGCATTTAATGGGCCGCAGTGTGAGGGCACCGACACCCAAACACAAGTGTGCAAGGAGAGACCTTGTCCTGGTAAGGAAACTCTCAACTCCTGCCTTCTCTCCAGTGGAAGTAAGAAACATTGCTAAAGGAAACCAACTGATTCTTCTCTTCTTGTGTCCTGCAGTGGATGGAAAGTGGTCATCTTGGGTGAGCTGGGGAGCCTGCAGTGTTTCCTGTGGGGGTGGGACCAAACAGAAGACACGCCTCTGTGCCAGCCCCGCCCCTCAGTATGGCGGCCGGCAGTGTGAGGGTAACGATGTGCACATTGACTTCTGTAACAGCGACCCCTGCCCCAGTGAGTTATTTCAACTTTTATTTGCTCTTAGATCTCGCAAATGCAGCGTTTGTACTTGACAGAACGTCACACATGTCCTCTGTATCTCTTTTTTTACTGCTTTGTGTCAGTCAGCGGTAACTGGGGTCCGTGGAGCAGCTGGGGCAGCTGCAGCAAGACATGTAACGGAGGTCAGATGAGGCGCTACAGGACCTGTGACAACCCCAGACCTGCCAACGGTGGGAGAGCTTGTGCAGGTGCTGACACACAGATTCAGAGATGCAGCACAGCCATCTGTCCTGGTGAGTCAGCGTGTTTACGACTGTGTCAGGGTCAGGGGTCATTGATGCTCGAACAAATGCTCAAAAATGCTTTTGAAGTGTCTGTAAAGTATACTTGTTAAAAGGACAAACCTGTTTTTTATATTTTATAAGTGTTTTGGGTGGTAAAAATGACAATTCTAAGAGACTAAAATAAAACACACGAAATGTCTTTATTTTATTATTCAAGCCTCATTGCTACAAACTGTGTATATTCATTTTTAAGGGATCCCAAAAAGACAAAGTGACAATACAAGTACACTTGTACTACTTACATATATGTTACACATGTATTATTGCAGTTGAAGGTAACTGGGGTCCATGGCAACCGTGGGGAGAATGTTCCACTTCCTGTGGAGGCGGTGAGAGGACGCGTGTCCGACTCTGCAACAGTCCGTCTCCTAGTAACGGGGGCCGGCCGTGTCCAGGAGACTCCTCCCAGCTGTCCAGGTGTAACACTCAGGCCTGCCCAGGTAAGGCATGTAATAAGAGTGCTGCATGTGTGCGTGTGGTTATGTATACATTCGCAGCATTCACACTTAAATCCCTTCTCTTGTTGTCAGGTGGGCCGCAGAAGGCTCGAGGAAGCATCATAGGCAACATCAATGATATTGAGTTTGGCATCGCCATCCTCAATGCCACCATCACAGACGGCAAGTCTGGCAGCAGAATCATCAAAGCCACTATTTCTAATGTACCAAGGACGTTAGGTCAGTTTTACATCAGTTTCATATTTATGTATTTTGTGATTTAGATATTATATACACTGAATCATACAGCCCTCCCTCCAAAAGTAAGTTCTTCTCTTTAACTTTCATAGTAAGACTTAATTCACAACCTTTAAATTCAAGGTCCTGCTATGAGGAAGCTCATTTCCATCCTGAATCCGGTCTACTGGACCACTGCGCAGGAGGTGGGAGAGGCCGTCAACGGCTACACGCTAACAGGAGGCATCTTCAGGCGAGAGACGCAGGTGGAGTTCGCTACAGGTAGGAGGGCCTGTGGGCTGCCTATGCTGTAAAATCTTTTACACAACTGTGTCAGGTCGGTCAGCGGGTTGACTAACATGAGTGACGTGATCGCCAGGTGAGATCCTGAGGATGACTCACATTGTCAGGGGACTGGACTCTGACGGCGCGTTGCTACTAGACATTGTAGTGAATGGACACATCCTACAGCTGCCTTCACATGCCGACATCACCATCAAGGTACACAATTAAGCAATGTGTATAATTTGATTTATTTTTTTTTACCCCTGTTTTAGATATATTTAATTCTACATAGAAATTTATCAAATTTACATGGAAAACAAAACATTAGGAATTTTAAGTTTGTGTGTCATTTAAAGAAAAAAACAAAACAGGAAGTACACAAATACATACTCATATATTTACTTCCTTTTTTTTAAGTTTAGATATTTCAACAAAGAGTGTTTACCTATTTAGCCTGTGTATACAAAAGCAATATATATTTTACAGTACTGCTAACAGTTTTACCAAAGGTTTTTCCGACACATCAGCCACCTTTGGGTTTGTATGGAGTATGGAAATCAATATGGACACATTCGAACCATGCAAGAGATTAGTAAGACTTCTATTTTGAAAAATGTTCTGTTATGTTGTCATTCTGTCTGTCTACTCTTTTTCAGCCAAATCTCTCTGCTCTGCTTTCCGCACGAGCAAATTAAAGTACCAATCTGGAATAATTTGCCACTTTGCAACTGACAAACCAATAAAAGCAATTGATCAGTGTTGCCCATCACAAGAGAGTGGATTGGAACTCAAATTAAAGTGTGTCTGACGGATAGTAAACCACTGCACTGTATACTGTAATAATGTCTGTCTCCCTGACATGTACGCCGTGCTCTTTCAGGACTACACAGAGGACTACATCCAGACGGGTCCAGGCCAGCTCTACGCTCTCTCCACCCGCATGTTCAGCATCGACAAGGAGAGCGTGCCGTACTCCTGGAACCACACCATCACTTATGACCCGTCCAAAGGGAAGATGCCCTACCTGGTCGAGAAGCTGCAGGCCACAGCCATTAGTGCTCACTACCACCCTCTGGAGGAGGTTTTGGAGTACAGCATTAAAGCCAGTATTACCAAGGGTAAGTGTAAAATATCTTGAAATATTTAAGATATTTAGCTTTTGGTGAGACACTTGTTATTCTGCTATTGCTCAGTAGCAGCTTCAGTCCATCTTGCGCGTGTGTCAAAAGTAATCTAAACATAATGTTCACATGTATGTAGGTGATCGGAGCAACCAGTGTCCTCACGGCTTCACTTTGGTTTCTGCCGGGCCGTACTGTGCAGGTGATGCTAATCACAACTCATTATACTGTTATAATTACAGTTAACGCTACTCAGAAATGTGTCTGTTCTGCTTGTTTCCTTATTGTTTTATATTTATATTTCATTTATGTTCTGCAGATGAGAATGAATGTGAGGTTGGGAACCCGTGTTCTCACGCCTGCCACAACGCCATGGGCACCTACTACTGCTCCTGTCCCCGAGGCCTCACCATCTCAGCTGACGGCAGGACCTGTCAGGGTAGAAAACACACAGCCACCTACTGTACCTTAGACTAACAACTGGTCATACATAGCCTTATTAATCCCCTGCTCTCCTCTGTCTTAGACATTGATGAGTGTTCACTGGGGGGGAACGTGTGTCACGACGGACAAGACTGTGAGAATACCATCGGCTCTTACAGATGCGTCATGCGCTGTGGGCGGGGCTTCCGGAGAACACCTGATGGTCTCAGCTGCACAGGTACGTCAACCGATGTAACTGGGCTTTTTTTTTTTCTTTTTTTTTTTAAATTGATTTGTTTCTTTCCAGGTTTCCCAAGAATAATGTGCAACGTTTTGTTTGTTGCTCAGATGTGAATGAGTGTCAGGAGTCCAATCCATGTAATCAACACTGTTTGAATACCATCGGTAGTTACCGCTGCGCCTGTGAGCCGGGCTTTCAACTCAGGAACAGACGCTGCATAGGTGAGACGGTTGAATCTGGAACACCAAACACCAAATAACCAACAACATGTTGCTGTAATTTTTATATCTAAAAAAATAAATAAATCATTATGTTAATATTATAAAAATGTAATTCATTCTAATGTTATTTTTGATTTGAATGTCTTTTCTCTCTGCTCACCGCAGATATAAACGAGTGCAGACAGAGGGTTTGCCGTTCAGATCAGCAGTGTAAAAACACCCGGGGGGGTTACACCTGTATTGACCTGTGCCCCAATGGGATGACCAAAGGCAGGAATGGAACATGTGTAGGTGAGTGTCCAGACAACCTTCAGCAAGAGAGCATGTGCAGAATAACTACTGGCAGTGGTTTACGAAGGCTGGATTTCTGATCGACACAGTGAGTTCATCTGTGTTGGTCTCATGTGGCCTGTTGCAGACATCGACGAGTGCAGAGACGGCACCCATCAGTGCAGGTACAACCAGATCTGTGAGAACACCAAAGGCAGCTACCACTGCACCTGTCCACGTGGCTTCAGGTCCCAGGGAGTCGGACGGCCCTGCGTCGGTACGTACACCTGCTGCGTCTTCTCTCTTGTCAGCTCCTCATCAGGAATGTTCAAAACACGAGTATTTTATAAGATACAAAGAGCTTCGTTTGCAGTGTTTAGGCAGGTGATCGCTCCTTTCTCCGCAGCATCATCCTGTTTCGCTGAAGATATTTGCCTACGCATACATTGTGTGAAGCTATTAAAAACTTCTGCGCTGCTCTTTGCTTACATTTTCCAGCCGCTTTCTTGCTTCTAACAGCAAATCTTTTTTTTCTTTTTAGTGACTCACCCTCACGTAAAGTCTAAAATAACTGCTGTCGTCTACAGTGTAGACATCATATCCTGCCGCTGCTTGCTTACGTTACTAAATGCCGCAATGAAAACTGCTGATTAACTCTTTGCATTAAATGCAAGCGACCTGTTTTTCTTGCAGGGATGTACTGCATGGTATCAGATCCTTTAAAACTCTTAGCTGATGCTACATGTTCTGCACTTGTGTACGCTGTTTGATAACGGTTCGAGGAAAAAGTTAGGAGGGAAGGCAAACTGAAAATGACTAGTTCCTCCTTTGGAACTTTGATGTTAAAAAGACCAGCACCATCTCCTCACACCTCTGTCTGTCACTCTGTTTCCTTTCATTTTCTTCCAGCTTCGACATATCAGACTCTTTTCAACACCTTCATGTTTGAATCTGGCTATTTCCCGGTGTTGCTTTGTGATGGCATACGTTCCCTGTTCCCCCTGTGACATTAACAATGGATGTCGATGTCTGTTTTCACCTACTACTTTATGTATATATATATCTGCCATTAACTTTGGTTTTGTACCGGATATCAATTGTAATCCATATCTGATATCATTCTTCAGATAAGATGTGAAATAGACTCAGATTCTTCTTCAAATCAGCTCTTTTCTGATATGAGAGGTAACACTTCTCTCATTCAAATTAAATATACATGTGTATAGTCTAAATACATTTCTGTCTCAGGGACATGATAATGTATTATTATACAGTGGGGTAATTGACATATCCCCTTTTTTCCCCTCATCCTCATCTTTCTCCTCTCTATCATGGCCCGCACCACCTCATTTGTTCCTTTCATTTAAATATCATCTTTTTTCTTGACATTTTTCTTGCACCTTTCTCTTCTTCCAACTTTCCTCTCTGTCATTCTGTCCTTCGTTTTTTTTTTCCTGGTGCTGGTCTTTCTTTGTACTGAGGGCAGACATAAATGAGTGTGAGCGGCTCCCGCAGCCTTGTGCCCACCAGTGCATCAACACTCCCGGCAGCTTCAAGTGCACCTGCCCACCGGGGCGCCACCTGCTGGGGGACGGCAAGTCCTGCGCCGGGCTCGAGCGGCTGTCCAGCTATGAGAGTTACTCATACGGCTACCGCACGTCTGAGTCCTCTCCTGAGCGCAGCCCCAACCAGCGGCTCTACCACAACTTGGCCTCTCACAGCTACCACTCCTACGCAGCCACCGCAAGGGGGCGCTACAGGAGCCGTAGCCGCAGAGAGACTCGCAAACACGCCACACAACAGGGCCTCCTCGCTTGTCAGCAGGGGTTTGAGCCCAAGGGTGGCCACTGCTTAGGTAACTATGGAGGACAGGCAGGGTTGAGATGAGGGAGATGAAGGAATTTAACAGAGAAGCTGGACTGATTTCACTCCAGCAGCAGTGAGTCAACAGCAATTCACTGCTGCTCGAGGATTTACTGTGAAAACTGTATCATAAGGATACATCCTTTTTGTTTTCTGGTGTTTTCTCTATCATTTAATGGCTATTTGTGTTTGTGTGACACCAACAGACATCAATGAGTGTGAAGTGAGAGACACCTGTCAGCACGAGTGCATGAACACACCAGGAAGTCACAGGTGTCTCTGTCCTGCTGGTTACCGCCTCATGACCAACGGCAAGACGTGTCAAGGTGAGAACCTCGGCCGGCTGCGGCTAGTTTTGAATCCACTTTGAAATTCCGTGAGCGCATAAAGAACTTTGCGTGACATAGCTGCGTCCTGCCGTCATCACCTACATGGATTTGATTGGTTTGTAGACGGGCGCTCGTCTGATGTCACCGTGTTCTCAATTTGGCCGGCAGCCTTTTCTGTCTGAATTGAGCAAAAGAACTTCTGTTGTGGTTCTTTTTCTTATTCTATTGCTCAATGGGCGACGATAACCTACCTCAACTTCCTGTAATTTGTCCAAACGTCCGAACCATCCAAAAAGTGATTTCACACTGCAAACAAACCAAACCATTGTTCAGTTTGATCCGGACCACGACCACCTGTTTTGGTCCAATTAAATCTTGATCCTCTCTGGTCCGTGACGTCTTTCACACCTGCTGTTCTGGTTCAGACCGAACCGAAAAGTCCGAAGGTCCGAACCAAACAAGGTAGGCGTGAAAGCACCCTTCCACCTGTACGGCGTCCATTATTTTGTTGACTCTCAACTATTTAGTTCCATAAACAATGAGCAGAGTCTCTGCACTAAACCGTCCACCTGTGCTCACTCTAGCATGCGAGAACTCCCCTTTGTGACGAGCTGTTTGCTTTATCTACAGACATCGACGAGTGTCTCGAACAGAACATCCAGTGCGGAGCGAACCGGATGTGCTTCAACATGAGAGGAAGTTACCAGTGTATTGACACACCCTGTCCACCAAACTACCAGAGGGATCCGGCCACGGGGTAAATCCACAGAAATCCACTTTCAGCACTCGATCAGGATTAAAGAAAAAAAAACACATCTGCAAACTAAAAAAAAAAAAAAAAATGTGTTCATTCTCAGGGATTTACTTTATGGAACCGTTTTTATTTTTGGATCATTTGAAGCTTAAAAGGCTCAGTTAAATGAAGGAGAAAAATAAACCTGCACAAAGCCGTTGTTGTATCGTATTATGCAGATCGTTTCGGTTTTATTTACAGAATGGAAAATGATGAGTTTCTTTGGTTAAACTGACCATTTACTCAACATGAATCACTGAAGCTGTCACAGTGCAGCGTCCTCTTCCCCCACACACTCAGCATATTCAACTAAAGTCCACTTTGTTGCAGGTTCTGTCTGAAGAACTGCCCCCCGAACGACCTGGAGTGTGCGCTGAGTCCTTACGCCCTGGAGTACAAGCTGCTGTCTCTTCCCTTTGGCATCGCGGCCAACCAGGACCTCATCAGGTTAGTGGCCTACACGCAAGACGGAGTGATGCACCCCAGAACCACCTTCCTGGTGGTGGACGAGAACCTCTCGTTACCTTTCGCCTTGCGAGACGAGAACCTGAAGGGGGTGCTGTTCACCACGCGGGCGCTGCGAGAGCCCCACACCTACCGCATGAAGGTCCGAGCCCTCTCCTACAGCGAAGACGGAGGCATCGAGTACCAGACGACCTTCATCGTCTACATCGCCGTGTCCGCCTACCCCTACTGAGAGCACTTTAAATGACGCGAGAGAAAGGAAAAAAAAAAAAGGTGCGGCGATGAAGTGCGTCCTCCACGTGCAGCACCACTGAGAATGACGTGGCGCGAGAGAGCGGGTGTGGTTTTGGAGAAGTAACCACGTCAGACTGAAGAAAAAAAAACAAAGAAAAAAAAAAAAAGACTTGTATCGAGTGTGTGGGAGAGGCCAGTGGGTGCATACAGCCCTGAAGATGTAAGGAAGTAGTGAATAGAAAGTGAATATAAAACAGCCCGCTGGAGTTTTAACAGGAAGAAACTTGGATAAAACTGGCCAATTAATGGCTCCGATCGCTGGAAACTTCCCTTCGGTCTGTCAGGACTCGGTTATTCAAATGCTTGATATTTTGTCTTGTTAATTTCCCCCGCCCCTTTAAATTTATTTATAAGATTGATTCGATTTGACTCCTTAAAGCCCGAAACGTCCACCACTGGCTCAGAAAGTAGGTTCCAGCCTTTTTTAAGCTGGTTTTTTATTTACATCTACCTATTATTAACTTATTGGAATGTGCTTGAACATGAAAGAAGGGCAGTTCTGACCTTTTTAGTTTAGTCCTCCTATCATCAATCACCAAAGTGGAGGCGTGACTGTTCAGATGTGGTGCTCAAATTAGCGATAGGAAACGTCACATGTCTACATCCTCAGGTAGTGGCCCGTCATACACACAAGTGCCTCAGATAGAAAGCCCGTCCGTTGTTACTGATTACATCATCAATGTAATGCTATAACGCTCCATCCGGTAGCTGATACCAAGATGTATTTTATTTTTTATGACTTGTACATAGGTGTTGTTTTCCTCATAATGTAATGCTATACTTGTACTTATTTTATCCATTTTGTAATAAAAAAAAAAATTATAATAAATGAATACACACATAAAACAGCCCTGATCATCACCGAGTCACGTCTGAAGAGCTAATTTAGGAATTTTAAAAAAAAACTTATTTACAGGATTAAGACAAATTTATCAGAATGCTCAGTGAAGTGTAAGAGTAACTGTCAAGTGGTCACATGATGCATTACATGTATGCTCTGAGCAGGATTAGCCAATCAGAGGCAACGATTTACTCTCCAGCTGCCATAATCTTCTTTAAAATAATCTTAAAACTTTTACACAATTAGAGACAATTTCATTTCTATGATGTTCTTTATCTCCAACAACAATTGTCACATATTAATAAGACATACAAATGTCTAAATGAGAATGAAATAACAGCAAACTGTCTGAAATAGAAATAAGACATTCTGCTGCTGATAGACGGAGAGAAATTTTAAGAATTTATAGATAATTTGGACTCAAAAGAAAATTGATGTCTGAATTATTATTTAACTAAGACAAGGTTAATATATCTGGAGTTAGTTGCTAAATAGGAAAATAATCTGCAGCCATTTTTGTTCGATAAAATAAAAATACATCAAAGAAAACGCAGTGAAGAAAATGCTAAATATTCTCTATTCGCATCTTTTGTCATTAAACTGTAACCTTTTAAGAATAAAGTTTGTAAGTTTGACTGCAGGAATAAAAGTGCACGTATTACTGATATTTTGTTATTGCATGTGAAACAATCCAAAGTCATGACAAAGTTATGATCAGCATTCATACCTTTTATTTTTATTTTATTTTTTTCAAAAAAGCACAAACATAAAAAAGGAATATTCGAGTAAGGCAGTTTGTACATCAGTTTGGTACGTTCCCTCGTCTTCTCGCCGAAGGCTAGAAGAGCATCACTGACCAGAAATACATGAAGCAGAAGAAGAAGTCGTCAGACCCTTTTTCCTGTTTGCTCTCATGTGAATCCAGTCTTTACTGCATTAGAAAAAGGTTTCTAATGTCTGGATGCATCATCACTGATGACGGTATTCAAACATGACAAACCCATGTTCAAATATTAACTGGTGAAAACTCTTTTGAGCGAAACGCAACCGTGATGGGTTTGTGTTTTGTAAAAAGCAACATCCATTGAGAAAATCCACGAGCGAGCGTCACTCTGTTTGGAAATGAGCGGGAACAAAACAAAAATGCTGGAGCCGAGTTCCCCGTGTCACTACGTCTACGTGAGGAGCAAAGCTGAGGTTGCGCATTTTCAAAACTGCAACACACTTTGCTTTCATGTTCATTTACACTGCGTATAGTCGGAAATCCACCGCTTTGTCTTCTCTAATACACTCAATCTTTTCAAGGTACGTTACATTATTCCCATGAAAGCAAAAGAAATCATTTGGCAACAGACGTAATCTGCCCGATAAGGCAGATAAAACATTGAACATTTCCAGTTGTCCTCCTTGTGATAGAAAATGTACGGGTATGCAACTTTGAGCAAATTCGTGTGGTCCTTCCTTCTGTAAGATGCGTCTCTGGTGTGGAGGATTTGTTTTCAAAATCTTACAGCATGAATTTAAACTCAGAATTAATACAAAGATCAGTGACGTTTTCCAGAAGAGACCAAACGAGTACAAAAGACGGGTATGAAATGCTCGACTCAAAGTCTCAAAAATGGGATCATGCAAACCATATATTTTTTGTTTGTTTTTTTAAATCAATTAAATTCTCTCTCCGTTTACAGAAAGACAAAAATATGTATTATCTTACTCACAAGCACGTCGATATTGTAATTTTGATTGAGCGGGGATTTGGCCGTGAGGCAGAAATCATCATTACTCAAAGCAATAACAAAACCAAGAGGATAATGTTTAATCCTAGATTATTTTTTTCCTGTTAAATAGTTAAAAAAAAAAAATCTGAGTAGATATTGCCGTGGTGTTTTTCCTGAAAGTGCAGCTCCTATGAAGAGTACCAGCGGAGCCGCATGATGCCCTGTTCAGTAGCAGAGGGAGCATGAGAAGGTCAGACGTACACAGGAAGTGAGTAACACCAAAGTGGGATTAATAAGGGTGGTGGCGGAGATGCATCGCGAGTAATAATCCTTAACTGGGGCAGCAGGCAGCGTGAAAGGATGGATGATGACACCGACGCCCTCCTCCTCCTCCTCCTCCCCGTCCCGTCCCGCCCCTCCCCTCCCCGAGGTGAACGGCGACACCCCTCCTCCGCCCATCAGGACCAAATCCACCACCCTCCATCTGTGACTGTGCATTTCAGGAGCCTCCCGCTGCTGAAGTGTTGCAGTGAGAGGCTTTACTGACACAGAATCAGGCTTTTATTCCATCAGGAAGTCTCGAATGTAGAAATAACACCGGAGACGGGTGGAAAACAAACACTCAGCGCCAGATTTCCTGAGAGAAGCAAAGCTGGAACCGTCTGTGTGGAAGTCAGCGGAGGATACATTACGAGAAGTTACATCTGCGTTTTTGCACTAGTGTGGGTGTGTGTGTGTGTGTGTGTGTGTGTGTGCGCGTCACTGTGTGCAGCAGTGGTACCCAACGCTTTGACCAAAGAGGGTCGACTTATGTCCACTGGTTTTGACCAGTTCTCTGGTTTGATGTGAGTAAATTTTAGTAGAAAAAAAGGAAAAGCAAAGGTTACAGGACAATTTAAAAAAAAAAAAAAAAAAAAAACAGAATATGACTGTTTTATTCTAGGATTCATCTTCCCTGATTGGGAACCACTGATGCAGACCGAGCACATACTGTAGAGGAATGACGAGGACAGGAGGGTTAATAGATTAGGGAATCTGCAGTAGCACCCTGTGAGGAGTACCAGTGAGGCGATGATCATGCACAGGAAGAAAGAAGAAAATCTGTTTTTAACCCAACGTGACCCAGATCGTGTGTTTTCTCTATTTATTTATTTTTTTTGGTCTTGCCTTGAGCACATCAGGATCTGACTGGGTTAAAAACGTTTTTCTTTTCACTCCCTGTTGCCATCTGTTACATGAACAGCGCAGTACAGTGCACTCCTCTCTATCTGTCAGTGACGTGGAGTGAACTGCTCCTCTGCTCCTCTTTTAGACCGTCTTCCTCGCTGTTAGTACCCTGACGATGCTGCCAACTCCTCCAGCTGCCAGAGCCTGACAACACAGCAAGAGATAAAGTGGTCAGGATTTTTTTTTTCACAGCACTGAAACGGTTAACACCTGATCCCGTGTTCAGAGTTACATTTTACGGCCACGTTACGTCTTCCTCAAACCGGCTCTCACAGTCTCTGTATGAAAGACAATATCGATTTTTTATTTTTTTTTTTTAAACTGGTGATGAAGCGCAATCTCGTCAAATAAACATGACAGACATCATGTTTGAACCACTGAACTTTGATTGGCCGACGATACAAAAAGATCTTAGTCTTGAACCATCGTGGGTGCGATTTCACTTAAATCTCCATCGCCACCACCATCATCTGGAATATCAGCTCTACCTCGAGTCGAGCCAATTCGATCTACTCAGCCAGTGAGGGAGGCACTGGTCTGCTTGCTTTTAGACAAGATATTAAAATACTTTTGGTTCAAGTTGAAAACATAATGTCTGAGCTCATGTCCCGATATGGTAAAAAACAACAACAACAAAAACAGCGGCAGGAATATAACAACACATTTCCTAAAACTCTTAATACATTTTAACAAGCCTGCTTCAATCAGTTAGTTTGTCCGTGTTATGGTGTGACTTTGGTGTCAGTTTGGATCCAAACGATCGCGTTAAAACCACCAAAGTCACACGATAACACAAACCAGCCAATCAAACCAATCAAAGCGGCAGTAGAAAAGAAACTCGCACGCTCTGTGGGGAGGAAATCTGTATCAGTGCAGAAAATGTGACATGATCCTTTTCAGAAATACTGTGACACTGTGAAATGCTTTCTCCCCGTCACGTCATGATTACGTGAGCGAATGACGTGGAAACATTTACCTTTTCGTGCCACTGCAGCAGGACGGCGCTGCTGTTTTCCGACGGCCTCTCGAAGCCTTTGTAGATGTACTTCATCAGCAGGTCCACGCCGTTCTTGTCGAGCGACTGCACCCCTTTCTCGATATCACTGCTCTTAAAGGCACTGAGCACCTTCAGCACCAGACCCTCCGCTCGATCCTGGTCGGGAGAGGGAAGACGGTTAAAGACCGGAGTTTCTACACAGTTCACTTCATTTCTATCCTGATCTGTGGCCTTTTAGTGTGGGAGGTTAATTACTAAACTCCAAACTTATTTTTGACCCCAAATATAAGAAATTGGCAAATTGTTCCGAGTTGGAAAAGGAACTGAAGTCGTTACTAGTTTCATCCTTCATCAGTCTACAGGCCCCCCAAAGTGCCACATTAAAATGCAGTGATGGTCTAAGTGTCACTGGCAATAAAAAACAAAGCTCACCTTGACGCTCTGGTTCTTTGTGTTGATTGGTGGGTTCTTCAGAACTGCTTGTAAAGCCTCCATGAGATTTCCTGTGCAGAGATGGTTAAGGATGCAACACGGCACACAGCAGGGGCCACTTTGTAAAAGGTAACTACTGTATCTACAAGCACCAATATATATGGAAAATACTGCAAAAAGAAAAGCTTCTGACTAGAATCCAGTCAAACCTGTCAGATCATCAGCAGGTTTTTTTTGTTGTTGTTTTTTTTAACTCTACCTGAAACAACATCCACATCTGGTGAAAGTGCTTTTCTGTTTTTTGAAAGGTTAATAAAAGAGCCTCCACTTTCAAACAGGCTCCTCTGTGTCGCAGGGTGTTTACACATTCATTTCCATCTAGCACCCATCAAGTTTAATTAAGATATGATGTGGCACATATATCAAATCTCCTGCCTTTATACAGGCCTACAAAAAAGTTGTCCTGCAAGAATATTCACACGTCTATATAAAGGGAATATATATACCTACTGATGTAACTGCTGTATTGCTTCCTGCTCTTAATAATGAGGAAATACTTCATGGGTGGCCAACTCTACAATCCTCATCTGAAATTTGTTTTATTTCTGCAACTTTAACGAAGCTTCAGGACTCTTATGCTAGATAAAAATCAAGTATCTTCCACAGATCCAGTTGTTTTAGTGTAAACATTTCTGACCTACATCAAAAGAGTTAATTGCACTAACTTTGGAAAGACACTGATAAAGCCTCATTAGATTGAACTAGAGCTGCAACGATGAACTATTTATGTAATAAAACAAATGCTTTGAGCCATTTCTTAAATGGAAAACAATAGATATTCTCATAATTCTGATTCCAGCTTCTTAAATGAGAATATGTTCTGCTTCCTTCACTCCTTCATTACACAAAATGAAGAAGACATTTGAGGCTGCACCCTTTGGGCTTTGAGAAACAGGTGGACGTTTTTCCACCACTTCATGACCAGCCAGCCGATCGATTCGTCGAGCTGCAGCTGCAACTTCAGCCGAGCATTTTTGCACACAATACTCTTGTGGATTTTGTCTCCCATAACATACACAAAAGCAGAAGACACTTCTTGAGAGGAAAAAAAAAAGAGGAAAGGCACCAATAATTCCTTCAAGATATAATGCTGAAATGTGACATATTCCAGATGTTTTCCAGCTCCTGTGTGTTGGATGCAGTCTCTCATGCAGGACTAAAAGGTGATGATATGTTGTAATGCTTCACTCTTGTAACATGAGGTGGGAGGACTTCTTCAATGAGGAAGTGCTGCACTTTCAAGCCTTATAAGGCCTACAAGACAGAAACTAATGGTTGCTGTCTGCTGACTCCACTGCATCACTTCTGTTGTGGCAAAATGCATCCGTTATAGACATTATCCCCCCCCTCCCCAAATTAAACAGCAGCATCAAAGAGGAAATGTTTTTTTTGTGTGTTTTTTTTAAGCAGGTGAGCTAAGCTAACTTAGCAGCAACGCGATAAAGTTACGCGTATTTATACTTCGTGAGTATAAACAGAGAAGTCGTAGTAGACGAATGCAATAACAACCGGCGGTGATTAGACATTACGGACGACCTGTTCCGTCTTGGGAGCGGAAATCCCTGGAATGTGGCTGTCAGACAAGTCCGGACAGCGACTGGCCTGCAAGCTACACGTCCGTGAACGCACCACACACACACACACACACACACACACACACACACACAGCGAGAAGCAGATCAAAATCGCGGCGGGTTTTTCCCTTTAAATCGTGCAGGCTAAACAGGCCGGCGAGATAATCGCGTAAAGGATATTGTCTGATGAGGGAGTCTACCTCTGCCTCGTCAGGACCCAGCTGGTTTTCTCCTCCGTCCTCCTCGTCCACAAATTTGTTCTCGTCGTACTCGTCCACGTCCACTCGCCGGAAGCGGGCGGACACCGTGTTCTTCGACATGTCGGCGGCGGTTCGGGCGTCTTATTCTAAACCGAGAAGGGACACGAGTTCAAGCTCAAGTCCTTTTTTTTTTTAATATATATTTTTTTAGCAGCGCTTTTCTTTGAAACGGCTGTCACAGGCAGGCAGGCGGCTTCCTGGCTCCCTCCTCTTTCCGTCTCGGTTTGACTTCCGCTTACTCACCACAGGTCGCCTAGTGGACACGATGTGCAACTGCAGGTGGCTGGCTGTAATTCATATATTGGCCACCGGGGGGCGATCAAACCTAAGAAATAATAATTTAAAAAAAAAAACATATTCAGCGAGCAGCGCACTGACCGTATCTAATTTGTTGTGTTTTACCTTTTCTATTCAGTGTCACGAATGTACTCTATCCACGCAAGAAATATTTGACTAACCACCAAAGAAACTATGCATAACAAACTCACAAAGTCTCCCATTATTATTTATTCGAACTATAGGTGTTGAATTATATTGCCTGTGATTTGCAGAAGATAAATAAATAATATAACTTATCTCCCTCTGTTTAATGTATGGCAACCAATCAGAGCAAAAACTTTTGTTAATTTGAAAAAGTTGTTGAAAAACAAACAAGCCTTATTTTTTTCAACTATGGAGTTTACGTTTTCCAGATTTAGATCTTACATTTTTTTTGTTTTGAAATTAATTTTTTCATTTTCAGATATTTTTTCATTTTCAAATCTTTGTTTCAATTTCAGATCTTATCTTTCAGTTCCAGACTTTTTGCCATGATTTGGCTCCACATGGAATTTAGGAGGAGTATAGATAGAGATAATGAGTCTGGTTCAGCACAAGGTTTGCGTCACAGATTAAAAAGTGCACACCGTGGACCGTCAGTGTGTGATACTCCTGCATGCAGTTCACTCCTGTGATTGTATGGCAATTTAGTCTGATAAAATCCAGATACATTTTCTCCAGTGATGAATCAGGGAATCTGCGAGAGTGTGCATGTGTGGGGTGGAAGTATTTCTTTAGCTGGATCTTTGCTTGATGACCTGTGTTGACTCCACAGACCACCAAGCCAACTCCGTGATGTCAGGTTTTCCTGCGTCACACGAAAGTGGATTTTTGTTTTTGCAGGAAGTAGGTTAGGTTAGGTAGTTACTTTATTAATCCCCGAGGGGAATTTTTTTTTCGCTACAGCAGCATACAGAAGCAATCAAAAGTAAGACAGACTCTTCGTGTCACTGATGTACACGCTCATCTTAAATGCAGAGGAGGAATAATTTAGAAGAAACACAAACTGTCATATCTAGCTGCCAAACTGCAAGACAAATGGGAAAAAGTTTTGGTGCCTTCCAATCTTTCATGCTCAAACTCAGATGAGCTCATAATAGATGTTAGCTGGGAGTACGGTGATTTAGCCAGAAGTAACTGTCAGACAGTTCATCCATATAAAATATGGAATAAAAACTATCTCACAGTACACAAGCCTTTTCTGGGAAGTCAAGAAAATGGGACAGACCTATGTTTCTTTCATGCCTTTTTTTTTTAAATATTAGAAATGGAATTTCTGATTTCCTTATCTGCCCCGTCTAGACTGCTGGCCCCTCGCCTCAGGAAGCAAAAGGATAACACTGGCTTAATGTTTTTTCCTCTCTTTCCTCCATCACCGAGAGGTACGAGAAAGTGTTGCTCACTGCAACTGGACATGTCTACGTAAGCATGAAGCTGAATACCTCAACTATAATGGACGGTATTCAACTCCCCACAGACTTCCCACACATAAACACACTTCCTTTCTGCTACTCAATGAACACTCATACATAATACCATGCGTCCACAGTTTTTTTCCTTCTCTCTCTTACTGTCTTCCTTCCACTCCCTCTCTCTCGCTATCACTCTCTCTCTCTCTCTCTCTCACGCACACACACACACACACACACACACACGCACACACACACACACACACACACACACACACACATCCTTGCGTGCATTGGTCATGAGTGTCCTCTTTGCAGGCTTTGTGGAGTGCCCCAACCTGTCTGTGCTATGTGAATGACTCAGCACATCAAAAGGTGAGGATGCAGGCACACACATGAGCTTCAAGTGAATGTGCAAATTAAGAAGCGCTGGAAAATTTCAACATGGAGGTCATTTCTTCCTCTTGAAGTGCTGTGCACACAGAGACAGTGAGGCAGTGCAGAAGAGGTGAAAAAGCCTCAGAAAAAACACCTGCATTCTCCAGCAAATCTGCAGGGCGTCGAGCCAAGTGCTTCCGTGCCTGAGAAAAAGCCTAACAGAATAGCAAAGTATCCTAAATACATAATTAGCACTCTCACATGAGGGGAATATTGCTCTTGGATGATGATTCAATTGGGGAATGTAATGATTTAGAGGGTGCTGCGTTGGAGCAGGTCTTCAGAGTGGGAGAGACTGTGTGTGGCTTTCTGGAGTCTGGAGGTGAAAGTGATTCTGATGTGTTGTTTTGTCATATCAAACTGAGGTTAAAGTTACCAATTTAGACTCATACCAGTGATAAACATGTTTTTGGTTTTGAGGTTTAATTACAAGACTCCTGTCTGATTATGAGGCAAACTCGAAATCCTTTCAACATAACCGCTGAAGAAAAAGACATGAAAAATATTCATTTGAGTGTATAAAATACACCTTATAACAGAAACAGGTGATTATCTATTAGTGAAGATAGTTCCGGTTTAATATGCACAGATTTTGAAATATAACATTTTGAGATTTCGGTCTGTAATGCACATGTGAGATGTTTCTTTATAGCACATAAAATGCACCCTGATGTGAATTTCAAAGGCTCAAATTGAACATATTGTCTCACATACTTCTTGGTTTCTATAATTTGGCTTTAATTGTCCTGGTTTGGAGGTCATGTCTCTGAGATTTCTGTGAAAGTGAATTAAATCGCTCGCAGTACCGAGAAAATATCTAAAAATAGATAAACAGAGAGAAGAAAACAATAGAGAGCTTTCATTTTATTTGCCCAAATTTGATAGAAGCTGAATAAACTAATTGGAAAATTCCATTAAACATTATGCAAATTGTGCGATTCTGTGCTAGGCTATGTTTACAATAATACTATATATGTATGCCATATTATATTCCTTACAATCTCGTATTAATCAACTATTAATCCTTAGGCTATGCAACAGGCTGTTTCTGTAGAGGTCAGCGATACTGCCAACAGGATCGCTGACCTCAGCAGTATCGCTGACTCCGATACTGCTGAGGTCAGCGATCCTGTTGGGGTCAGCGATACTGCTGAGGTCAGCGATCCTGTTGGGGTCAGCGATACTGCTGAGGTCAGCGATCCTGTTGGGGTCAGCGATACTGCTGAGGTCAGCGATCCTGTTGGGGTCAGCGATACTGCTGTGCATAACAACAAGGCCACAGGCTGTAACGGTTGATGGCACAACCATTAGTTTCACCTCCTGTCTTTCTTATTTCTTCCGAGTCATAAAACAGGAATAAGTTACTGACCTGAGCAACACGTCCCCACAAAGCAAGACCCCCACTTCGACTAATCAACAAAGGACACATCACCATACATGACTTTTTGGTTCCTGTACTATAAGAAGACTGGGTCAGGGAGGGTCAGGAGGTCAGACTTCGTGAACTGACACATACTTTGTTGTGGTCAGGGAAGCATAGTCTGGAACCAGAGCTCTGTAAACTGATTATTCTGCGGCTGTTAAATAAATATCTTGAAGCCTCACATCTTCTCCTATTGCCTCATTAAAAGAACACGCAGGACTGGGGGCTTACACATATTGGCTTTGTACTAGCATGAGCCCGAGTCCAACAAAGTCTAAAGTGAATAGAGTCTTTAAAGTGGATAGGATGCACTGTTTTGTGTGGTTGGATGACCGAAATAAAACAAACGAATATTCTCTGTTACCTGAGAAACACGTGGATAGTTCTGGTTTTATTTGTCCAGGTTGAGAGATATTCGTCTCTGAGATTTATCAAGCACCCTGCAGCTCTGATGCCATCGGTGTGGGAATGTGTGTGTGTGTGTCAGAGGGTGAATGGGAAACGGTGTAAAGCGCTTTGAGTCTGCTAAGGTCATAAAGTGCTGTATAAGCCACATCATTTACCATTTACTTTCTCCAGCACAATACAGTGGAGATTATGGACATTTTGGGGGGGCTGTCATGTTTTAAAATTTGATTAAAAAAAAAAAAAAATTAAAAATAAAATTAAAAATGATCTTCCTGCAATCAATATCTCCATCACCTTCGGTAATTCTCTCAAGGGCAGTTTTTTTTCAGTTAAGGGAAGTTGGAACTATTCAAGGAAATGAACCTTAAAACGTACTTGACAGTGACCATAAATACATTTTCATCTCTTGGGGAGTACTCAGAAATGTCAGAAACTGATGTATTATTATTGAAAACAAAACTAGAGCTCACTGGACCACTTCCTTTTTATATAATTTGGGTCAAGCAAACCTTGGTTTCATGTTAAATGGTAACTTTTATACACTACAATGACTAATAGTCAGTAAGGAATCTAAAAAAATAGTCGTGATTTGCACATTATTAAAGTTGGGGGAGTCATAAGAGACAGATGAAAAAAGAACGATAAAAAAATCAAAGCAAAATTCAATCTCACAATGCAGCCAACTGCTTTCATGTGAACACCCCTTTTGCAAATCAACATAACCTTATTGACATAATCAGTTTTATGCACTCAGGCGTCAGAAGGCTCCCTCCACAGCCACAGGGGACGGTTTACAATCATTTTTGAAGGCTGAGAACTGACGCTTATGTGTAAAATGATGCAAAAGCACCGTTTAAAATTTAAAATATTTCACACATGCATCAATATTGAAATGATCTCATCACACTTTAAATGGGTCACTTCAATCATTTTATAGTGTTACAAAGAGTAGGGGAAAAAGTTTGCGCTTTTTTTTTTTTTTCTAATTCCTGTTATTTAAGATTTGTTCGATTAGTGGAATATCAGCAGAGATTAATCCTTTCTCCCAGAGTCTTAAAAATATATGAGTCAGTCAAAAGGAAACAGAACACGGTGGAGCTGCAACTCGGCACTTTTTCCTCAGTTGCTGTATTATTTCAGGAGGGGGCTCACGGACGTGGGAAAGATGTCAAACATTTGAACAGAAAACATTACGCTTGGCATAAATTCTGTCTTTTTTTTATTGTCTCTTACCGATGCACATAAACATTACTCATGTCATGCTTTGCCAGTTATTATACAGGTGATGATCTCAATGATTTCCTAGAACTGGCGGTTTAGCATCTCGTGACGTGTAAACATCATCAAAGTTTATAATGTATGGAAAAAAAATCAAACTGCTACAGCTCATTGTTGTTTTCTAAAAGAATTAACCTTCTGCTATAAAGAAAAAAAAAAGTAGGATTACTCAGAAGTTGACAGGATGTTTTCATAAAAATGATCGATGCTTGTTTTGTACACAGCCCATACATCTTTATGACACTCACATATGTCTGTTATACATGTACAGCCAGCAGGTGGCTAGCTTAGCTTAGCGCCACTACAATAATCGCTTCTTTTAGCCTACAGCAGGTGTCTGTTTTTGTAAAAAAAAAAAAGCTCTAAAAACCCATTGTACATTGTGTAAACAGCAGACACATGTATGAGATAGCTGGAACTGGAGCAAGAAGCTTGTAAGTGGAGCATTTAGCAGCATTATGAAGCAGAAATTTCCCTCAGAAGTTGATAGAGCCTAAAAAAAAAGAGTTAAAAAAAAAGAGTGAATACTGTACTTAATGCTCATAAGGAAGAATCGCTCTTCTCATATAAATCTATGAAAGAAAGTGAATAAATGTATTACCTAAAATATCAAACCGTTTATTTTTAAAAGAACACAAGAGGAATACGATTACCTATATAACAAGTAAAATAATAATTAAAAAAAAACAAAACTGACCCAAATCGCCTGCCAGAAAAATCTAGTTTGAATTCCTGCAGAATGACTACAGAACAACCTTTTATTGTTATCTCAGTTTCTTCCAAAACAACGGGGCTGAAACATGAGCACATAGGGGTCAGAGGAGCTTCCGTGTAAAATTCCACTGCTGTGTGTGCAGCCTTCAGGCCCCCGCAGGTGTAGGTGTAGTGTGTCAGATTCCAAGCCTCCACTGCTGCAGGTGTAGGTGTAGTGTGTAAAATTCCACTTAGTGCCGCAGAGAGCCACTGTTTTCAGCTGCGAGCAGGTCTCGTGATGGCAAACAGCACTCCACCCAACCGGCCCTCACTTTGAGTCAAAGGCCAGCGAGTTGGGTTTGTTGAAGGAGGAAATGGCCACACGAAAACAAACTGTACATGTATCTAAAAGGCACCCTGAAACAACATGGTCAGGCACATAAATACACCTTTAACCTCCTGGAGAGTGAGTGAGAGATAGAGAAGAAGAAGCCCGGCCGTTTCTATGGTATCAAGTTTTGTTTTTCCAAAATGGTGGCTTTAATGAGACACTCCCTACAGGGGAGTGCTCCCTCCCTGTAGGTGGGTAAACATCATTGAGATGTTTGAGGTATCCAGAGGGGGTGCACTTGGTGTGTTTAGGAGTTGCCATCAAACAAAACCAATGGTTACGAGCTCTCCGTCCATGTTTTTCAAGCAGGATTACATGTTTAGACGAGCCATCCGTAGGAAAAAAAAACAAAAACACAATGATATGCATACTCTGCAGTCGCACGATCAGCACGGAAAGAGTTCAGCCCCCAAACAAATACAGTACAGGTGAGGTTTCTGCATTCTCACAGCTCCAAGCTAAATTTTGCAACAGCATGGCTGAACACAAGTCATTGGCAAGATACAAATGCAGTTTCGTTCCAGGCAGCATGAACTCAAGCCAAGAGGTCCGTATGAGAATGTTGCAAGTGGATAAGAATATTTACATGATGTAATAAAGTGAAGTGGATGAACACATGCATCTGAAGTGGTCATTTCTTTCAAACAGGATAAAATAGGAGAGATATAGTTTAGGATTCTCATAAAAACCAAAAGAAAGGATTCGCAATAAGTCTTGTGAATCTGTAAGGGAAGTAACAATCCAGTCGCACTGCAGGGTTTAGTGAGTGCTGATTTTCAGCATCTAGTCTTTCTCACAGCCAGCTGGGAAAGTGACAATCAGCTGCTTGTGATCAATAACAGTTCTTCCATCAGTCACATTTGTGCAAATAAAACCAGATGAAAATTCCGTTGTAGATGAATGTAATCATAAGACTTTTATCAGAAACTTTATCAGAGACGAATCGCAAAACCATCATGATTAAAAAGAGAACAGAAGAAAAACAGCCAGAGAGCTTTTTCCAAAAAGAAAATGCTTCACTTTAAGGCAACAAAAATCCCTAATCAAAGTCTTAGTTTCAAACTACTGCTTATTATTTCCGAGATGATTCAAGGGTTTTGCGTGAGGATCTCTTCTGAAAAACTTATTTTTCGGGATCTCACTGAGGGAGAAGGGAAGGGAGAGGCGTGAGGGATTCTCCTTGCGGGACACGATGCAGTCCTTGATGGCATCTTTAATAACCTGCAGGAGACAAATTTACATGGGATTAAATCCAAAGTACCATCTTGCATTTTCAATGAGGAAGATTATGATGCTACCTTAAATCCACTGGACCATGAGGGTTGATCAGAAAGTTCAGGGACTGCTACTATTACGCGCGAACAGTGCGCAGAACCATGGCTGGCATGGAGCACAAAGAAGCGATAACCTTCATGAGTAAGTACTCCAAGTTTCGCTGCTTGATCAAAATGAGCTCCTGAGTTTTGTGAGCAGTGGACCATGTGCGCTTGCGATCTCTCCGGGGATATGACCCCAGTGTACACATCAAATTATGTGTCAAACTCTGGAAATCGTCAACGTAGATCCTTAAAATGCTTCAGGAAGCCCACAACAATGAAGCAATGAGCTTGGAAAGGTGTTTTGATTGACATTTGCGTTTCAGAGGAGCGGAACATCACTGTCCAAAACTGAAAAAGGCGCATCAGGTGTGGAATATAGATCTGCTTAGTGCATATGAGGGCTCATATGTTGTATGCTCGTTGGTTGTCTTCCACCAAAAACTCATGTGTATTGATGTATCCTTTGTTGGTTGGTGGAGGTGGGGGTTGTCTTCCTTCACCCCCTGGAGTCCTCCAGACAGCAGTCTGTTCCTGTTAATGCCTCAAAGAACAACAGTATGTGACTCCACAGGTTGCAGACCCCCTCCTGTGACCTTTTGGTTTGGCCAAGCAGTATCACTCTCATTTACATGCACAGCCTTTTGTCTACACCTTAAGATTGGTAGTTGATGGTACGACCTATATGTAAGTGATATGATGTGATATATATATGTGTTGTATTATTGTGAACATAACCTAGCACAGAAGCTCAAAATATATACTGACTGTAAGCATTGTAGAACACATTGCTTATGCAGGAACTTATCACGTCGGGGTCACGTGGGGTGCAACTCACTATCAGATCAAAAGGGGGATGTGGGTCAAACGGAGGACAGTGGAAAAGCACTGAGACAAACATATGCAAATGTTCCCGCCTCAACGTATGTAACACCTCTTCCTATAGTATAAGTGTATGTGCCGGAAAGGGGGAGGTCAGACTCCAACAAAGAGACCTCTGGTTGATGTTGGGCTCTCCAAGATGTCTTGTATGCTATGCAGGATGTCTTGTATGCTATGCTTAATAAAAATAAGCTAAGACCGGAAACTGCCTAAAGACTGCCTCTATCAACGGACTCGGGGAAAACAATTGGGGATACAACACAGGTCAGACAGATGGGTTTTCTTTGGCATTCACAGGGTTGTGCACCGTGAATTCGTCCCCCATGGTCAGACTGTCAACAAAGAGTTCTACTGGAACATTGTGAGACAAATGTCAATGCGGCAATAACAACACAATTGTCGCTCTCCGCCACCTCTACTAACATGCTGATTATTAGCAGGTACGTCTACTTGTTTAACGAAACAAACATTTACTAATTTACACTAAACACCAAGTACACTTGACATGGATTGGAAATTCATTAGTTTTGCAAGATTTTGTAACAACGTACGTATTGGACAAATTTTTTTTTTTTATAAAGGCGCTACATGGGGAGTAAAGTGATTCCCAATGGTTGCAATTCATCCTGAAGGGAACATGAAAGTCTAAAGGGAACATGAAAGTCTGTACCAAATTTAATGGCAAACTATCCAACAGTTTTCAAGATAATAATTGAAAAGTCACAGATGTAAAGCTCATGGCTACGTTATAGTAAAAGTCAAACACGAATCTTGAATCCACATTCAAAATCAGAAGAGTAATATCAACATCAATACAAAATTTCCCAGCAATCCATCAAATAGTTCCACAAATAGTTCAGTCTGAAATGAACGGGCGGCCTGACTCACTTTGCTCGCCTGACTAAAAATGTAGACCGGTGCTGGTGATTTGATTTGACTGATGCTGTGAACTGTGCTAAAATCTGCCAATCAAGGTGTTTAGAAAAAATATCTTTAATGGCAGTGTACTTCTGTCTGAATGAGCTGACCATTCAGTGAAATCAAATATATTGCATCACATCTGAATCATTACCCAGCAGCGGACTCAGACTTTGACTCATATAGAGTGAAAGTCTGTGTCACACCTAATGTAAACATGCCGAGGCTTGTATCATCCGGTCTGTCATAGTCTTCTGGGATTAAAAATGTTTGATGTTGCACAATTAAATAATATGTGTAGTTACAAAGCAAAAATGCAAAACGTCCTGACTGACAACATTGAATGAAAGCTGATGAACAATGAACGGCTGAGGAAATGCCTGAAAATCAGTCAGCCTCAGTGATCTGTTTAGATAAGGTCATAATCACCTGCTAAACCCTGATGACCTTGAGTCTTAATAACTGCAACACTTGAGGGTGGATCAAAGACTTCAGAGACCATTTATATAATGCTCTACCTGGGTGCAGCACAGTGATGCAATGGAGCAGGAGGAAGCCACAACTTTCATGAGTAAGTATACCAAGTTATGTTGCTTGATCAACAGCAGCACCTGAGTTGTACATGTGGTTGTGACCACTGGTCTGGGCGTATCTGCACATCAAATTTTGTGTCAAACTTGGGAAATCGGCCTCGGAGACCACTTTGCTGGGTTGTGCACTGTGAATTGGTCCCGCGGAGTCAGGCTGTCAACACAGAGTGCTATTGTGATATTTTGAGGTGTCTAAGGGGAAACATTCAGTGTGAACAACCCGAAATGTGGCGCACTTGAGTTCTCCAACATGACAAAGCACCTCTTCACAGTGTGTTGAACATGTACAGGTTTCTTACCTGCAACAACACAGTTGTAGCTCCCCACCACCTCTCCAAGGGATTTGGCTACCTTTCTGTTCCCCAAAGATTTGACACAAAATTTGATGTGCCCTCTGAGCTCAAGTTTCACCTCCATGGTGGAGTTCCAAATGTGCCAGTAGTCACAAAAAACTCAGGTGCTGATGTTGCTCAAGCAATCAAACTTGGAACAGTTACTCATGACAGTAATATGCACATCGCTGTACTGTGCTCCGTTTGAGTGAAATAGTCTTGGAACATTTTGATTGCCCTTCGTATCCTGCAAACATCTCTATTGCTTCTTGTTGTTTGATGCCAAAATCTTTATCTATTCCAAACTTTGCTACTGCACCGAACTGACCTCCAGGTTGTTGAGAGTGTTGAACTCCATCAGGTCATGAAGTCGAGTGAACGCCTCGTTGGAGTACTGGAAGTTGAAGGTGGAGAATGGTGACTCAGGGTCATCAAAGATGTCAAAATCTGCCAACTCCTTCTCCTTCTCCGCCTCTCTGGGAACACCTGGGAGTAAATGAACAAATATGAAAGTAGGTAATAACCAAGATCCACAAAAACTGACCGATCCACAGGGATGAAAACTAAATATATATGTTAAGTTTATCTTGGAATCAGTAACAATCTCACTCCAAGTTCTAAGCTTTTCCCACTTTTGACCGTATCATATGATCTTCATCAGCAGTTGGAAGCACTCTTGTTCATGTTGGTTTAAAGGTTGAATTTCTAAATTCAATCCCGGCCTTCAACACTACAAAATGTATTGGTTTTGATTGATCGTTTTATGAAGGTCAAGAACAACTGTGAAGTAACTTACAGTTTCAGAAAGGCCACCTGTTGATGTGAGCCTGATTTCTCAGCACAAACTTTAAGTGATTCATTCATAAATACACAGCCAGTTGAGCAAGAAAATATTGTGTTTGATCTACGACCCTGCATGCTTTAGGTTCAACCTTATTTGTAGTGCAGACAATGAATTCTTTACTGAATAGAACAAAGTTTTGGAAAGACTTGCAAGAAACTGCTCTTTCATTACAAGGAACGTTTTCATTTCTGTTATTCTTATGAAATTAGTTTAATAAGATATACTAAAGCTCCATTTACTATTGCAGTGGATCTTTTAATAGCATTTCCTTGTTATCAGTGGGTTGAGTTTTCTCAGCGTCATTCTATAAACCAGAGGTCAAGACTGACTGTCTGCTCAACATTACAAACAGTTTACTTTATTCAATCCTGATTCACCCTGATGAATCAGCTGTTTTTTGGGGAAACCTAAACCGTGATCGTAAATTTCCTTTTAATGCATAATTGCAGGCGTAAATATGTGAGACCTCAGGCAGGAAGAAGGTATAGTTTAGAAAATGCAAGTATATTGTCATGAGCTGATACCGGAATTCCATTTATGGTGTAGTTCCTCCAGATGTCTTTTGTGTTTGAGTGCCAATCCATGACATAACATCCATCAACAGCCAGCGAAAGTATATGGGCAGATGACCTACTGAATGTAAATGGAAAGTGTGTCTTCGTATGGCTCTTGATGTATGGACTGTTCATACACAGAGCTCTCCCACTGGAGCGAGAGATTCCCGACCAGGACCTGGTATTTCACTTGAGCAGGTCATAAAAGGCAGAACACACTGCGGTTCACTCCTACGTGTGCACACACACACACACACTCACACAAAGGCAGTCCGTTTCCGCTACAAAAAAAACACAGTAATCCAAAGCAGATGCTCTTTATATGGGTCACTCAGATGAGGGGACCCGAATACAGCTGAATTCCATAGTGCAACTTCGAGGAAGAAATGCCTCATGACAAAATACGATTACAACAATACCTTTGTGTATTTTCCCCCTCACACATGCTGTTGAAACTCCCACATATGCACATACTTACCGGGCGCTTTGAATTCCCTGAAGTTGATGTTGACCAGGACAAAGTGGATGATAGTCGGGCAGTTCTTCTCGCCTTTCTTTGGCTTGAAGACGTAGCATTCCTTCAGACCCTCGCGGTCAAAGACTTTCGGGTCGATCTTGGGGAATGGGAGCTTGTTCATCCGAGCCCACTTCTCTGCTAACAGGAGTTCCTGTGGCATATATACAAGTTAGAAAGCTTTTCTCTTGATTTCCTCTGTGTGTGGATCATTTTTAGTAGTTCATGACAGTAAAAAAAAAAGTCCAATTCTGACCTTGAACGGGGGGCTGGAGTCGCTCGGTCGTGCAGAGAAGTCAAAGGAGATGATGAGGTCGACACCTCGCTCCGGCCGCAGGATGAGGGGGTATGGAAGGTTGTAGGTCAGGCCACTGTCCACTACGTGGATCTTCTTACTCTTCACATCCAGAGGCTCGTAAATACGATCAAACTCATCAGGATCTGAGAAAATGTCCACATATTTCAGTATTATGTATATTGTGACTGGATACAATTCCTAAACAGTCCCAGATAGGATTATCAAGTAACTGTAGCTTGAATCAAAACCACACGACGCAAAATGATAATGTCCTGTCCTGTTTTTCATATCCTTGACTGCAACACAAATTTAACAGCATTAAGTTGTGCATCATTCGTCATTCTTGCCTGTTACAGCGTCCACCTCCTCTTCAGGGGTAGTGGCAAGGTTCGTGATCTCACTGGCTGGAGAGAACGGGATGTTGGTATTTAGGTTCAGGCCCAACATGAAGTTATGCACCTGGTAAAAAGTTGACAAAGCATTTGGATGGTGAGAGAAGCCGGTTGTTGTGAATTTTAATACAAGAAAAGTGAAAAGAAATTGCAAAAAAAAAGCACATGCAATGTTTTGTATGGACTGTAATATATTGTATAATATATATACTGTACTGTATATACTGTGCATTTTATATTTTATATTTATATTTTATATTTTTTACTGCTATTTTACTGCTATTTTATTGCTTTTCTATTATTCTATTATTATCTTATTGCTTCTGTATGCTGCTGTAGCGAAAAAATTTCCCCTCGAGGATTAATAAAGTAACTACCTAACCTAACCTAACCTAACCTACCTAACCTAATATAATTTCAGGGTTTAAACATTTTCAAGTACCTTCCCAGCCCGACCCTCCCTCGTGTTGAACAGAGCGGATTCACTGAAGAGAGAGGTGAACATTCGTTGAACCCAGCTGGCCTCAGCAGTGCGACTAAACTCGTCCTCTGCCTCCTGGCTTTCTGTCCCGCCTGAACGTCAAAGTAATGACAGAAAATATGTTGTTAAATGGTGACAAAGGATTACCATTCAAAGGAGCATTGCAGAGGATTTAGTGGCATTTTGTGGTGACGCTACAGGTTGCAACGAACTGAACAACTATGGTGGAAGCAAAATTCTCCAAAAACGTGAAAACACAAGAGCCAGTGTTTGGTTTGTCCCTTCTAAGTTCCTGTCGCAACATGGCGGTGCAACGTGACATGACTTGTAGAAGAAGACCCCATGTAGATGTTAGGGCTTGTTGTGAGGTAATGAAAACATGATTCTTAGTTTGAGGTGGTTATACACTAATGAAAACGCATTTATAAATATTACATTCCCACATAATTGCTAATGGTTCCCTCCTAGATCCTACACAATGGTCCTTTAAATGTAATAATAATAGTGTGGTGGCGGGGTGTGGTTAGCGTAGCTGCAGGGGGGGAAGGTGTGGGGGGAGTGGTTCAGGGAACGGTGCCGGGAGAAGGATGAGTGGTACAGCTGAACTAAATCAGGATGATTTCTCTCCTTTTTAAGTGAGCAGGACCTGGAGAGGGGGAAGGGGAGACAGAGACGGAACGGGCGTTCGGAGGCAGGGCAGGAGAGCGCCGACACAGAACATTGGTGTGGGGTGAAGGGGAAATAAAAAGGGCATTTCCAACGAACTGTGTGACTCAGCGGGTCGTCTATATCCACGAGGAACACGCGCATGCAACAAATAGTGATAATACAAAGAAAAAACTAGGGCAGCTGCTGAATGCTAAAAAGTAAGAAAATGTATTATGATATGTATACGATTACAGGAAGTTGATTGAATATCTCTGAATTTTAAAGAATCTCAATTACTGTAAATTGTAACAAAAAGAGCCAGAAGGGATTACCTGAATAGAGGTTATTTTTTTTTTTATTAACAGCCCTTTTTGAAAATAGTTTAACTCTTTAGTAATACTTTAATAATTTTCAAAGTCAGTTTCTTTAGAGCAAAAGTCTTTTGACTACTCATTCTTCATCTTCCTCTGGCCCTTCCTCTTTCTATTTATAGATCGCTCTAAAAATTCACTCACATGTTCACACTTGAGAAAAAAAGAAAAAGCATTTACTTGCTAAAATATTGCTTGAAAATTATTATTGATGAGATAATCAAGAGCAGAAAACACCCCATCACGGCATTTGTACACCTAAAAGACAGGTGGAGAAGCCATTAGAAGTGAAAGCTTGTTGATCAGCACTTTTTCACATGTCGATCACAGCAGCTGTTCTGATGCAGCTGTGTCACAGCAACGGATACAAATGGGAAACATTACCACAACACTTTAAAATGTGTCAACTTTGCCTCAAACCCATCAGTGTGTCAATTTTTTTACTGACACCATTTAAAGTCTGTTGGACCATAGAGAACTTGATAAATCTACACAACAAAGACTCCTTCCGTCTTTCTCACCTTTGCGTGGCACATCATCATTGTCCAGACTGTCCACTCCGACAATGTGCTGTGGTTTGATCTGCTCTGTAAGACACAAGACAATGGCACTCTTCAGGTTTCAAAAGAAGCATGTTAATATCATTCAAGGGTATTTGACATTATCAAATTCACTTGTAATATATATCTCTATCAAAATAAGTCCAGAAAGAAATGTCATACACCTGATACACCAATACATTCTTCAACTAAGTGGAGACTTTCTTCGCACCTTCGAACAACCAACTCATTGTCGCAGTGCGTCTGAACATATAAAGGTCACCCGAAACAATTGCATTCAACGAAAACAAACATGATAGCCAAAACCTTCCCACTGCTGTGGTAACATCAAACAAACACACACGCACACTCATGCAACATATCTTAAATTGTTAGGTGATAGTGAGTTAATTATTTTTAAAGGTGCATGGGAAACCCACTGCTGTCAAGGCAAGTGTGTGAAAGATCAGAGTAAGATTTGACAGATGATGACAAGATCCAAGACACGACTGAATGTCTATTTCAGTTGGATGTTGTACCGTGGAGGATATTTCATCAGTAGATACCAAAACAAAGATATTACCTTCTTTATTACAAACACAAAGTAGCTATGACTAACAATGGAAATTTGATGTTATGTTGAAGACATGTTTCAAGATCCGTAGTTTTAAAATGTACTGAAGCATATATACAAGTAATTTATTGGCGAATACTTCCAAGAACAGAAAATAAATTTTGGATTACCACGAATATAGTTAATTTTATGAGATTTTATCATCTTTTATGTAAAAGGAATTCAATTAATGGCATTTCTTGTCTACTTTATTTTTTATTTACGTCGTACACTCACTCTTATCTGAGAGGAAAAAGTCCTTCTAGTGGCCAACAATCATATTAAACAGTTCCTTTAGTGGCTGGAGCTTTCAGCAGGTCAAGAACGTATTTTCAGTTTTTACATTTGAAGCCAACATGTATAACGAGATGAATGTGCTCAGAAAAACAAACATTTGGCCATCTTCAATTAAATGACAAACAAGCAAACTCCATCTGCTGATGAAGATCATGTGATATAATTGAAAGTGACCTTGTGGTGAGACTGTTTCCTCACTGATTGTTTACAATTAACCTCCTTAAGTCAGACAAGTGTCGGTCTGTCCAAACATACAGAAAGAAAAAGACAAAAATATTACCTAGCTCCTCCTCCATGGTGCTGCCACCAACTGTGTCCTTGACTCCTAACACTCTGTTGAACAGAATGGAGAAGGCGCTTCCCCACACACCTGACATCAAAAACATCTGTTAGTATCATGAAAGGATGCCTGAGTCTTTTATTAAAAGCTGTAGATTAAAACATCTTTCTTACCCATCAGAAAATGAAGAGGGTTTTCCTCGTATTTTTTCACAACAGTTCCCATGAAGAACTTGCTTCCAAACAAGTCGGGAGTCATGAAGGTGCCATACTTCGCCATCCCAATTTCATACGGGCTGAACTCCACCCAGTCTGCGGGGTCGGAATCTCAGCGTTAATGTCACAAAAATGAACACATAATCACCATGTAATATTCATAAAGCACCTGATTACTGATCACAGCAGATTAAAACTCTGGCAAACAGGTCGCATTTGTAAGTTAAAAAGATCATGCTCGCAGCTCTGTAAGGTTGGACTGAGGCACAGCATTAAGTTAAATAAAAATGTCAGCATGCTAACATGGTCACAGTGACAATACTATGATGTTGATGAAGGTTTAATCATTACCACGATCACCAGCTTAGTTAGTCTTAATATTATAGCCTGAAAGCAAAATTCAGGGAACACCAGAGTCATTAGGGTTCATGCCCTGAGGACCATGAATGTTTTAAAAACTTTTGTGCCAATCCAACCGGTAGATGTTGAAATAAAACACTAGAAATGTTAGAAATTTGTCTGGTTGGTAGTTTTAGAGGAAAAAAATTCCTCCTCTGGGGACCATGACTGTCTGCACAAGATTTCATGCCAATCCTTCAAAAGAGCTGATATTCCAACCTGGACCAGAGTGGTGAACCAACAGACAGACCAACAACGCCATCCCTACAGTCATGCTGCTAAAATGACTGAGAAGAATTTTGCAATGTTTACATGGTCTGCAGTCGTGGCAGAGGTGGACACCTTTGAGTCAACACTCTGGAATAATATTACCCAAACTTCAATTGGGAAAACGTGTTTGAAATAACAAATAAGTCATTGTCAGCACGTTCGCACATGTCAAAGGCAAGTACACAATCCCCCAAACACTGTGTCTCGCTCTGTAAATTCTGTAGATTTTCAGAAATGGTGTAATTGGTTGCACATTCATGCTGTGAATCACCTGTTCACAAGTGCAGATACTCAAATTGTGGCCATAAAATGATGCATATGGTCAGCAAGAACACTCAGAGAATTGTAGAGTAGTAATCTTCTCTAACATAGTATTTTTCAGTCGTTCTAAGCTTGAACCATTCTCCACTGACCTTTCTCATTACCAAGGCGTTTCCATCTCTAAACAGCCACTTACTGGATGTTTTTTTGTTTTTTACACTCAGAGTGAACTCAGAGGCTGTTGTGTGTGAAGATTCTGGGAAACCAGCAGTTTCAGCAATACTCAAATATAACCTATACATTATTAACTGCAGGGCTCTGCATTATATAGACTCAGAAATAGTCTGTACATTGTCATCCACATTATATTTTATTCTAACTATATATTTAATTCTTAACTACTGCTCTTTTTTCCGAACATATATTTCTACTATAATGTCTACAAGATGGTGTGTCCTCTAAATAATTTTTTGAGTGAGTTTTGTGTTGTTTTTTTCCAAATATCTAGTGTCAAAGTCTAGTTTTGTTTACATGGAATATAATTCTAAAATAAATTGTAAGACCGAGGGCATGACAGTATTCCAGTGAAGAAGTGTTTACTGATTTCAGAGCATCTGAGCAAAATATTACAAAGTTGTAAACGGTTGTCTGCTACGTACAGCGTGCTATACAGACAGGCACAGTGCACAGTACACATGGAGTGACTGGAAGTGTTGAGGGCAACAAGTGTCCAATTACCAATGTTACCTTTCAGACAATAATTGCCTTTTAAATGTGCTGATTATTTCACAACCGAGCTTTACTTAAGCTGTCTTTTGACTGGAAGGTATTTTCTGTTGATCCAGGTCATAAAGAAACCTGACACTTTAAGGAAGAGGAGACTTAAAAAGAAAAACGGAACACAAGGTCTATTTTAGTCACATTTTTGAAGAATTCATACTGGCCTGTCTACTTCTTGGAAGTCATTTTTAGGTTTAGGTGTGATGATGAGAACCAAGAATAGAAAAACATGTAAATCTAGATCGGGTGCAAGTTTGGCCTCGCCCTAATACATATTAAAGTGACACAATATTAGCTCTTCATCAGTCAGAAATAACAAATAGCAGACTTGGGGTAAGTTTTCTATTGTGTTGTGACCTACACCCTGAGTGAAGGAAGGATCTCTACAGTATTGTTGTCACTGTTTTCTTTGGCTTCATGAGCTCCTGTCAGTGTGTTTCTTTAATTTTCGTTTCTATCCATGAACTAAACAGACAGTTAAAAAGACATGTTTTGCTTTTAGATTACCATCTAATTTTGATTTTTGAACACACATTTTTCTCAAGAGCCATTTCAGTCTGTATATAGCTTCCAATGAAGGAGGATGTTTTGACACAACCTGGAATGGATTTTATAGTTGAAATTAGGACATCAGCTCAGACTATTTAATTTTACATTGTACAGAAGAGCTCCAAAAAGTGTCCCCAAAGAAATCAAATGAGTCTTACTGTTTTACTTTACTGTTTTTTGGTTTTTAAGCCAGTAAATATTCAGCGATCTATCCAGGATCACTTGAGGTTCTTGTGCTCTTTAATTGTATTTTTTTTATTCAAATGTCTCAGAGTTTGACTGAAGTGCAGTTGCTGTTGAGGCTACATCGACAAAGAGGAAGTACTGGGAGTAGCCATCATGGCCTTGTGCACCCTACTTAGTTCCTTGATATAGCTCGGTTGCTATCTGCCACCGCAGAGCCGCCATTAGATGACAGCCCACCACGTCATGTCACATTATTAATGTTCATGACATTATAAGGAAATGTACTGCTTGGTTATTTTGCATGTTGCCACATGCATCTGATCATCTTTAGTTACTCATTACATATGCAAAGTAGTTCTGTGAGGGATGTGGGGTCAATGCAACACATAATTTAATATAAAATCACCTGCAGACACTCATAAACACCCAAACAAACAAGAATTTACCCGCAAACATGAGCTCAGACACATCTGGCTTGACATGCAGACATGTGAAGAGAGGAAGAGGACACTGGGCCTGGTTTATTTTATCCTGGATGTCACTCAGCTTGATGTCCATCCTCTGATAGGAGAGAGCAACTCTCTTTTAGTCATTTACACTCACACATGTTCATAAAGTATTCTTAGGTTGTAGGGGTCAAATTTCTACCCCACTACGAGTGCATGGTTATATGTAAATACAATTTTACAAAAAAGTTGTGAGGAAGAAAAACAAACATGTTGAGGAAATGAAAGATGAACTGGACTGACGCACTGGTGAGAAAAAAAAATCAGACAGAGAAGTATGGAATTTTAAAAAAAATGCAAATAAATAGCAGCAGTGCGTTGTCTCTTACCGCTGGTATAAGCGTCTCTCCTATTAGCATACCGAAGATATCGGTGAAGGTAACGGGCTGCCCTAAGGCCTTTTTGGACCACAGAGCATGGATGTAGTTTGTGATGTGCTGGGGCAGCAACAGCCTCAGCGGGTTACTGCTGACTCTCTTCATCAGCTCATTGTTGATGTCCTTTGGGCCTTTATTTGGAAAGTCACAGTGGGAGTAGAGAGTAGACATGTACCTACAGGGATGAAGAGGGAGAAGAAAAGAGGCATTGGCCAAATCTCAGCGCACAATAAAATGTTGTAAAATCAGTTGATACATGCTTAAGCTATATCACTCGCTCTTAGTGAGAGGTACTGTACTTGTAATTAAGTTAAATCCATTAAGTCAGGGAGACTTATTGAGCCAGAAGTGTTTGTTGTTGACAGTTTCACACCAGCAGAAGAAGGCAGGAAAATTTGCCAGAGCAGAAGAGGGCAACACCGAAGCAGAGTCAGAAAGAAAAAAAGTACAAAGACACAAAGCTAAGGCAACAAAGATGAAAATAAAGAGAGAAAAAGTGTCTGAAAGAGGTCAGAAAAATTAAATAAAAACGGACCACGTGGATCCAGAGAGGCCTGCAACATATGTGGCACAGTCAAGGACCCCAGACTCAAACAGGGCCTTCATCACACCAGAGAAGCCAACCATGGCACGGAAACCACCTCCTGAACCTGCTATAGCTATCACTGGCACCTGCAAAACACACACAGAAACAAAGTAAGAGTTATAATGGAGGAAGAAAGAAACAGAGGCGTGCTTCATCCCATCATTACAAAGTACAATAGCAGTGAGGCTCACATTTATTCTAGTTTGAGTAACTTCCCTCTGCAGTGAGGATGTCATGCTGGTTGCGTCAAGACTTTACGACATTTTTCTAACTTGAGCCATCAGAAATTCAACTATTTTGTAATTCTCAATGTGCAACATTGTTTCCTTCCTGCAGTCTGTGTTTATCTCAGGCTCAGTTCAGAATAATTCCACAGTCATGCTGGATACGGAGCTCGGGGTTGTTGTCACGTAATGGGAGGCAGTAACTGGCTATCTCATTACTCTGGAGCTTCCGGCACATGTTGAAGACATGAGCAGGCCTCGCTGCAGATTACAACCAGACCCAAGAGCATCGAGCCAAACTCACACTAGCGGGAAAACTAGTTTAGCTCCAAGCATGGGAGAAGACCCTGGCGCTTTGTGAGGTTTACGGTTCACTTCCCCGTGGGAGAAATGTCAGTGTTTTTCTAATCTGAGAACACAGTCTGTGAAAGACTGTATCACGTTATGAATTTAGCAAGTCAGCAAGTCTGTCACAATTCCTGATCACATTACCAAAAGGCAACAGACCTCAATACTTTGAGCTATTTTTCTTTGAGCAGTTTATTTTTTTTACTAAAGCTACAGATCATGAGGGGAAATCTGTTGTAGAACAAAGATCCCACAATAAACATGCTTATCACATCCATCATATCTACAGTGTATATACTTATATTGTATGTGTGCAATGTTAAGATACTAAAGCAACTGTGAATGAGAATATGTACAATGTTAGGATTTGCCATCTTAGGTTTGCCCAGCAGTGAGCGGAGAGTGACAATATTACTGGAACTTCTCCCACTGGAGGACTCGGAGCAGACCGATGACAAAGGGTCTGTAGGCTACTTATATAGCGCTACTGCAGCTTAGCTGCCTCAAAGCACTTTACAATTGTCCTCCCAATATTTATATAAGATGAACTTGGGGTTCAGAGTCTTGCCCAGGAACACTTTGGCACGTGGAGAGGGGGACCCAGGGATTGAACCGAACTAGTGGGCCACCTGCTCTTGAGGAGCTCTTTCAATGGCAGCAGTAGCAATAGGTAGCAGTATCCTTGCTTGCAGGTGAACAGTAAAAAATTTCCCCTTGGGGATTAATAAAATAAATACCTAACCTAACCTAACAGTAAGGTAGCAGGATTGCATTAAGTTCATCTTAAGTTCACCACGGTAATGAAAAATTTAAATGTAGCTGCAGACCTTGCAGATTGCCTGAACTAGGGTCAGTACTTTCACAACTATCACTCTTGTACCATTTGTAAGTTAAACACTGTATGAAGCTACAGCTTGTAAGTGGTTAGTTTAGGTGAGCATAAGAGATTGCAAACAGGGAAATAGCTTTTCTCGCTATGGAAATTCCCTTCAACTCTATCCTTTCCTCTGGTCTACTGCTTCTGGTTAATATTGCATGTTTATATTCTTTTCTCCTGTTGTTAGAAAACTATTATTAAATTATTAACACAATGGAGTGGAAATCCAGTGACCTTGCTTATTTGTCCTGATTGTTCCTGGAGACCTTGGAGAACAGTACCCATCCTAAAATTCAATACCGGCTCTGATCATTTATTTAACCTGTAAAACCAAACAGATTGATCCAACATAGAATAACCAGATAATAATTGAGCTTTAGAGGTGCAAGGCACAAGGTGCAAGGTGCAATGTTAAGATACTAAAGCAACTGTGAATGAGAATATGTACAATGTTAGGATTTGCCATCTTAGATTTGCCAGGCTTTGTACAGCAGTGAGCGGAGAGTGACAATATTACTGGAACTTCTCCCACTGGAGGACTCGGAGCAGATCGATGATAAAGGGTCTGTAGGCTACTTATATAGCGCTACTGCAGCTTAGCTGCCTCAAAGCACTTTACAATTGTCCTCCCAATATTTATATAAGATGAACTTGGGGTTCAGAGTCTTGCCCAGGAACACTTTGGCACGTGGAGAGGGGGACCCAGGGATTGAACTGAACTAGTGGGCCACCTGCTCTTGAAGAGCTCTTTCAATGGCAGCAGTAGCAATAGGTAGCAGTATCCTTGCTTGCAGGTGAACAGTAAGGTAGCAGGATTGCATTAAGTTCATCTTAAGTTCACCACGGTAATGAAAAACTTAAATGTAGCTGCAGACCTTGCAGATTGCCTGAACTAGGGTCAGTACTTTCACAACTATCACTCTCGTACCATTTGTAAGTTAAACACTGTATGAAGCTACAGCTTGTAAGTGGTTAGTTTAGGTGAGCACAAGAGATTGCAAACAGGGAAATAGCTTTCCTCGCTATGGAAATTCCCTTCAACTCTATCCTTCCCTTTGGTCTACTGCTTCTGGTTAATATTGCATGTTTATGTTCTTTTCTCCTGTTGTTAGGTTAGGTTAGGTTGGGTTAGGTTAGGTTAGGTAGTTACTTTATTAATCCCCGAGGGGAAATGGTTTTTAATAGAAAACTATTCGTCAATTTTTAACATAATGGAGTGGAAATCCAGTGACCTTGCTTATTTGTCCTGATTGCTCCTGGAGACCTTGGAGAACAGTACCCATCCTAAAATTCAATACCGGCTCTGATCATTTATTTAACCTGTAAAACCAAACAGATTGATCCAACATAGAATAACCAGATAATAATTGAGCTTTAGAGGTGCAAGGCAGATTCAGACAGAGCCAGGCAAGCTACTTCCCTGTTTCTAGGCTTTATTCTAATATGCTACATGCTAATGGATGCTGCTTGAATCTGTTAACAGTTTTTGTACACTGTTGTACTGTACGTAGGAAAGCGCAACAGGTTGGTCAAATTCAGTGTTTGAATAAATTAAGGCATCACCACTCAGAAAATGTTTCAAATACTACAAAGCAATTAAAGTTAAATGTCTGTTGAGTGTTAGCCTTGTTGCAGTGTGCCCACCTCCTCTGGAGAGCTGGGGAGAAAACGAGGCTTCTCCATGTCAAGCAGCTTCTTGATGCCCAGCATCACTCTTTCTCTGCGCGTTTGTCTGAACTGCTTCTCTTTGTCGCACAGGCCCCGGCTGAACCGCAGGTCTAGCTTTGTCCTGGAGATTAAAAACAATATATCAGTCATGTTTAATAAAATGTGATAGAAGACAGACAATAAAACTCATGTTTAACAGTTTCTGCTGAGAGGCAGATGGAGGATGTGATCTCAGTGCAAATAATACTGCCGATGATGTTGAAACTGATCTTTGGGACAGCTAAGATCTGCTTTTGGATGGTCTGGTGTTAAACACATCTGCAGACACGACCTCTCACGCTTTAATGCTCACCTTCTCATAATGACTGACATGTCAGACATGCAAGACATTTCCAAAACCTCCCACTCAAACCTATGCATATGATCTATATATTAGCTGACACACAAGTGCTTCAAGTGAGTAATGCTGCTTGTAGCTCTAATTTTAGTTTCTGAGGTGCCCTGGGGAAATTCTTTGATGGATCTATTCATAGAATCCAAGTTAGATTTAACCAGAACTGCCTTTCCACATGTGGGCTTTTTGGGTTAAATTGTAAATAGTGCCAACAAAAATTTTCTGTGAAGCTAACTAAAACAACTCAAGTTTTATTTTGAAGGTAATACATACCAGATCTCCAAAGACATCTCTAAGTACACTTTGGTCGCCTGTCAAAATCATTAAATATGTTGTTATTGGACAGCAACAGAGCCTTCGACAGTGAATGATATCAGAAATTACACAAACAAAATCAATCAGCTGACAAAATGACAATGCAAATAGTTTTTTGAATAGTTTTCAAAGTCATTGCATTGGTTAGAAATACAAATGTAACTGAGCACCTTACATTTTCTGAATCATTTAATTCACTTGTCACAATTACCCACAAAAATAATTTACAGAGTTATTAAGTTGGCACATTGAAGCTCCCACACATGTCACTGCAGGGATTTATTGAAGCTCACATCATTGTACAATAGTATATTCAAGCTAAAAAATTGTAGGTGTCATATGTATATTTCTTTGTAATCCACAAGTGGTAATCCACATGTTAAATCTGGTGAATCAAGTGTCTTACTTTGCCAAAGACGAAAGTCTCCATCTTTTTTTGGCCTACTGTGAGTTTGTTGATGTCAAAGGACGCCGTGCCAAGCGTCTCATCCATCACATAGTTGGCGTCCATTAATGTTAACTGATAGGAACAAGCAAAAGCAGTCTATGGTTAAATAAAGAATAATGCATTAATCATTCTGGCATGAGTTTAAGTTCATCTGAACCTTCTAACCATTTTTGTCAAAAAGCATACAATGATCAATGTACATGCAACTTTTCAGAAAAGCATGAATTTATTTGTCCTCAGATGACCCTGATGTGTTACAACAACAATCATCCTGATGCTAGTTTTTTGTTAGGCTGTGTTTATGTGGGTTTATGTTCCACTACAACATGGCTTGTAGTGAACTGCACTAGACAATAAAATGCAGGTCTAACCTCCAGGACGTTCTGCTGGTTGGGGTCTAATATGAATTGAAAGGTCTCGTTCCATTTTGGGTTGATGTCGTTGTCTATGTGCTTGGTCCTCTTTCTGCTCTCTGGGGCCGTTGGGATGAACAGCTCCATGTACGGATCTGGGGTGTCCACTGCACACACACACATTCAACAGTGTTACTAAACAACAGATGCCCCTGATAAAACTATTCCCCCCTGACCAGCATGTGTACATTTATATTGTTGTTTTTATCTGTCTCAAGATCTAAAATAATCTTGAAAATGTTCCTAAGATAGAAAACCAAGAACTACATGCATGCTCTAAAGTGCAGCAAAAATATATATCTTAATGCTAGAATCCCATGATAATGGAGGGGGAAAAAGAAATGCAGGACTCACGCAGGTCACCCAGAGCTCCCTTGGTGACGCTCTCAGCTCGAACCACTGTCACTGTGAATTTGTGAGAAAACTGCTGTTCCACCTGCAAAACAACACTCGATTCAGTTTGGCTTCATGACTTATGCAGGAAAGTCAGTCCAACCACAGTGAAAACAAAGATAACAAATCTTGATCACACAAGCGCACAACCCATACTGCAAGAGAAATACAGGTTCACTGTAGAATAAAGTGGCAATTTGTGTGAATATATGGGTGGTTTGGCAGGTCGACCCTGACTGTCACATCCACTGTGAAATCTCTAGTTCAGAGTTTACTTCCCAGCTGTGTGCATTGAAAACTGTCTCCTTACATTTTGACAGAGTTCAAAAGAGTTTTACCAAACATGCTTTTAGTCAGTTTGTGCTGATGGCTCCACTCTCAATATTGAAAAATATGAGTTCAAATACAACCATCTATTTTTGCTGTGTTGTTTTGACATGTGTTAGCGTTCAGTGCTGTTTTAAGGTGTGACCATTCATGAGGGACACAAAGAGCCTTTAAATACCCATTGTTTGTGATGGCCTGTTATAAACCCTTAAGAGTTATTTATGAGAGACAATGTGGTTTCAATGCGCCATTTACAAATCTGAAATAAGTACTGTAAATGCAGATACCACACAGATGATCTCATATTCATATTTACTGTTTAAAACAACTCTCATTGAATCTTGTCATCCAGCGCAGTGGTGATGAGCATGGCTGTGATTCTGACATGTTTGTTGCAATTAAAGAAATTTGTGGCACTCAAGAGGGTACTAATTTATAAAAAATAAAAAATAACTTTTATATATCAAGGTTATTTAGTCACTTTTTAACTTTTAGAGATTACTAAATTGACATGAGATATTTAAGGCTTTTTAGATTATTACCCTTTTGAGTGCCTCTAAACTCTTCAACTCAAACTAGTTTAATCCCTGAACTGAACATAGTGACACCTTTTGCACACTTGGACAGCGCTGCACTGTGCCAGCATTATTGAAAAACCGGTAAGCTGAGGTCGTCTTTTGAAGGATTTGTGTCATTATTAAAAATATTGGAGCCTGTCCATCTCAGTTTCAGCTTCACTCTGCTTTATACACATACAGGAAGTAATATCTATGTATATACTCACAATTATATTGGAAGCCATTGTGTTGCCAGGTGAGTGATTCTCAGGAAAGCCTTTGTCAAGATGTGAACTTTAACTCAGGAGAGCATCTCAATCACGCACGGAAACATTTAAAACCTGAGAGACAAAATACAAATACAAGTGCAAATACAAGTATAAATAACAATAGGGCTTTGGCACCATTCGGTGCTCGGGCCCTAATTAAAAAAAATATCACATTAAATGTGTGATGCTCCGGAAAAAAAAAGTGTGCCTGGAGTGTGTTTGCAGAACAGGCTCTACAATAACAATAAGGCCATCTGTTTGTAATGATAGTGTAAAATAACACATATGTTGATAAGATTTTTGCATACTGGTTGTGTGTGTGTGTGTGTGTGTGTGTGTGTGTGTGTGTGTGTGTGTGTGTATAGTTGATAGCGCATCAAGGTCATTGAGCCTTTTCTCAGCTGTGCACCAAAGCGTGTCATTACTGAGGGGACTGAGAGCACGTAGAGCGACTATGTTCACAGCACTGGTCACGTACTTTGCCTCAGTGGTCCAACTTTTTGAAAATGCCAGTTCACTCTGCCCTTGTTCTGCAGCGTATAATGAGTGTATGCAGTGCTGTTTGTGTGCCAACATAACCCAGAGACTACACAGCTCCAAATTTTCATACGAGGACACAAAATGTGAAAGGGACACACAGCCGCCAGCCATGATGCAAAACAGCTGCAGTAATTGTAGCTTTAAAAAGCACACAGTAACATCTCCTCCTCTACATGTGTACTCCCATCTGAGACATAAAAGATAAAGATGGTTCATTTCCCAAAATATATATTACAGTGAAGAGTCACTGTAGTGTAACTCTTCTCTGGATTATAGACGTCACACACAGCTTTTCATTCGTCACTGTGAACAGGTTATGCCTGATTCTTATTGGCAGAACAGATTGAAGCCACATCAGACAATGCCTGGTGATGGTGAGAGGGTGCAACATGCAATGATGGGTAATGTTAGGGATCCATATGATTGATGTAAGACAATAAAGATGACAGTGATATAACATTTTTGTAAAAATGTAAACATAAAACATGATAACATCCCTTCTATATTCAAGATATAGACTGTAAAATATATATTCAATAATATACAGACCTGAATTTGTGTGCACCGATCTGCAATATTTAGAGCCTACAACTGACAATCACAAACGAGACTAATTAAAAGTTGTTGATCTATACGCGTTCGTTACGGTGCCTTTTCAGTTTCCGTATCCTCTGAGTTGCTTAAAATGTGTTTTCACGAAGACGCTGTTTAAACCTTCACTAAAAAAGTTGTCGGCACAAACGTCTCCAAACTTCTGTCCATTCTTAGGCTACTCGCCAACGCATAACATTGTATCTAGTGAAGAAATGAAAAGGCAACGTACCTTATCAGGAGGACGCTATCTACTGACAAATCCTACAAAAAAAAATGTCATGTTGATCGAGAACTACCAGCGCAGGAGTGGAGCTGGAGGAGGTGCTTCGGCAGATAGAATACGTACGGCCGGCAGCCAGAAAGTCCGTGCCTGAACACTAACAGAAACAAACCTGTGCTTCACGAAGACGGCAAAAATGACTGAAAGTTTAAAATGTTAACTGAGATAAAAACGTACAGGGCAGAAAACAGTCACGGAAATGTCCAAAACGAGTCAGGTTTGACTCAGCAGGGGGGGCAGCTGACTAGTGCTTTCCAATGCGCACCAGGGAGCAGCTTTGCCCGCACGAGGGCGCGTAAAGACTATTTTGACAATGAACAACTTTTTCCTGTATTATAAGAATATGATACAAGAGTGGTGCTGAAGTTCAGATTATTTAGTCAAACATTCCATTTTAGATCAGCCTGCTTATAGTTTCCAACTCACGTTTTAAGCCTAGTCTCGATTTAAGACATTTTGGGTTTAATCAAGTATTTTCACCAGGCATAAAACCTTTTTTGTATTTAAATGATAAATTCAGACACAAACAATAGAGGAGCTGCGCTGGTCTTACTGATAATATAAACCTTTCCATATATTTATGTTTAATCATACTTATTCCATTACTTGAAGGAAGATGTATTTCTCATTAATAAAATAGAACAAACAATGTATTTGTATGTTTGATTTCTATATTTCTGTTCATTGTCAAGTTTTAAAATGCTGTCTCTCTCTTCTTGTGGAAACATATTGTATTCAGTTAAGACAGTTAGGGTGCATACATTGAACAATTCTATAAACATTAGTAATAACATGTTGTTGTTGTTTTTTTTTGTATAAAGTCACATACTTCACAGGATTAAGGACCGATTTATGATTGAGAAAGAAGCAACATTCCAACGGCACTTTTTAAATTACTTTGATTACTCATTCACTAGAAAGTTGCGTCAGGCTACGTCACTCTGGGCGTACGATATAAGGGTGCTGTGAGACCCAGGTCTGACAGTTAAACTTTCAAACCTCAGAGCGGCACAAAGGCTAAGGAGAGAAGCGAGAAGAAGAGAAAAGAGGATCTGACGAAGTTTTTGGAGCATGAACAGACTTACATTTGCGGTTTTCCTGTTGGCACTGGGCTTTCTCGTCTGCGAAGGAGGTAAGCTGAGGAAACGAATCCTAACAATTTATCCAGTAGCTGTGAATCTACAGTTAGGAAGTTAACTTTTAGGTATGGCGAATCCAAAAATGTCTATGGATAAAAATTTTTTTTATTTTGTATTTAAATATGCTGCAGCAACTATATGTTGACATGTATTTTATAGAAATGTTTTATACAATAACATTAAAACGTGAGAATTTCATGACATGTAAAGAATTTTTGTAGGATTCTCAGTAAATGTGCAACATTATCTGTCACAGGTAGCCCATGTTGCTCCCAGCCATGCCAGAACAGGGGTGTTTGCACAGCGATGGGGTCAGATAATTATGAGTGCGACTGCACACGGACGGGGTATTATGGACAAAACTGCACAACACGTAAGTATGAATAGCACACATGAGATAGATCTGAATTTAGGATGTATTTGTTGTGGTGACTCCTTCATTAAATTTCCTTTCCCTTTTGGACTTTCCAGCTGAATTCCTCACCTGGATCAAAGTGTCCCTGAAGCCATCGCCCAACAGCATCCACTACCTTCTCACCCACTTTAAGGGCTTCTGGAACATCATCAACAACATCTCATTTCTACGTGATGGCATCATGAGATATGTGCTGACATGTAAGTGTCTCTAGCTGAAGGCAAAATGAAAAGATGGATTGGAAACTTCTTCAAAACGTATTAAATGATTTGTACAGCAACTTGTAGAGAAGCAGTGTTTATACTTAATGAAAGACTAATGTAATTTTTTTTTTTCCTCTCTGTCCAGCCCGATCCCACCTGATTGATAGTCCTCCAACTTTTAATGTGGATTATGGTTACAAAAGCTGGGAAGCCTACGCCAACCTCTCCTACTATACCCGTAGCCTCCCCCCTGTGCCAGAGGACTGCCCAACCCCAATGGGAGTAGTAGGTGAGCACACTCACTGTCTTTACCTTACGAGAACCAGTTCTGTCAGATTCTTACTGTGCAAGAGCGTCTTAGTCTCATTATATCACAGAAAGTGTACGCATCAAAATTATCTCTTCTCCAGGAGTGAGTGGAAAGATGCTGAGGGAACACAGTAAAACCTGCCCCAGCAAGCCAAATCTAAAGACATGAAACTACTTTTTGCACATTTTGAGGACTTGTAACAGCTGCAGTTTTTAATGCTCTTAAAGTGCATTGTTTCTGTATTGTAGGTGTTTTATGCTTATTGTAATGTTCTTGTTTCCAGGTAAAAAGGAACTACCTGACGCTAAGGTTTTGGCTGAGAAGCTCCTAATGAGAAGACAGTTTATACCAGACCCACAGGGCACCAGTCTGATGTTTGCATTCTTCGCTCAGCATTTCACCCACCAGTACTTCAAATCTGATATGAAGAAAGGCCCTGCTTTCACCCTAGCTGAAGGTCATGGGGTGAGTACAGCAGATCTGAGGAAAAATACTCAAGGAGGCCACATTTGTGATGGGAAAATTGTTTTTAAATATGAAACATCTTGTAATGGTGTGGGTTATGCTTCCAGGTGGACCTCAGCCACATTTACGGTGGCAACCTGGAAAGGCAACACAAGCTGAGACGCTTCAAGGATGGCAAGCTTAAATATCAGGTACGAGAGGAGACAGTTGTGGTTCAGCAGCTGAATGCTTCAGACCACATATGTGTCTCACAGTTGCTTCCTCTCCTGGGTAACTCTGCAGATTCTGGACGGAGAGGTATACCCACCAACAGTAAAGGAATCGGGTGTCGACATGCACTACCCTCCTCACGTCCCAGACTCTCATCGCTTCGCTGTTGGCCACGAGGCGTTCGGCCTGGTCCCCGGTCTGATGATGTACGCCACCATCTGGCTACGCGAACACAACCGAGTGTGCGACGTACTGAAGGAGATCCACCCTGACTGGGATGATGAGAGACTCTTCCAGACCTCACGGCTCATCCTCACTGGTGAGTTTAAGAGATGCTGACATCTGCACACAACTTTTGAAAGCATTTGCTGTATTGTGGCTGCTAAAGTCAAAATAATAATAATAATATGTGTTAGTTTAGTTAGATTAAATACAGGAAGTTGTGCTTTTTATTTTGGAAATCACCTACTGATAACAATGTGGCACACAGTAAATCATTTCAGGAACCAGATTTACTGTAAAATGTGAGACTTTATTTTCAACATCAGAAAGGAGGAAGTGTCTTTGTTTTAATACTTAATTTGCATGTCTGTTGGGTTGTGAAATATGAGTAACAATGAGCAAGGTTTCAAACATCTATATTGTCTGCTTCATAAAAAAATATTGATTTCCTATATGTGTCCTGTAGGCGAGACCATCAAGATTGTGATTGAAGACTATGTGCAGCACCTGAGTGGGTACAACTTCCAGCTCAAATTTGACCCCGAGCTGCTGTTTAACCAGCGTTTCCAGTACCAGAACCGCATCGCATCCGAGTTCAACACCCTGTACCACTGGCACCCACTGATGCCCGACAGTTTTCACATTGAGGAGAAGGATTACAACTACAAACAGTTTGTCTTCAACACCTCGGTAGTGACTGAGCATGGCATCAACAACCTGGTGGATTCATTTTCTAAGCAGATTGCAGGACGGGTAAGAAATAGTAACGCTCCTGTAGCAGCAGTTAAACTGAGATTGTAAAACCGCTGCTCTTTTAAAGTCATATAACTTTATATAACCTTTCATTCACTTTTTTAGGTTGCTGGTGGTCGAAATATACCTGGACCTATCATGTACGTGGCCATTAAGTCCATAGAGGACAGCAGGCAAATGCGTTACCAGTCCCTCAATGCCTACAGGAAACGTTTCTCCATGAAGGCCTACAGCTCTTTCGAAGACCTGACAGGTGAGACAATTTCAGTATCACTTACAAAACCTAATACTGGTAGGTGGAAAGGTTGATGTCAGAAGATTAGCAAAGAGGCTATTAGAAACATTGTGGCCTCAGGACAAATTATTGCTGCATTATTAATGGTATTGTCTTGAACTGATTGCAAGAACTGCTTCAAAAATGTGTCCAAATGTTACAGAACACAGCTCAGGCCGTAGCTTACTTATTACTAAGGAAATAGCTTGGACTCAGTTTTAGTTCACAGTAGCTTTGGAGGTTCGGTATTTATTTCCGTGACTCTCAAGAGCCAGATGTTCATTTAATCTTGAGATAGTGTAAGCAGATTGTCATCACAGAGAGCCAGATGTAAACAGAAAGTTGAGACCTCCTGCTATCGAGGGGACGATTTAAATTTCTCTAAATGTCAATTGAAAAGTAACTGCAATTCACAAGTGAAGCAAAATGTTAGTTTATGTGTGCCTGTGAAGTGATGACATAAAGAAAGTAGCAAAGGTAAGAGGAGAGATCATTCCTCTCTAATGTGCTGGATTAGAATCAGTCAAAATGCAGAGCTCATATTTCAACCATCTCCGAGCGTTGCGCCTGCTGAACCAGTGAGAGGAGATTGAATCACTGACTGAAACTGTTGCTTCATGTGTTTGTGTTTTATTCAGGAGAGAAAGAAATGGCCGCAGTGCTGGAGGAAATGTACGGGCACGTCGATGCTGTGGAGCTCTACCCGGGCCTGATAGTGGAGAAACCCAGAACTAACGCCATTTTTGGGGAGACGATGGTGGAGATGGGGGCTCCTTTCTCCCTCAAGGGCTTAATGGGAAACCCCATCTGCTCCCCGGAGTACTGGAAGCCCAGCACCTTTGGAGGCACCGTGGGCTTCAGCATCGTCAACACCGCCTCCCTGCAGAAGCTTGTCTGCAATAACGTGCGGGGTCCCTGTCCCGTGGCGTCCTTTCACGTGCCAGACGTTGAAGAGACGGGGTCCATGATCATCAACTCAAGCACGTCACACTCTGGTGGCAGTGACATCAATCCAACAGTCATTTTGAAAGAAACTACTGAGCTCTAATTTTAAGTGATTTTATTAGGTTGTGTTTATTAGGTTTTTATTAGGTTATTTTATGAATATATATATATATTTATATATATATATGTATTTATTTATTTATTTATTTCATATTTATTATTTTTTCTATTTATAGTATAACATCAGAAAGATCAGAAAGATTCTGTGGTTATGTTTATTTATTGAAAGATTAATTGTTTTGTAAGTTATTGTTACAGTAATAACCTCAGTCATTGCAACTTGATACTTGAAGTTTAGTTTATAGTTTCAACTACATGCTAGAATACACTACACTCCTAATGTTTCTAACTGCTGCACTTCCATTCATGTTCATGCAATTGTATGACTATCCCAGTACACAACATTAAACTGCAGAGTTTTACAAACAGGGATACGCTAGAAAAATATATTTGTGAACTTGATGACTGATTTTGACTGTCTTGTTCTGATTTAACATACAGTAAAGTAAATTCCTATTTAAGTATTGTATGACTAATTTCTTCTTCAGTCTGTGTATTGATTAGGATAATTTGAAATGACATTTAACTCTGTGTCTAAGCTGCACCGTTGTTTTGAAGTATATCGTTTTCCCATAGAAATTGTGTCACTGGATTTGTACATGCTTGAAATAGCAAGTTGTTGCTAGTTGTGCTCTTAGCGCCTTTTTACTTGCAAGTTTAACTCTAATAAAAGCTGGCAGGAAATGGTTCACATTTCTCCAAAATCAACTGACAATGTTGTTTCCTTTCACTTTGATGAATTTTATTCTGAGGATCAGACTGGGTTTTCTTTCCTGTACAAACAATGTCAATCTATCTGCAATGCACACACATACTGCATCATGTCAGATCACTGGTCAAATGCAGGCAATTTTAAAAATGATCATTAGTTTTTTGCTAAAATCCTTTTTAATGGAGTGGTGGTATGGCCGCAACAACAAGAAACAAATCAAAATACAAAGTGTTTTTTAAAAAAAAAAATCTTTAAATGCAGGCTGTTCGAGCACCCATTGTTCCTATGACAGTCAGTAACATACTGTTGTTAAGATTTCATGCAGTTTGTTAAATCTTCGACATCCCCCAGATATTTTAATGGATGTGCAATATGTTACTGGAACATAAATCAATTTAAATTGTTCCCATCTTGTTCTCTGTGTAATAAGGATTAGGAGGACAAGACAGTGTTTTGTCATACATACAATACAGACCATGCAGAACAGTTTCACTTGTTTTAGATGCAGTTCATACTTCACCTAAAACACAGGAAATTGTTTTTTGCATCATAAATTTAAGGATGTTAAAAATACCAATTACATTGATGCTTTATTTTTATTCACAACTTTAACTGATTGAAAAAAATAATCACATATCTCTTCTCTTGAAAAACATTTTAAAATATTTTATAATACAGCTCAAAATCATACCCATGAAGTATTATTAACTACTGATAATGTTCATTATTATTTTGGTTGCACCATTCAGACTAAATATATAAAAAAAACTCCAGGGAAAGTGTTCCTTTTTCTTATTTTTTAGAAACCCTGCAATGCAGTCTAGCTTTAATAAACTTTTTCTCTTTGCTGTTAAATCTTTTATACCAAGTCACATAATCAGCATACATTTTGTAAGATTTGCCTGTTTATCAAAGTTTGCATCACTTTGTGCAGCTGAAGAGCTTTGGCTTTTCAACAAATGAGATATAACATGCAGACACTTGTCAGGATCGAGGAGATTTGCATGCCGTGTGGCAACATGCCATGATCTCCTGCTTAACAGATAAGCAAGTTGAATCAGTTCAAGTCAGAAATTTCTCATTTTAAACACCCCAATCACTTGGAAGATATTACTCTTAATTAATTAAAGAATTGTATCAGTCTGTGTTCCTGAGGCAAAGTGAGATTGCCTTCAGGTAATAGTAATCTATTCCAAGCAACAGTCTCTGTGTACTGCTTCTATATTGATGTTACTTTGTGTTTGTTTTGGATTACTAACACAACACATGCGATATGATGTGTATCAAAGGGAAAATGGGGAAATGGCCGCGCACAGCCTGTGGAATTAAGCATATCCCTAAAACTTTCCAACAGTCGACAAAAACTTTGCCGGGAAAAGATGCAGAGGGATTTAAAGGCTGGATTTACTGTATATGAGGTGTGAGGAGTTGCACCGTGTCCAAAGGCTTACAGGAAACCTTGCCTCTGCAGTATAAGCATCGGAATAATGTTGTGGGTTTTCTTTTTTGTAGGGTAGCCCTCTCCAATACAAACATGGTGGAAAGAATGTTGACGTGACTGGCAGCACAGAGTGGTGAATCAGGCTGCCAGGCATCACCTCCTCTAAACACGGACAATGACATACACAAAACCACATACACGGGTGAGGAAATTGGTTTAATTAATTCATGTGCATCAGTTGTCATCTCAACTGAAACTCATGGAAGGTTCTTCCTCCGTCACAAAATCTTTGTACTGCACTTCAAAGGATGAGGTGTAGGATTCCCCCACCAGAGTCCCATTACGGCATGAAAACGACCTAATTGTGAGTGCACATTAATTGTTTTCCCTGCTGTCGGTTGCCCGAGGGTGAGTATTATTGTTCGATTGTCCATAGATGTGTGGCATGCTTAGGTACTGATCTATGAGACTGAGCGGGAGAACACATCTCGCTTTGTGTGGGTGTAATGAGCATGAGCAGGCCGTGGGCTGTGGTGCGGGAGGAGCTCAGGGGGATTCAGTGTGTGTTTTCTTTCTGACCGCTTCTGGCCCTCTCTGGAACCAGACCCGGCTTAGACACTGTGTCCGAGACCAGAGTTACGTGACGCCTTGCAGGTGGCAGTGAGCGGGGTCAACTGGGAGCTGTTGCCGAACAACTCAGCACGTGACACACTGGCACTGAACCACTGGACCCCAAATACATACAGTAGGTTTACAGAACACATTATGAAATTCAACTACTGTCATAAGTATACAAACTTATCAGACCAGTCAAAGATTTTTTTATATTTACTGATGGGCCACTGCTAAGTTTCACTTTATTCAGGAACTGAATTTGAATTGTTAAAAACCATTTTAAAAAATACCCATCATTACTTCCCAGAGACTAAGTTGATATCCTTAAAAAGCTTCCTTACAGAAGAAACAGGTTTTTCCTGTTTTGTTTTCCACATTGGACAGATGTGATCACATGTATCGCACAAGTTTGCCACATATAATAACATGGGGAGAATATGTGGAAACATTTTCACATGGAAATCTACAAGGGCATCACGCATTGCACCATAAAAATTCTCCAAAACCACGTTTCCTATGGGAAAAATACATGTTTCATCTGTGCACAATCACGTGTCATGTGGTCACTTATGATCACATGAGTTTTTGCACAAGTGAAATATTTTTTGTTTTGTATGACCCACAGTCCATAACCGAGAGATATCCAGATGATGCAGAGTAACAGAGTGATGCAGTCAATCTTTACAATGACTGGAATAGAACCATCAATCAATTATCACATTAATTGCAGAGTAATATCTGTAGATAAACTATTCAATTAACTGACTTCAGTTTTACAGAATTAAATAAGTTGAGTAGCTGATATTGCAAGAAAAAGAAACTTTCTTATTGCACAGAATAAAATTACTCCTGTGAATGTGCTGTGAATGTGCTGTGAGAACTGCAACAGCATTTCAGAAAATGTGCTTAAGCAATTGAGATAATTATAGTGTACGTGGTTGCAACTTTGCCTAACCTGTATCCACCCTTAAGCTGGTGGGAGTTTTGTTTTTTTAAGCTTGTGTCCTGACATCTCATGCTGAGTCTCCACCATGATGACAAGTGTATATACAGATGTTAAGGCAACTCCAATGACAAAGGAAATATCTATGTTTGTTATTGTCAGTGATGTCATTCTTTCTAAATGATGATGGTTTCACTTGACATACGATACAGACTGGAAAGGATGACAGAAGGGAAGGGCAAGAGATAAGGAATTTACACAGACAATGAAACCTTGTGCAAGTAGGAGGAAGATCAAGACTTGATGATTCACCTTCATCAATCTGTGTACACCTATTTGCTTTTGGATTTCTCACTGACATTTCCGGCAGCGTCAGGTGAAAAGTGAAATGGGTTTGGGCAGTGCGGGATAATCTACGAGGCTAGTCTTTGTGGGCAAGGGAACATTTGTTTGTTGTTATTGTTTTTTAACTTTTCATTCATCAACGATAATTAATTAATTAATTGCTGATCCATGTGTCTGCTAAACAAATATCTGGAAAGTGAAAACAAACACTGAAGAAACTAGTATCAGCAACACTGCCAACCGGTCCGATTGCAATTGACATTCATATCTGTCCCAGCTCAAATAATATATGTAATGAAGCCTTTGAAGGGATTTGGCCAATAAAGCTGATTCTGATAGAACACAAAGTTTAGCTATGACGGCAGGCACTGATTCAAATAAGGATGTTGCTGCAAAAAAGTGGTTGTGTCATGCACATCTTCAGCCCGACAGCAAAAAAGATCTGTACATTCAGATTTGTGTCACAAATTTTGCATCCAATCAAATGTAAAATATGATCACAATCTGCCCTTTTGTTTCTGAGTTATGGCATAACGTTCCTATGAATGGTAATGCGAGGTGACCTTGACCTTTGATCACCAAAATCGTATCCGTTCATCCCTGAGTCCAAGTGTATGTTTCTGCCAAATTTGAATACATTTCTTTAATGCATTCTTGATATATTGCGTTCAAATAAATTGGATGACATGAGGTCACAGTGACCTTCACCTTTGACTACCAAAGCCTAATCATTTCATCCTTGATTCCAAGTGAACGTTAATGCCAAGTCTGAAGAAATTCCCGTCTAGGGGTCTCGAGATATTTTTTTCACTAGCCTGGGATAGACAGACAAACTGATGGACAACCCAAAAACATAAAAACAGTTAAAAATCATAAAAACAGCAAAAAAAGAAAGAGGCAGGAGAGAAATAAAGACAGCAGGAAAGGATTAAAAGATTCAGAAACAGAGAGAGACAGAGGATCGAGTCTGGACTAAAATATAAGATACACAAATAAAAATAAATGAAAGAAAGGGAGAACAAATCTGGCTCTATTGCCTTTACTCTTGCCAAGGTCTGATCTCATGCTTTGTATGTTTCTGTAACTTTCAGTGAGGAGGAATGCCTGTCACCTGACTGTTATCATTTCCAATCAGCCTGCATGTTTCATCTGAAGTGTATATTACATGAGCGTTTACACAGAAACTACCTACAGTATGACGGAGCCTTTTACAGTCACACAGTCAGAAACAATCCTTCTCCAGCCACAACACTATGTCACAGGATGATAAAACAACAAAATAAAAACATGAAACAGCTGTTAAACTGCCAGGGATCACACGAACATCCAGTCATATTATATCATCAACACGTACTCATTGTTAACATCGATTTACTCATCAGACATACGCACTCGTCACAGTTATATGTTAAGACCATTTGAGGGCCTAAAGAAGATGACACAGTACATGTCACAACATACCAGAGGTGTCAGAGATAATCTTTGTTTATTAAGCTCCACTCTCAGATCGCACTTAACCTGATAACAATCACTCTCTCAAACTGGAAACGCCAGAATTTCAAGTATTGTTTTTATGTACCTTGTCATGAATTTTCTGACAGCATGCATGTTAAAAGACACAACAGACATGCTATTTCACTATATGTCCATAAAACAATAAGGATTTGTTGTACATTAAAAAGGTTATTGGTCACTGTAATTGTTCCTCCTGTCTGTCTCCAAATAATGGATCCCATCCTAAAACAATTTTAATATATGTGAGGGGGAACAAAGTCCACAGTCCTTGTAGGCGTAAAATATATTATGGAATTCAGCAAAAAAAAAAAAAAAAAGCAAATACTCCATGTTTCCAATTCCTTTAAGTGTATCAGATTCTTGTGGTCACTAATTACTTTGCAGAACAAGATTATATTTGTAAAACACATAATAAGGTAATAAAATACATTCCAACATTAATTTTTCTGCATTTATTAAAAGGAATCCAGTTCTTTTTCCAATCAAAGACTGGCCAGAACAAACACACACACGCAGGAGAAGTGAGGGCCGGCCAAAATGTCCTTACTTTGTCGAAATGTCCTCACTCCGACAATTTAAAATGAAAGCTGGTCCTCTTAAAGATAGTTGTACAATTACACAAACACACACGCAGACACACACACTTTCATGCACATGTACTCCTGTCTTAAAATCTAATTGTATTTTTGCCATAAGTAAACCTTTATTGTTGTTATATCTTCGAAACTCTTGCAAGCACTTTACATATAGGCTCATAGAGAGCCAAATAAAAAATAATCTCTCTCACAGACAGTACACACACACACACACACACACACACACACACACACACACACACACACACACACACACACACACACACACATTCAAACAGACATTTATCAATACCACATCGTCTCATTTACTAGAAGGGACCATTACCTGTTGTCACACTCACATGTTGGTATCAGTGTTGCTCAGTCGCTTTCTCACACATCACACAAATGACTAATTGTATGTGACAACTGACTGGTTAAATGTCAGTTATTTGGTCAGGTCTCTTTCCCATGTTAGTAATAAGGTGTCTCAAACGTCTGTGACACACCTTGCAAGCCTGTCACATCTATTTGCTCTGCCCTTTGGCAAATTTTTCCTCTGCAATTCACATACACATTTTACACATTTACATTTTTGTAATAATAAGTACAGTAATTTATTTCTTGTTTAGTATTGTAATTTGAACAAAATAACACGTTACACAGGTGAAAAGCATCCGAGCAAGTGAAGTATAAATTATAAAACCTGTTACACATTCAACAACAGCAATGCGATCCACATTTGCAATAATTCAGTAGATGTATTCTTGCATGGCTACAAAACCTCTTTTTTTTTTTCCACTTAAAAAAATTTGACAGAAAATGTTTCTCATTTAATCTGTCCCCGGTCATCTAAATGAAGTGACGTGTTTGTGTTTGTCAGACAGCTCTGGGAATCCACGGGGATTCAGGATTTGGCAGGACAGTCACAGAACACCCAGAGTTTGATTAGAAGCATATTCAGCAAAGCAATGCTTAATTGGTGTCCAGAATCAGCACGTAACGTTTATGCTGATGAATGTGTGTGTATGTGTGTTAGATGTGAGGGAATGCAGCACCCTTTTCCTTCACATTCAGATTTAAATGACTGACTGGTCTCTCAAATTCTCATACAAAATGTTATCGAGAGGAATCAAGCTCTTCAAACCAAGCATAAAAGCTGGTGGAAAGAAAATGTGTCACTGTGTTTCCTGAGTATCTAGGTGTGTGTATATGTGGTATGTTGACATTTCACTTGTTGTTTTGTTCTTTTATCACCAAAGCTGTCACCTGCATAGTTAATAGATAGTGACATGGGTTGAAGGGGAAAAAAACAAAGAACAGAAATTCAGTAGAATTTCTTTATGCAAATGATTTGGCAATCAATACGATGACAACTTACTGCAGTAAAATGTAACATTGTTCTTAAGGTGATGATACTTTAACCAGGCCATCTTCCCAAGAAGAATAACATCATTAGTAGGGCTTTTTTTTTTTTTTTTTTAATTATTATTATTTTTTTTAAATGTTTTTAATTAACAAACATCATAAGAAAATTTCAAATGACATATCTGGCAAGTTAAAAAAAAATGCTGATACAGAACATGACAATGTATAAATTTGTTCGTAATGTACAATATCTCATGCAATTTGTGCCCATAGCAACAACAGCATCATTTAACTTTCTTGTTCAGGTACTCAGCACTTGATTAAGGTTAGGGAAAAGTTGAAGTCTGGTTTAATACGGAAACAACTAATTCACATTAAAAAGACAAAAACATTCTACAGTAAACATGCTGTCACAACTGTTGGACTCGGGCTCATGCTAGTACAAAGCCAATATGTGTAAGCCCCCAGTCCTGCATGTTCTTTTAATGAGGCAATAGGAGAAAATGTCAGGCTTCAAGATATTTATTTAACAGCAACAGAATAATCAGTTTACAGAGCTCTGGTTCCAGACTATGTTTCCCTGACCACAACAAAGTATGTGTCAGTTCACGAAGTCTGACCTCCTGACCCTCCCTGACCCAGTCTTCTTATAGTACAGGAACCAAAAAGTCATGTATGGTGATGTGTCCTTTGTTGATTGGTTGAGGTGGGCCGTCTTGCCTTGTGGGGATGTGTTGCTCAGGTCAGTAACTTATTCCTGTTTTATGACTCGGAAGAAATAAGAAAGACAGGAGGTGAAACTAGTGGTCGTGCCATCAACCGTAACAGCCTGTGGCCTTGTTATTATGCACAGCAGCATGCTGACCCCAACAGGATCGCTGACCTCAGCAGTATCGCTGACCTCTACAGAAGCAGCCTGTTGCATACGCCTGAGGATTAATAGTTGATTAATACGAGATTGTATATAAGGAATATAATATGGCATACATACAGTGGGTACGGAAAGTATTCAGACCCCTTTAAATTTTTCACTCTTTGTTTCATTGCAGCCATTTGCTAAAATCAAAAAAGTTCATTTTATTTCTCATTAATGTACACTCAGCACCCCATCTTGACAGAAAAAACAGAAATGTAGAAATTTGTGCAAATTTATTAAAAAAGAAAAACTGAAATATCACATGGTCATAAGTATTCAGACCCTTTGCTCAGTATTGAGTAGAAGCACCCTTTTGAGCTAGTACAGCCATGAGTCTTCTTGGGAATGATGCAACAAGCTTTTCACACCTGGATTTGGGGATCCTCTGCCATTCTTCCTTGCAGATCCTCTCCAGTTCCATCAGGTTGGATGGTGAACGTTGGTGGACAGCCATTTTCAGGTCTCTCCAGAGATGCTCAATTGGGTTTAGGTCAGGGCTCTGGCTGGGCCAGTCAAGAATGGTCACAGAGTTGTTCCGAAGCCACTCCTTTGTTATTTTAGCTGTGTGCTTAGGGTCATTGTCTTGTTGGAAGGTGAACCCTCGGCCCAGTCTGAGGTCCAGAGCACTCTGGAAGAGGTTTTCTTCCAGGATATCTCTGTACTTGGCCGCATTCATCTTTCCTTCAATTGCAACCAGTTGTCCTGTCCCTGCAGCTGAAAAAAAAAAAAAAAAAAAGCCATAGCATGATGCTGCCACCACTATGTTTCACTTTTGGGATTGTATTGGGCAGGTGATGAGCAGTGCCTGGTTTTCTCCACACATACCGCTTAGAATTAACGCCAAAAAGTTCAATCTTGGTCTCATCAGACCAGAGAATCTTATTTCTCATAGTCTGGGAGTCCTTCATGTGTTTTTTGGCAAACTCTATGCGGGCTTTCATATGTCTTGCACTGAGGAGAGGCTTCCGTCGGGCCACTCTGCCATAAAGCCCCGACTGGTGGAGGGCTGCAGTGATAGTTGACTTTGTGGAACTTTCTCCCATCTCCCTACTGCATCTCTGGAGCTCAGCCACAGTGATCTTTGGGTTCTTCTTTACCTCTCTCACCAAGGCTCTTCTCCCACGATTGCTCAGTTTGGCTGGACGGCCAGGTCTAGGAAGAGTTCTGGTCGTCCCAAACTTCTTCCATTTAAGGATTATGGAGGCCACTGTGCTCTTAGGAACCTTGAGTGCTGCAGAAATTATTTTGTAACCTTGGCCAGATCTGTGCCTTGCCACAATTCTGTCTCTGAGCTCCTTGGACAGTTCCTTCGACCTCATGATTCTCATTTGCTCTGACATGCACTGTGAGCTGTAAGGTCTTATATAGACAGGTGTGTGCCTTTCCTAATCAAGTCCAATCAGTTTAATTAAACACAGCTGGACTCCAATGAAGGAGTAGAACCATCTCAAGGAGGATCAGAAGAAATGGACAGCATGTGAGTTAAATATGAGTGTCACAGCAAAGGGTCTGAATACTTATGACCATGTGATATTTCAGTTTTTCTTTTTTAATAAATTTGCACAAATTTCTACATTTCTGTTTTTTTCTGTCAAGATGGGGTGTTGAGTGTACATTAATGAGAAATAAAATGAACTTTTTTGATTTTAGCAAATGGCTGCAATGAAACAAAGAGTGAAAAATTTAAAGGGGTCTGAATACTTTCCGTACCCACTGTATATAGTATTATTGTAAGCAAAGACTAGCATAGGATAGCACACAACTTAAATCCTGACAATGAGTTCGTATTATGTGGACACTTTCAGGAAGACAGGGTTGATTTGGTGATACAAGTTCAGCGATACGAGAAGTAAAACGTTTTAGACTTACTCTATTTCTAAATTCTCCCCAGCGTCTCTTATCCAAGGAGCCCGAGGTTGTTCGTTTTGGCCTCAGTGTTTTGCAACTGTTTCGGACTAAATTGAAGAATGTTTTCTCTGGTGGAAATTTTCAAAAACAGCAAACTGAACGTGCATAAACACATAAAAAGTCCAGGATGGGTGGAAGCCAATAATCGTTCGCCTTGACAGCGGACATCCAAGAGATGTTCAGTATATGCCATCAATGAGCCGGGGGGGAGGAGGGGGTTCGTCCAGAGGGCTCAGAGGACTAGAGGTCCTCGGGCTTCAGGAGGGATACATGAAACGCTCAGTGGATTCTCATAGAGTCAGGGAGCTTCAGCTTGATGGCAACCAGGTTGATGACCGCCACAACGGGGAATGGACTGATGTAGCGAGGTGAATGTTTCTTGGATTCTATGCGGAAGGGAATGTGCCGGGTGGAGAGCCAAACCTGTTGGCCAGGGTGGTAGACAGGGGCAGGAGTGCGGAGATGATCCGACACGCGCTTGTTTTGGTCTGATGTATGAAGCAGGGCGGCCCAAGTGATTCTCCACATCCGTCTGCAGCGGTGAAGGTTGCGTTGCATGGATGGGGCCGCGACTTCAGCCTCCTGGCAGGGAAACAAGGTGGGTTGGTAGCCTAGGGTGGCTTCAAAAGGTGACAGTCCGTTGGCACAGGAGTTATGACTATTGTGGGCATACTCCACCCACGGGAGTAGGGAGCTCCATGATGATGGGTTTGATGCAGAGACACAACGGCGAATGGCCTCTAGCTCCTAAATTCAGGCGCTCAGTCTGTCCATTGGACTGTGGGTGGAAGCTGTTGTATCTCAAATTGTTGTCCCCAATTGTTTTCCCCGAGTCCGTTGATAGAAGCAGTCTTTAGGCATTTACCGGTCTTAGTTGATTTTTATTAAGCGTAGTTTACAAGATATCTTGGAGAGCCCAACATCAACCTGAGGTCTCTTTGTTGGATTCTGACTTCCCCCTTTCCGGCACATACACTTATACTATAGGAAGAGGTGTTACCTACAGTGAGGCGGGAACATTTGCATAGTATGTTTGTCTCAGTACTTTTCCACTGTCCTCCGTTTGAACCACATCCCCCTTTTGATCTGATAGTGAGTTGCACCCCACTGTGACCCCAACGTGATAAGTTCCTGCATAAGCAATGTGTTCTACAATGCTTACAGTCAGTATGTATTTTGTGCTTCTGTGCTAGGATATGTTTACAACAATACAACACATATATATATATATCATATTACTTACATATAGGTCGTACCATCACTACCAATCTTAAGGTGTAGACAAAAGGCTGTGTATGTAAATGTGAGTGATACTGCTTGGCCAAACCAAAAGGTCACAGTAGGAGGTCTGCAACCTATGGGGTCACATACAGTTGTTCTTTGAGGCATTATCAGATGGCTGTCTGGAGGATTCCAGGGGGTGAAGGAAGACAACCCCCACCTCCACCAACCAACAAAGAATACATCACTATACATGACTTTTAGGTGGAAGACAACCCAAATTATATTGTATTATCATACAACATATGAGCCCTCATATGCACTAAGCAGATCTATATTCCACAAAGCCGGAAGAAACAGAAGGCCTTCCAGACCTGCCAGGTGAACTGGGGACCACGGTCCGAGACGATAGCCACTGGTATGTCATAGAGTCGGAAAACATGGAGGACCAGGAGGTCGGTGGTCTCATGGTCAGAGGTAGTTTTGGTAAGGGAATGAAATGGGCGGCTTTTGAGAATCGGTCCACTATGGTCAGGATCACGGTGTTGTTGTCGGACGGGGAAAATCCGGTGCTAAGTCCAGAGCAATGTGGTACCATGGGCCATGAGGAACCAGTAGAGGTTGCAGGAGTCCAGCAGGGGGAGTGTGAGATGCCTTGCTTAGGTGCGAGCATCATTCTCCAAGGAGCGCCACCAAAAGGTCCGACCGAGCCAGGTGATGGTGGGGGGTTCCACCTCCAGGGTTCGGTTGGGTGCGCAGGGCATACGCGGATTCCACTTCCCAGGTGAGGGCCCCTGGCACACAGGAGGGTGGGATTATGGTGTCGGGAACAGAGTCTTTGTTGTTTAGATGCAAACTGACCGGAAAGGGCATTGCGTTTGGTGTTCTTATGACCGAGGCGGTAGGTGATGGTGTAATTAAAACGAGCAAAGAACAACGCCCAAAGGGCTTGGCGAGAGTTGAGGCCAGTTTCTCCACTTCGCCAAACTACCCGTTTGACTGCCAAGAGCTCCTGGTTTCCCATATCGTAGTTCCATTCTGCTGGTGAGAGTCGGCGAGAGAAGAAAGGGATGGAGGGACGGAGCTTCGAGTCTGAACCAGAGCGTTGGGACAGCACCGCCCCCACACCCGTGTCCGAGGCATCCACCTTCACAATGAACAGACGGCTATCGTCGGGTTGGATGAGGATGGATGCTGAGGCAAAACGTTCCTTAAGGAAACGGATCACCTGGTCAGCTTCTGGAGTTAATGTGAAAACTATGGGGGCAGCCGTCTTGCTGTAGTCTCGGATGAATCTGCGGTAGAAGTTGGCGAACCCCAAAAATTGCTGGAGCTGTTTACGGGTTGAGGGAACTGGCCACTCAGTCACCGTCTTGACCTTCTCCGAATTTGTTCTGACCTGACCCCTCTCAATGATGAACCCAGGAACTGAACAGATGAGACGTGGAATTCGCATGACTTCATTGTATCATGCAATTAATTTGACACATAATGACAAATGACCAATAAACACAACAGTAAGTCATCCGGTCATCACCTCACAGACACGTGCTGTGATTGCAGCCGTCTCCTGCTCTGTTGTCTCTGCTCCTGCAACGCCTCCCAGTGGCAGTGGCAGGTTGGATAACAATCAAGATATTGTACTGTTTTCAAAGTGTACGTCACTTTTTCCCTGAAATAGTGAAGTGGGGCTCCCTCGGTTGAAAACAGACTCGCCAACATAGCTGAGGGTTGACTAATATTTATGAATGGGTCGCAAGTTAGTTACAGTTGGACAGAAGATGAGGGTGACTGCTGCCTCGTCACTCCCCTCCTCCCTGCATTACACACAAACCAGCATCGGTGTTGCCCAACTGACACAAGTGCACACAGATTGAATCACGGGCCGTGAGAATGCATTTAACCAGTAACCCAAACACTGAAAACCATATCTTCCTGTGTCATATGACCTTCTCTTATTTCTCAGAGATGACTTTGAAGACGATGACCAGGGAAAATTACTGAATTTAAGTCTGAATAGTTTCTATTGATTAGACAAACATCAGTGGTTTGGATGTGAACAGGTGTCTGACTCCTGATTGCATGGTGAGCAACAGCAGAGATGAGATTTACACCAACTGAAAACATGTCTCACCCACCCTTGAAAAACTGATTTGACAAGAAAGTGACAGAACTGCATAGAGAGAGACAAGAACAGACATTAAGAATGAATAGATTGGCTGAGGGTGCCTCGTACTGATCTGGAGATCTGTGATTTTCTTTCAGCTGATAAATTGTGTCAGACGTCTTCCTGGGGCTTCTAATGGTTGATAACTAATGATGTTTTTCACTATTAATTAAACTGCTTAATTTCTACATCAATAATTTGATCTATCAAATGTCAGAAATGTCAGATTTTGTTTCATTTATTTCTTATGAAAATGCCTTTCTGTTTTCTTTTGTTTTGTTTGTTTTCAAGACATTTGTGCCATTTCACATGCAGGAAAAGATTTAGGAAAGAAACTTGGCCACGATGAATCACTGACAAAAACTAAGATTATTTTTTCTATTTTCTCATCAAACATGTGTCCAGTCATTTCCAGTGTTAATGTGCAGACACTGTGGCAGACCTAAATGCATACAGACATAACAGTCATACCAAATAAAACATCCTTTTTTGTGTTTCCATTTACTGTATCAGTTTATCCTGTTCTCAGTCTATCCTCGCTTCATCACAATTCCCATCTGTTTGCTTCGAAGAGTTAAGCGCCTTAGACATTCAATTTACTTTTACTGTAAGTGAAGGCAGTGAAAATATGAAGTGGTACAAAAATGTTGGGTTCATCCAGTTCATCAAAGCTTTACAGGATTGATTCACACATATTTTCTCAGTTATCTCTAGTCATGCAGACCGTTTTGGTGTTACTTCTTTTGAAATTTCTCAGATGTTTCCCACCATTGTAGTTCAATGCAGGAGGACAATGTTTTTTTATTTGTGGCGCAACATTGAAAACTAATACTTAAAAAGAAATTCAGCAGTGACTGATCTTCCGACAAATGACTACCTAAATCCTCAGGGTCCAAAGAAATAATTTAGGATGGTCTTCATGGTATTTACGTAAACTGCTTTGTTACAAAGAAATACCAGCTAAATAAAACTGGAGACAACATGTTTTATGGGAATTGGTACACTGTTTTGTGAAGAAAGATGTTTTCAGGCCTGCATAACAATTGTGACAAAAAATCATTAGATTTTTAAATACACGGATCCCACTGAAATTTATGTTTGAGAACCCTAATCAATCAATCAATCAATCAATCAATCAATCAATCACTTTCTTTAAAGCACAGACTAATCAAACAACATGACCCCAATATACACAATTACAAAGAATACATACAGTATACCAGAACATACAGCAGGCGATAAAAATAAGAAAAGTTCAAGACAACCACATTAAAACATTAGTGTTAAAGAAGTGATAAAACAAAATGCAATAATGGCATGCAATTGCAAGAGAGAGTTGCTCAGTGCATCACAGGAAGCCAGGGTTACCTGAGCCAGCCCTAACAATAACATTTATCAAATAGGAAAGTTTTAAGCCCAATGTCAAATATAAAGAAGATGTGTTGTTCTTAATGTCTCATATGGTAATGGTTTATCTGTGGATTATTTTGTGGATTAATTGTTTGGTTTGCGAGATGTCAGAGAATTGAGTCATCACAATTTAGACAAAAATGAATTTGCCAAAGTAATAATGTGAGGAATTTACAGAAAATAATCTGTGGAGACAGAGAATTTAGAAGTTCTGCCCATTGGTCTGCAGTTTTTGAAAATTAGGTCGACGTGGAACTATCCAAGTTTGAAAGAGGAGCTCTCCATTCGCCTATTTGGCCTTTAATGTGTTGTCGGAAAAATATAAAACAGAAAAAAATAAGCCTCTGAGTGCAGAGTAGGAGATAGGAATCCCGTGACGGACACTTCCAGCATCATGTATGTTTGTTGCCTCAACATCATTTAAAAAAAAAAATCATAACTGTTGGAAGTGATGCAATTGCAATGAGACAGTGAAAGGTCTTCCTCAATGCCAGTTCATGCTGAACAGGAAATTAATTCTCCTGAGTCAAGTAATGCAAGGCTGGACTTTCAGACAGCCTCATAATATCCCACAGCTGTTATAATATTGGAAGATTTGATTTCTGTTTGTAATAATGATTAAACCACATCTAGGTCTGAGCCTGGCCAGAGGAAAGCTACAGAACCATTCATGTTTTCCTTTTTACGGCTCAAAAGACCAGGCTCTAACTCATCGGGTTTTTTTGTCACGGAGGTGTTGTGCATGTGGTTTTAGTGAGAGCGGCAAAGAAATTCTCTTTCAAGAGATTACTCTTTATGCATTTGTCAGGAGTTATTGTCAAGATGAATATAAGGTACTTCTGGAGTTAGTTTTTCATAGGAAACAGCAGTTGTATCCTCTTTCGGTATTACCATTTTTTTTTACTCTGTTCACCTTATGTGGAACTTGATGCTAGAATAAAACTTCTCCTTTAACAACCAAATGACCCTGTTTTCTTCATGGCGGATGTTTGACAAAAGGCCGCCTTACTTGTGATTTCTGCTGGTTAACCCTATTAAGTCAATGATCAACACTCAAGGAAGGCTATTGCTTAATTGAGCTGCTCCCAGCTTTTCTGAAGAATGCACACGTGTCTGAGTCACCCAAAAAGCATGAGAAAAAAAAGGATGTGTACTTACAGTATAGCATGTGGGGGAGATACTAAAACTCTTTGACACACGTATGGCATATTCACACAAGGAACATAGTCATGCTGGTAATTTACATTCAACATCTGAATGTTGACGTTCATCTCTGTGACTCAACGCTTAATAAAGAAAGTCGGAATGTTCAGAAACCTCAGCATAATAGTATAAAAAAACACTAACAGAGGAAGTAACTCTATATTTTAAGTTCCATATACAATGACATCATAGAGCACATGGTTCATATAACAAAATCCACCCTGTGCTTCTAATTATATGGGAGATGATGCACACACACTTATCTGCAATCAGTGTGGCCCCTAATATCTTTTTTTTTCAAGGCATTATGTGCGATTTAGTTTGGTTACCATGTTTTTTTTTATTTTTTTTTTTACTTTACTATCAGTTTCTGTGCTCTCCAGCCCCCATGGGAAGGAAACATGCTGGTAGGTGTAAATGTATATTTAGCAACCAAACAAAGACATACTGGTGTTCCTGAGTCATAAGGACATACGGAATCAGGAGGTCTCTGAGTTCAACAGTGGAGCTTAGTTGTATTCAGCAGCATGTTGTGAATAAAACTCTTTTCTTTTTTACGTTCAATTTTTTTTTATGAAGAACTAATGGTATAGTAAAGTACTGTTTATAAAATAGGACAGAGCAAAAATGTAAGAAAATGTAGAAAAAAAAGAGGAAAACATTTGAATGTCATCTCGCGGTTGTACTTCTCTGCCAACCAGTTAAGATGGAGTTCCAATCCATGTTTGTCCAGACTCATATAATACAATATGTTATGAGGACAAATGTGTTCAAATGCTTGGCAAACAAAGCTGAGTCTGATAGAACACGAAGTTGTAACCATGATGGTAGACAATGCTTCAAATATGGATGTTGCTGCAAAGAAGCTGCAAACACTTGTAATTGTGGATGAATTATGCAAATCTTCAGCCTCACAGACTAGTTTTGAAATACAGTCATAATCTCCCCTTCTGTTCCTGAGTTATGGTGTTGAATAATGGCCAGAAAATTATTTTGCAGAATATTATGTCTCAGCTAAATTGATCTTTGACCTCTTTTTTGCATAAAATGCTATCCATTCTTCATTTTATCCTTCTTGATAATTGTGTAACATTTTGTCATAATTAATGTATGAATTCTTGACTTATGCTCTAAGGTCACAGTGACTGTTGACCTCTGACCATTCAGTTCATCTTTGAGGTTCATCCCTCAAGGTGTTCCTGAGATATCCCGATCAGGAGCATGGAATGGATGGACCTCTGTGTACAAGATCATCAACTTAAAAAGCTTCATAAAAGACTTTCATTATTATCCAAGGCCTTTGTACATTTGTAATCCAAATATTGCAGGCTGAAGGGTGACCTCTGGTGTTTAAAAGGTGCAAAAGACCTGACCTGGAGTCACTGTTATCAAGCCAAGGAAAGAGATGGAATGATCTGTGATCATGTAAGAGAGAGACTCTGAATTGGGCACTGATAGACAGTCCTCTGCTCTCACAGACACTGAAATGGCTCTCTAATGCAAGCATTCAGCTACTTCACGTAAACTACATTTCCTCTACTTGGAATTATTGCTCTGAGCCGTAATCCGTTACTAATGTAAGCCTGTGTGGAGTACTGGATTTTTGTCTCTATTTACCTCCGTCCTCTGCTTTGGACGTATTCAAATGTAGACAGTCATTTATCTTCAGATCACGCGTTCAACCTTATGTATTTTCATAGTTAAATAAGAAAAAAAAAAGCCCTTTATTGGGAAATTAAATGATTTGTGTACCGGTAAACAATTTATCAAAAAATTAATACATTTATTAATCTTATAGCATGAGATAATTCCTTTGGTCATAAATAAACGATTTGGTATTTCTTTGCATTCCTTCTTGTGTAAAGAGAGGTTTCTTCTGCCTGAGATATGTTGCCCATCAACAGGGCGGATGGACGGACGGACAGACAGACAGACAGACAGACAGATAGATAGAAAGAAAGCGAGGCTAAAATTAGAATTATAAACTGTTGCTGACAGAGTTTTAGAACAAAAGGTGCAAAATAATTGGCTGAATTCCATTTTAAGCAACTTATGCTTATTAAGTGACTGACACTAATAAAGCCCCACCTGACTCTGTGTGCCTGAATAAAAAAGTCCAGTAATCCTTTAAGCCAATAAATACGGGACACAGACACAGAGATGAAGGATAGAAGTCAAACAAGGCTTCAGAAAATATTGTGTGGGTGTGGAGAGCAGTTGGTCTTCCTATTTGCACTGCAGTGATTCAATACTGAGCTCCAGGAGAGTTTAGAGTGAGACATGCGGCATGGTAGCATGTGGAAACATACAGTATAGTAAAACATAACTAGATGTACAGATATTTCTATTTCTTATCTTTCTTTTTTAAAATGCATTGGTATTTTTTTTATTCTCACAACAAGATTTTTAAATCTTTGTAAACATAAAAAAGCATAAGTCTTAACTATGGAGCTACTTGTGAGAAAACACAAAAGGAAAACCCTGCTTTAAGAAGTGAGAAGAGACTACAGTGGGATTTTTGTGTTGAAAATAATCAAGAAGCATATGATAAAGCATCAGTAGATAACTCCCCACCCATAGCTAGAGGTGTTTTGTATTTTGAAAGATTCCCATCATGTGTTCATTTCGTGTGAAGCTCTATGCCTGGGAGAACTTTGAATGCCAGACAAGATCACTTTATTTGAAAGTTCATTTCGGGGATATGGTGCTCTTGCTTATGTTAACTCTTAATGTGCTGTTTGTAATTGTGAAATGCAGGACAGTAGCTCTTCTGTATTCCTCTTGAATAGGAAAAGCTCTTATAAACTGCCTGATCAAGTGATATATTTTATTTCTGGTTAAAAAAAAAAAAGAAACTGCAAAGTCAAAAAATAAAAATAAGTGCTTAGTTCTCTCTCTCTTTCTCTGTCTTTATCGTCCTCTCTCTTCACTGTGCGCAGTCAGGCCTTTAACAAGTAGAGGCTTTTAATTCCTGAAGTGAAATCCTCTTAGGATCTATGCTCTATTTCTGTTTGGTCTATAGGGTCTTTTTTGAAATCTCCATTAGACCAAGCTCATTGGCTGAAAAAGACACATGCATGCACACACAAACACACCAACCAGCTCAGTGACGGGATCGAGTGTAGACCAGTGCAAGGTTAACTACTGACACAACAGGAGGACTCTACAGTGACTGTGGGAGGTAAGAAAACTTCTATTAATGATCAAATAAAACTAGCTAAAATGTTTGTAGAAAGGTGAAGTTTGGATTTAAATTGATATATTAAAAGATAAGTGATGGGGTCTATATGGTTTTACATACATTCAGCTCTGATTTTGGGGGCCATCTTGATTTTTCCAAGAGATAATTTACCATTTACGCAACATTACAACATATTGAATAGAGAGGTTTTACAAATTTGTGTTAAATTATTTTCTTTTGTCAAAGTTAAGGCTTCTACACTAAACAAAGAATTCTTTCGTTTGCTACTGAATTTAGTCATGGGTCTGTGTCAAATTGGAAGTCAGCTGTTTACAAGACTTTATTGTCTATCTCTTGCTTACACAAATGCAGACACAGAGCTGAAACATTTATCCATGGCTTCCTTTGCTCATGCTTAAATTTAGCATGGAAAATCTCCACTTGTGAATAGGGATTTAGAAAGGTGGCCACAAAGATCATTAGAGCAGATCAGCGTTGAGACTGCGGGTGGGGAGGGGGACAACACTAATTGAAACACGAAGGATAAGGTCAGTTGATCCAATCAGATATTGGCTCTGCACACGTCACATTATCCAGTTGTTTGAACAATGACACCACAAATATTATAAAGCACTGTGAAGCCCGAAAGATAGTGAAAAGGGACTACAAATGTATTTTTGCACTAACTGTACATCTGCACTTTAAAGAATTTGACTTTACTTTATATTAATTTAATTAAAACTTTCTTCTTTTAATGTATAAATAAATGCACCAGTTGTGTTTTATTTTTTCTTCATGGTTTCATGATTTTAGTTGTCAGCTCCATCTGTTAATTCTTGAAACAGTTGCTTCAAAGGCTAACAGCAAGTAACACAGATCCAGTGCAGTTTGGTAATCCTCTTAGACTGCATTAATTTAATTATATTACATGGATCTCACTTGGTGTTTAGTAGGCCACAGTACAAAGATTTTAACTCTTTAGCTTTACAATCGTTTGAAGTAAAAAAAAACATCAAAAACCCCGTAAAGGAGATTATTCTTATTTTTTGTTTTACAGATAGCTAAGCAGTATAATGTCTGACAAACTTTTGGATTTGGAAGAGACCGCGACCCACACAGGTGAGTAGACACACTGCTTCCAAATATCACACTGAGTCTGTGTGCTTATGGGTCAGATGAGTCTTCATATTTAAACACAAATTTCAATAACTTGTCATTATTAAATGGTGTTATTATGAGGTTCAAGCAAACTTTTCACAAAGAAATTGGTCCAAAAGGCAAAACAAAGCAGAGTAGAGTACAGATCTGTAGAGCGTCAGCAGACACTCTTTGGGTCATTCGTGCTCTTCCAGCAAGGTTAAAATAATCCCCAAATTAAAACTGGATACATTACCAAACAATGATTCACACTGTTACTTCACAAAGGCGTAAATCAGTCATTCAACTGAAAATCCTACATATAATATTCACTATATCTGTTTAATTAAGAGTTCAAAACTTCTGCTTCTTAAAACCAAAGTTACTCCCGCTGCACTATGAATCCTGTCCCTTCTGTTTTGGCCCCACCAGGCTGTGTTAGTAAACAGTTGAGGAAAGACCTCAGTCATTACCCTTCAGGTACTGACTGCTATTTGCTTTCTCCACAGGTCCAAAAGGAGTCATCAATGACTGGAGGAGGTACAAGTTGGAAAGTATGGACCAGGAGAACTTACCTCATGCCAAAAAGGAACTGCTGAGACAGATGTCATCCCCGAGCAGGCAAAAAGATGACTCCAGAGCAAACCTTAACCGCAAGGTACAACCCAGTACCTGCAGTATAGTGCTAACCCAGTGCAAAAAGAACTCAGCAGGCATTTGCTTTGATGGACAGCAAATGCCTTACATGTTTGATTGTAATCTTTGGACACGGTGCATTACGAAACAACTGTATCTTTGTGAAATGACTGTAGAAGTATAGATAAATGCAAAAAATAAGTCAGTTGGCAGTGAGAGCTTCTTGAAGTGATTATAAGAAATTCACCTTAATGAGCAAATGGATGTATCTACTGATAACCCTGAACATTAACAAGTCCTGGTCTCAAAACTCGTAACAATTGCAATTGTTGCAATTCTAAAGCAATATGTAATTGTAACTATTGTTTGAATATGATTTTCTCAGATGAGTGTCCAAGAGTACGAATTGCTCAAAGAGGAGGATGAAGGATGTCTAAAGAAGTACAGAAAGCAGTGCATGCAAGAGATGCATGACAAGCTCAGCTTTGGGCCCAAGTTCGGAGGTGTGCATGACCTGGATAGTGGAGAGGCTTTCCTGGAAGTCATCGAGAAGGAGCATCACAGCACAGTGGTGGTTGTGCACATCTACAAGGCTGGGATCAAAGGTTGTGAGGAGCTCAACAGCTGCCTTGACTGCCTGGCCACTGAGTACCCCTCCGTAAAGTTCTGCAGGATTGATGCTGTGTCGTCTGGAGCCGCCGAGCGTTTTTCGGATGAATTTTTACCTACACTGCTGGTGTACAAGGCTGGAGAGCTACTTGGGAACTTCCTAGCCTGCACACAGCATCTAAATGAGGAGTTCTTTGCTACCGACGTGGAGGCCTTCCTCAACAGCTATGGCCTGCTGCCTGAGAAAGAGCTGCCTGGATTGGAGGATGAAGAAGAAAATGATGTAGAGTAAACAGAGTTTGGCTGCTGAAGAGGAAAAGAAGCAGTGTAAAGGGGCTGCAAAGAGATCTAAGAAACACAATTTGTAAAATAAGACAAGGTATTCTTTTGGTCTTTGGCAAATAGGTAAACCGTACCGTCTCCACTAGTGTTTGACGATTGTTCTCTATGAGAGAAGTTTTCCATTCAGTTGTTGAAGAAACTTTAGTGTCCCAGAAATGTGTGCTGCTGACTATGAGTGTGAGGGACAGTAAACTGAGGATAAGCAGTGTTTATTTATAAAGATATACATAAATATAGCACAAACCCCCCCCCCCCCTTACAACCACCCTGAAAAAAAGCCCAAACTAGCTAACTATAGCTATAATTGCAATGTTTTATTTTGTAAGATTAGACAATAGTACATGCTGTATGTGCTTTAAATTATTAAATTAAATGTACTTAAAATTTTACTTCATGGCATGTTTTTGTGGCATTTAATTGGTATTATCTGTGCACAATTTATACCAAAAAAAAGAGGCCAGGGCTCGTAGAAGGTGGCATCCCCGAATTTAGTTTATTTGATGTCTCTGTAATGTTGTCAAAATTAACAAAAAAAGTAACTTTTAAAAAGTTGAATTGAGCAGCAGCTCTTAGACTTGAGAAGCCAAAGCACTCTAGATGTGGAAACATCATTATGTAAACATTGTTCCAACATTACCTAACATTGCTTCTTTAGCCAATGTGGTAAGTGGTGAGTATTTTGTTTGGAAAAAACAAACATTTAAGAACCTCATTTTAATTGATCTTATGTAAACAGAAATTTTATTTAATGTCTGTGTATTTCTTTCTGTGAGAGAGAGTCATGGAAATAAACAGAAAGTAAACCGTAAGCCTTCTTTTTCTTGAGGGATATGATTCAGCAAGTCCTTGACTCAGCACACCGTTACCATCATCAATGAATTTGAACAGGGAATGATACTATTTATAATGTGGACTGTAATATGATAAAACATAATGTTGTTGATAATATTCATAATAAAATAGTAAAATTTTATGTTGCATTTTATTGACATGTAAGATAGACTTTCCGTTGGTTGCCTGGCAACCTCGCAGTGACAACACCCACCACTGAGGCCGAGAAGTTGCTAAAATAGTGTACAACTTTTCCTTTCTGGATCAAATTTAGTTCTACCTTTTGTACCTTACATAATCAACAGTTTTTACAGTGGCTAGTTAACCTGCTGTTACCTTGGTTACAATTGTTATTAAATGCTATTTAATTTGTGAGTTTAAGAGATGCTGGTAGATTGATTTTTCTAACCTTTAGACCGAGCCACCCCTTCCCCCTTCTCCATGTGTAATATTGCTTGTGTTGGGCACCTAATTTCAATACTTTCATGGCACCTACCAAATGCTTCAATAGTATCGACTGTCAAAATGTTTTATGTTATTCGGTACCAAATTTTGATACTTAGAAGCTTTAGCCACCATAACAGTTTTCATTTCAGAACACAGAACATTTGTGACATTTGCGACATTACATTGCTTCAACAGAAAACAACACTTCCCCCCTCAAACTGCATGGAAACTAAATATTATTTTAGTTAGTTTTAAAAATGAATTTTATAAAATCACTTTAGAAAAATGTATGGTTCAGTTAGGTTTGAAGATATTGTCATTTTTTAATGATCTCTGTTAAGCTAAATGACTGCTTTTTGAGTGGTGCCAGTCTTCTTGTATAACTCTGGGCAAGAAAGAAAGCAGCAAAATGTCTTGAATCTATGATTCCTTCTTGCAGAGTGAACTTTGCAAAACTTACCTTCTCCTCAATCACCACCACCCTGTTATCACCTTTATCTTCAGACTGTCTCAGGAGATTCAGCCAAGAATGACACTACCATTTCAGTGTCTTCTGCGCACTCCCGCCATCAGAGTCTCGACTCCAGGAGTGTCCTTACCTGACATCCGTCATCATGTACATGCAATTTATATAGATGATGTGGTTTGATAGAAATACTCTCAAAACCATTGTCTGAATATAGAGCTTATGAATTCACTTTCTTTAGGAATATTTCTCTCTGCATCTAACGCAGACTTACCTGCATCTATGCTTTTAACAACAGTTTAGCAAAAATGCTATTAGTGTGTATTCAAAACAGAAGCACTAAGGAAAGAAAGTTACAAAATACACAAATGCAGGCTTGCATACCATTATAGAAGACATGTCTCCTATCTTCAGTGGGAGCAGGCTGTCACATGTTGGATAACCTCATTTGTCTTGAAGGCTTGACTCTCCCGTGACCCCAGTAAGCTCCAGGCATGCCAAAACCACAACATAAAAGCTGGTTAAGATTGTTAGGTAAAGACTCTCAATACTAGCCCACAATTTGATACGCAGTAAATTAAATTGAGATGCTTCATAGCGACTGTGGAAACTGCCAAAAACGTTACCACACAAACACATTCCCTGCTGCAGTAGGAAACAGAGGTTTGTTCTGAAGGCAAATCATTTGCTCTTCATAATTCTCTCTTATAGAAAGTATGTGTAGGTTTTTGGAGTAACAAAATAGAGCCTGTTTAAAATGTGACAATTTTTAAGTTTGCCAAGAAGTCCAGACAGTAGCTGTTTAATTAGCTTTCTGCTTGCCCCTTAAATGTCTCCTTTAATTAAAAATCACAGCAATGCAGCCTCCCCTTTACTTTGCTTCACATAGAGTAGTCATAATATCGGACAGCAGCATGTATGGCTTCATCAATAATTGATAGGGGAGGGGATGTCAGAGGGCTGAATAAAACTATCACCTAAAAAAATGGACAACATTCTTGACAACTACTACAGTTCAGAAGATAAACAAATGAGATATAATGTTTAGTTCCTCTTCTCAAGAAAGATCCTCCCTCCATTGTTCCTTCTTGATGCACTGCCAATTGGTTCTTGCATCACTATGGACAATCAAAGAATGTTGTTGTTTAAAAGCAGACTAAAAACCTTCCTTCCTTTTTTCTATGCATTTAGATTTTTTTGTGGGTTTAAGGTATCAGATTGGTTTTATTGTCTACATGTACTTGTTCAGGTCATTCCTCTTGCAGGATTAAGATTGTATCTTGGACAGTGCTTTTACAACTTTTTATGTTCAAAGACAAGAGAAAGGATTAAAGTCGACCTAATCTCACTGTTAACCTGCCTACTAGATGAGGCAATTACACCCAGTATTTCAGCGTTATTTGGCATCTCTTTAACAGAATTCACTTTTGGAAAAGCAACCCTGAATGCAGTCCAAAGTGTCTACTTTTATGTGGCTTCATGTAAGAACATTTCAGTAATCTCTGACATATTGCCTGCAAAGGAGCTCTTGACTTCTAATTATTCTAAAAGCAAGAGCTACTGAAGTATGACACGCTAACACATATTTCTCTGAGGATATACATGTGTTTGTGATTAAACTGGACCACATTTGGCATGACTTGTGTAGCCTCTGGCTAGTAATGCTTCACTTTCATACAGTAGCGTGTCAAAGATTTATCAAAACCTTTTTGATACTTCCCACAAGAGCTTTTTGAGCAGAGAGAGATTTTCCCGAGGTGCCCAAACATGTCAGCCAGACTAGTTGCTGCTGACCTAGACCAAAGTACGTGAGAGGGCAGCCGACTAACCAAAACATCCCATTTTCACTCTTGAGATAGTGTATGTGTGCCACCTCTAGCACAGTTCACACTAGCTGGAGCTATTGCATAAGAATATCCCTGTGCGTTTCACTCACACATCATAAGTATGTACAGTATGTACCTGCATTCTACAACAGGAATAATGGTTAACTGAGCCGAAGATGCACAAAAGATGACTCATGTGAGTTCAGGATAAAAAATAAACGATTACTAAGTGAGAGGGCTTATTATGCCTCAATTTTCTGTAGAACGTAGATACTTTAGAATGGGCTTCCTCTATGATTCAGGTTTCCTGATATATTTGAAATCCTTTGCTGAGTAAAATCCTGCACAACTCTTGCATGTTACAGATTTGAGGAGATTCCAGGTTTTACTCAGCCAAGTTACCCAGATAACTCAGTAAACTTTCCTCTTGGAAAAGGTTTCAAAGCATCATTTGACTCATTGCTCTGCTCAAACAAATGTTTACCTCAATGTTTACCCCTGCACTGCCAACCTGATCCCACCCCCCATTCTGACATTTGGATTCCCTCTTTGTTTATACTGATTTGCTAATTGGAGAACTTCTTTGCTTTTTCTGTTTGGACTCTTGGAAAGCTCAGCTGTCGCGCTACAGTTCACCCACATAAAAAACTATTTGAACGAGGTGAAGTCATGACACGGCAGTGGACACCTGGTTTGAGGCGCGCTTGAACAAATATGGACAGCGGACGTAGGGTAGATGACATAACTATGAAATGTGGTCACTGGCTGTCAACATAAATGAAAGCCCACTTCTATTTAGGTTGTTTACATATTGTTAAGATGCTCATTTATTATCTTATTGTTGAAGTAATGACGTAAATGTCATTGGTTGACTCACTTGCGCCCGATGAGATTAAACTGGTGTATATTTTATATAAACAAACAACTACTTTTCAGTCATGTGTAATACAGTGGGATAAAATGCAGCCACTATATTGATACAGTCTTACTCAGAGCACTATTGTTGTTACTCAAACAGAGTGAGCAAACTGTTAAAAGATGACAGAAAGAAGGGGAAGAGGAGAGGTGTAAGAGAATGAGATTGAGTAATAAAGGAGAATAAATTACAGTGCAAATTTTTTTTTAATTTTTTTTTTTTAATTTTATACACTTTATTAATCCCCGAGGGGAAATTTCTTCACTACAGCAGGGGGGCTCTCAGGGGGGAGATGCTGCAGCAGGCTGCCACTAGCGCGGCGCCAGGTAACCTGACCTGAGGTGCATGTTTTTGGATGATGGGAGGAAGCCGGAGAACCCGGAGAGAACCCACGCAAGCACAGGGAGAACATGCAAACTCCGCACAGAAAGGCCCAGGACCAGTTCGAAACCGGAACCTTTTTTGCTGTGAGGTGACAGTGCTAACCACTGCACCACCGTGCCGCCCAAAATAACACTCCCTCATAACAATCTGGGTTGGTCTTGCTGATGTTTCATACACTAAGTTCACTTCAAAGCTGTTTGAATGAATGGATGGACACCTGGACAAACGCAAAGTTGGAGTAAGTGATGAGTGGATGGATAGAAATGTTTGAATTATTACAATTCCAAAGCTCTTTCACATTGTTCAGTGTTATATGAAGCTTAAAATAGGAAATCACTTGTCAGCATGAATCATGCCTCAAACACTACAGATTACAGGGTCTGGGTTTCATACCAATGACAAGTGCAGACAAAAACCAACATAGATGAGTCAGATTAAGAAGTTTGCATTGTATTGTTGCTATAGGTTACTGTACATGTTGGTATCCAGGCGTGACAGCTGAGTGTAAGAAAATAGCTTTGCTGCCTGGGGTAAAAGTTTGCCTTGACACTTTTCATGTTCATGCTTTCTTTTGTCTTGTGGAGGTATCACTGATTATGAACCAAAAGGCCACTGAGGTATTTGTCAAAACTGGCCCCAACAAGGTCTGAATACTTACCAGGTGTATGTCACTGGGGATGCAGTTAATAATTGATTCAAACCGAAACTGTGGAAGTTAAAGACCACGTATACAGCAATAATTGAAACTTAAAGTATTTTATTCTTACTAAAACTATCAAGTTTATAAAAAAAAAATATGAAAAAAAACAAAAACATTTGCTCACATTGGCAGGTATTGTTGAGGGTAAAAAAAAAAAAAACTCAACCCAGTGCTTTATTAAAAAGTTTAAAGCGACTTCCAAAGTTTAACCATGCTGATAATACCAATCATCTATTGTTGACTCTTAACCCTCTTTTTTGAGTAGCAGGATATATTTTCCTATAAAGCCACTGACTGTCATTGCTTCATGAGAATGGATTCAATTATCATCCAGTATATCAGTGTTGAGGCCATCGAGAGTGTTGCTCTTTTAGTGCGTTGATGCCATCTGCTGACTGTCTTTGGTTGATGAAGGTCAATGAAGACGACAAATAACACTGATAAAGCGATTGTTTTAGGTTGAATTGCAGTTCAAATTGATCAAAGATACGAATTTGTTTTGCAACAAGCACATGAGGACATTTGTAAGCTGCTTTGCCGCGGTCTGGGTTGGGGAAAAACAGCCTTTACCTTTTGACAAAATAGTCAACGTTTGGACGGACTACATTTCCCACAATGCTTTCAGCAGACAAGTCATCAACTGCGCATGTCCGTGCAGTTGTTGTGGGGGAAAAAAATGGCGGCACTCCTGCAGCAGGAGTTGGACGGTCCTGAGCTATCTAAGCTACCAAAAGCAATCCAAAACAAACTCGACAAAATTCTTTCAGACCAGCAGTATGAAATAGATTTATTGAAAGCACACCAGGAACAATTTCGGGTTGACAGCGGTAAGTTATTGCCTGTTACGTTGCTAGCCAGCGTCGCTAAAGTGTTTGCATGCATGTTGGGGGGGAAGGGGGGAGGGGGAGTAAGTTAACGTGAATACGTTTGCTTTGAACGTACTAACCTCACGTTTGTATTCGGTATATATGTCTAAGTGTCTTTAGGGATGTAGACCGGCGTTAACACGACGTAAAACTAAAAAGGTGATCAAATAACCACGATGTGAAGCTAGCTAACGCTAGCACTACCTAGCCTCCCGAGCTAACCGCTAAGTCTGTATTTAAGATGACATTTAACAGGAAGTTAATAGTTGGGAGAAATTAACCATTCAAATGTGCCTTGTTGTTGTTGTTAACCTTGTTCTTACAGAGCAACAGTTCTTCGAAAAAGTCCAGCAGCTTTCCCAATGTCAGAAAGAGTTTTTGTCCCAGACTGAAGAACATTTTAACCTCAAACAGGAGCTCACCAAACTCGGTAAGAGTGGATTTACTGTCGGGTCATTTGCGGACTTTGGGGGGCTTTCGTGCGAGTTGCAATTTATTCACGGTGGTGACTTTTAATCGTTTCTTTAGGGGAAGAACTCAAAAGCGTACGCGAGAAGAACAAAGAATATGAATCCTCACAGGAGAAGTTTTCATCAGAACAGGTAATGAACACCAAACAGAGTGAACACTGACTTGTCTGAAACAGCTTTATTGTAAAAGTCAAGTCAGTAACTGGTTGTTCCAGATATGCGTGTCTATTGTGGTTTTTTTTCTGAATTTAAACAAGCCTGCATGAACACAGTTGTCCAAACTGTAGTTGTACCTTTTGTCAACGTATTTTTTTTTTCTCTCCAAAATGTATAAAGACTAATTCTTATTGGGTTGTTGGTTGTTTTTTTTTGCCAGAATTTCAGACATAAATTCATAAATTATGCTGATTTGTACCAACAATCGTTGTGGTAATGTCTTTGTGTAGACTTTGCTGTCAAAAGCCAAAGAGGAGCTCGAGGCAGAAAAGCGAGAACTTGTCCGAACATTGGAGAGGAGATCCTTGGAAGTGGAGCATTTAAATGGTTTGTACAGACGACTTATTCTGTTTGTGCATCCAAAAAGTCAGTTACTAATGTTATTTTGATTGCTCCACTAGATGATTTGAGGCAAATCAATAATAAGTTGGTGGAAGTCAACACCTCGAAGATGGCCCTGCAGATGAAGTTAGATGACCTTGAATCTGCTGAAGTCAACATTAAAGTGAGTTTTATGTCTTGAGTGTATATCCTAACAACAACTGTCTGCAGAGGAAGGAAGACTTCGTAAACATATGTTGCCTTCTACTCCACCTGTTACCTGGTAAGCAATTTCCTGAATGAGGTTGTGGTGGTTTGCCATTTCAGTACAAGGAGAAGCGCATGGAACAAGAGAAAGAGCTGCTACATGGCCAAACATCTTGGCTGAATGAGGAGCTGAAGGCCAAGAGTGAAGAACTGCTGTCCCTGTCTCGGCAGAAGGGTAATGACATCCTGGAGCTGAAATGCACCGTGGAGAATAAAGATGATGAGGCAAGTAGTACATTTTAAATTGATGGAAATAATGATTAAATTAGTCAAATCTTAAGACATTTAAGACATGACTTAATGTCATTTTTGTTGTGATTTTCAGTTGAACAAACTCCAAGATCAAGTGAGCAGTTTGAAGACCTCAAATGAGCACCTTCAGAAACATAACGAGGACATGATCTGCAAACTGAAAGAAGTACGTGTGTTTCCAGGTTTATTCAGAGACGGATACATTTTTGACATCTATATTGCAACAAAACCATCAGCATGTTAGTGCTCGTTGTGAAGTGTCATGCTTAAAGCGAATGGCATGATATTTCTTTTTTTTTTTTTAGGCTAAGGAGCAACATGCCACCATGGAGGAGAAGTTCAGAAATGAACTGAATGCCAACATTAAGCTTTGCAATTTATACAAGGTATGTACATGTTAGAAAGCACGCCGTATGTTGCTGTACTTTGTGCCAACTCCCACTTAAAATTAATTTAAGTTTAAATCTCTGTCACATCTTGGTTTATTTGTTTAGATAAGTTTTTAGGGTAAGATTTTCATTGATAATTTGTGATATTCATTTTTATGACAATGGCTAAAATCAGACATGCAACGACCCAGGGTTAAATACGTGAATGTTAGTGAAGTACCAGCCAGAATTTGCATCAACTTTGAGTTTTTTTGAAGACATATTGCACTGCTCTGGCATTGCTACACATTTGTTGTTCTGCAAAGATGTTGCTGAAAACAAACTACACCCAACATATTTATTTAATCTGTAGTTTTGTTATCAATTTACTCTTCTTGCAGGGAGCATCAGCAGATTCTGAGGCAAAAAGTGAGGAGCTGAATCGGGCGGTGGAGGAGCTGCATAAGCTTCTGAAAGATGCAGGAGAAGGTACAACAGAATGATCTTTATGACCATAAACTAACCACTACCATTATTGTTTAACATCTTCCAAGGAAGATAAAGTCATGCAGCAGTCAGTGAAGCATGGTCACTAAGTTGTTTTTTTTTAGCTTTGTGGTTTAATTGCTTGTTTAATTTCCAATTGTTGGTAATCCACAACAACCATGTCCTCCCTTAGCAAACAAAGCTCTTGAGGATAAGTTGCAGGAAATGAATGGTGCCACAGACAAAAGTGTTGGTGAGTTAAAGGACAGGATCCAGAGCCTTGAGAGAGAGCTGGACAACGCCAATGAACTGCTGTCAAGTTCTAAACTTAGAGGTCAGTTTGGCTGATTCTTGTCTGGTTTTTATCTTTGTGACACTGGATAGCTTTGATGGCATTTTAAAATAATAAATGTGTTTTTCTTGAATTTTTAAATAAGCCAACACCAAGTTTTGCTCAGATTTTTCTTTAAATAAATTATTTTCATTTCTCTGCATTTCCTGTCCAGGCCCTCTTGGTACTACAGCTGTGCTGACAGAGGAGCAAATGACAACAATGTCTCCAACAGCAGCTGCTGTTTCCAAGATTAAGCCGGGTATGAAATTAACTGAGGTATGTACAACCTAATTTCAACATTCAAATTGCAGACTTAATTTTAAACCCTAGTAGAACCTGAAACTGTTTTGTATTTTCACACTAGTTGTTAATGTCCTATTTGTGCTAATTTTTTAACAAATTGTGTTGAATGAAATGTGAGACACAGTTGCTCTCTCTGCTCTTTTATTTGATATAAGACATAATCTGTATTTTTTTAGTTGTATACAGCATACATTGAGAGCCAGGAGCAGCTGCAGTTGGAGAGAGTGGAGAACAAGCGAGTCAACAAGTATCTGGATGACATTGTGCAGGAAGTGGAAGCGAAAGCCCCCATCCTCAAACGGCAAAGAGATGAGCACGAGCGCATGCAGAAGTCAGTGGCCAGTCTTTCTGCCAAGCTGGAGCAGGCTGTTAAGGTGTGTAGTACAGACACATTTTATGTCCGCGGGATGGGATTTTCCAATCAGTTCCAACTATTTTTCCTTGCATTGCTAATTTGTTTGTGTTGTGTTGACATAACGCTCCGAAGAGCAAATTTTGTGGTATATTCAAGACATACCTTTTCCTCAGTGGGGGCAAACATAATAAAAAATTAATTTCTTCATGGTGAACATGGGTAGTATTTAGTCCATCCTTAACTACCTAATACCATCTGTATTTAAAGTAAGCAATGATAGAGCTTTGAATTTATATGTATTTGTTGCAGGAGGTGCACCGTCTGCAGAACGAGGCTGATGAAGCCAACAAGCGCTCCTCGGTCCTGGAAAGGGACAACCAGAGGTGTGAAATCCAGCTGGTAGACATGGCTCAGCAGGTGGGTTAATGCTTTTCTTAGTCACAGGATCATTTTTGTTGTTTTTTTCAAAATCGACGATAGAATTAATCAAACATCTCAAAACTCTGTCCCATCCTATGTGCTTCCTGCCAGGTGCGTGTGCTGCTGATCGAGCTGGAAGAGGCTCGGGGAAACCATGTGGTTCATGAGGAGGAGGTGAGCTCAGCTGATGTCAGCAGCACATCCGAGGTGATCAGCCAACACTTGGTGACCTTCCGCAGCGTAGAGGAGCTTCAGAAGCAGAACCAGCGTCTTCTTGTGGCTCTCAGGGAGCTCAGTGATGCCCAAGAGAAAGAGGAGTTTGAGGCCACAGGAAATAAGTATGTTAGAATGTGTGCTGATTTCTTTTGTCTTTTGGTTTATTTTTGCTTTAGCTTGCCATACAAAGCCAAAACTGTCTCTCCATCCAAAAGGATTATTACATTTGTGGGGGAATAATGATAAAATTTCAGTCTAAATTTTACATTGATAAACCCTAATTTGTCCTTATACAAAGAACTTAAACTGATACCTCGGCTAATACAAATGAACTGTCCCAGGCGTGGGGAGCTGGAGCAGAGTTTGGAGAAAGCCCAGGTTGAGCTAGAGTCTCTGAAGGAGCAACGCAGCCAGCAGATAAAGATGGCGGAGTCCATCGTGAGGCAGAGGGACATGTACCGTGTGCTACTGGCTCAGGCAACTGGAGTCAGCTTCCCACAAGGTAACGCAAATGAGAGTGAGACAGTGAAGTACAACAGACATGATACAGGTCAGGTGTCAGAAGTTTCTGCCCTGTTAGTCACAACATTTTACTGTGTTGGTTCTGTTTGTGTGTCTGACCTCCCGATTGGTTGTTCTTAAGGTACACCACCCGATGAGTTCTCTCTGACCTCCACCCCCCGACGTTCACCTGCGGCCACTCCCACCACAGGAACACCCACCACCCTCGTCTCCATGGGTACAGAGTTGACGGAAGCATTGGAGGCGAAGGCAGCTCTGCGACAGGTGAGCATGGCATTTGCCATACAAGACTGAAGTAGGGAGATGTTTATATTTGAACTCTTAACTGGCAAAAGCCCTCAGCGATGGCAGCGCTGTTTCTGTCGGCGCTGTAATGTATACAGTCATCACAGCCAGTGGTGCACGTGGAGCATTGCCCAAGTCGAGAAAGATCTTCCAGTTCCAGGCTTGATTTATGAGGAATTGTTTCCCATGAAACAATTTTTAATGTCTTCCACCTTCCACATTTCTCTTGATGACGAATATGGGAAAACTATTTGTGGATCAAAGAGTTTGGGTCTTTGTGTTATGTTGCCTGTATCGGTCACCAGATGGTGTTATGCTTGTATTGGGATATCTTCTCTGGATTAGATATTTTATATGTATTTAAATTTGCTAACAATCATGTGCCATAAAGAATCTTTTTTTTTTTGCTTTTGAGACAAAAACAGTTTCACTGCTGAAAGAGCAAGCAAGAAAGAAATCTGGAAAAATAATACCTGTTGGGCCTTTATTTTATTTATTAGTCAGACAAAAATGTACTTGTGTGGAGAGTATTGAATAACAGCTCTACAGGCCCAGGTTTCTCTGAACCAAAGGCTTATATTACTGGATCCAATGCCGGTATAAAGTGTGTTATTTATCCGCCATAAAAATGACTGAAACAGGAAAAACACTGCTATAAAAAATGGCTTGTTGCATGTTCAGTTGCAGGATGTGTTCTCCACCTATAAGAAGGAGCGCATGGACAGTGACAAGGCAACGACGGAGCAGAACGAGAAGCTTCAGGAGCAGCTCTCCGACCTCCGCTCCCAGAATGCCAAGATATCCACCCAGCTAGAGTTTGCCTCCAAAAGGTAAATTTGAAAAACATACGTGGGAACAGAACTATGAATAGTTTTGTGGAAGTAACTGCTATGGATGTAACTTTTAATTGAAACAACAGTTTGCCATTCATTTTGTTTTACATGGGAGAGCATTGGCCTCTAAAAGTGACTTCCATCTCTACAATTTCAGGTACGAGATGCTGCAGGACAATGTTGAGGGCTACAGGAAAGAGATTGCCTCCCTAAGAGAGAAAGGACAGAAGATGGCCGCTGCCACACAGAAGCTCGAGCAGACCATTCACACGCTGAATGAGGATCTGAGAGCGGCCAAAGAGAAACTCACTATGGCAGAGGTTTGTTTTTGATCAATCATCGAGTGTGATGTTTGTGGCCGAGTTGTTTTTTTGTTTTGTTTTGAATCACTAATGAGTTGAATTGCACTTTTGTGTGATTTGAAATGTGTTACTGCTTGAGGAAATGACAGTTACCATTGACTTATCTCATTTTGCCTTTTAGGGCCGTGCTGAGAACCTGCGTAAGGAGAGAGACATGCTGAAGCTGGTGGAGTCAAGGCTGAATCAGGAAAAGGAGACTATCTTGAGCCAACAACAGAGCCAGAACCAGCTGCTGACCAATCTCGAGTCTATTCAGGTAATCTGAGACTTTTTCACTCATTGTCTCACTCACACTCACAAGTCTGAAACTGTTTACTGCTCTCCTCTTCTAGGCCACTCTCGATCGTTCAGAGACTGATACACGTCAGCGTCTCAACAGCCAGGTGGAGAAGCAGGAACGAGAGATCTCCCAGCTACAGAAGAGGCTTGAGCACGAAGTGGAACAGCGGCACCTGCTCAGCAGGAACCAGGAAGTAAGCATCTCGGGCCTAAAGTTAATAAAACAAACTGACAGAGAAGAATTTATAGTATTATTAATCTAACTTTCTCTTTCATGCACAGATCCAATTAATGGAGGCAAAGAGGCAGTTGGAGACACAGTTGGCTTTACATCAGAAAACCAAAGAGCTACTGAATGCTGCTGAGTTAGAGCTGAACACCTTCAGGGTGCAGCAAGGCACCATTGAACCACGTCACATCCTGAGCTCCCCATCGACACCCATCATCAGAGGTTGGCATAAATATATGCATTCAGCCAGAAATGTATAAACAACACCTCAATGCATTCAGTATGCACAGTGGAATCAACACATATACACACTTAAATTGCGTATTCACTGGATGTCCTGAAACTCCGTAATGTCAGATTTAAGCAAAGCCATTCATTGGTTAACTTCTCCAGTCGTTTGTAATCAAATAATTTATAGCATCTGGTAAAGTCATTATCTGTGTGATTATTATGCTTTAAAGTATGCATTTACATGCTAGTGAGCTTTTTGAGAGGGTAATAAAACACCACTTAAACTGTTTAGATTTTACCACGTCCATTTTTCTGGTCGACTGACCTAGTTTTATACTTGGCCTACTTTTAAATCGCTCTTCTTTATTTGAGATCCAGTAAAAGAGCCTGATGAAATGTCTAAACTGCACGCACACAGACTCTTAACAATGCAATAGAACTGTCGTTAGTCCACAAAGTATCCTCCCCTCCTAAAATCACATACTGACTCTCAAATTGCATCACCCCCTTGCAGTCCTGCAGGGTTCAGATCAAGACAGAGACGACCTAGAAGGCCGCCTGCACCTGGCCGAAACCCGGACAGAGGAGCTGACGGAGAGCCTCAGGGCAGCTACCGCCAGCATGGAGGAGTACAGAGCTATGGCTCAGAGCCTGGAGGAGTCCCTGGACAAAGAGAAACAGGTTGGGGATACAATCATGACATAACCCCCGAACTCATAAAACAATTGCTACTAGAAAAAGATGACGTAAAAACTGCTGAATAGTTTGGTGGGAGGCACATATATTGTCATTACATATATAAACCCAAGATGTTGACCTGATATAGCTGAAATAACGAGGGGAGGGTTTGTAGCACACCCCTTGCTGTTATAGGACTAACGTGTGGGATGTCGTGGCATTTTGCAGTAAGACTGTTGATTGCAACCACCTTAATGCCCCCAACCTAACCACCCCCGTCCAAGGTTTAAGAGAAGTTGCAGTTTGTTTTGTTTTTTTCTGGGATATTGTAGAAACATGATGGTGCAACATGGCCTGCTTTTGAATTGAATCCTGATCCTCTTACGGATTAAATGGTGGAAATATTTTTATTTTTTTTAATTGTCTAAACTACTCTTAAAAAGTCCAAAACTATAGTGTTTAAAAGATACATTGAGTATTCATGTATGTTTTCGCATCTAGCTCTAAAAACCTTCAAGTGGAAACTGAATATAATTTTTTTAATAAACTTTTTGTATCTGTAAATGCCTGATGACCAGGTAACCGAGCAGGCACGGTCATCCATTGAGGCCCGTATGAAGGCAGCTGAGGAGCAGCACTGCAGACTGCAACAGAAGCTTCTGGAAATGGAGAAAGAAAAGCAGGACTTGGAGGAGCAGAAGAGGAGAGCCCTCTCCTCTATGGAGGAACAGGTTCGAAATCTGCATAATAAACACAACTATTGCTGGACACTGTCCTTAAAATATGAAAAGTTAATAAAGTTGAACTTGTATAATGAATTTCCGTCATACAAGAAATGAAAGCACTCGTAATACCTTTTTTGTTTTGTCTTTTTTAGATAAACAATCTAAAGAAGAGTCTCAGCAGTGTCCAGGCAGATCACCAGGTGGGGCTACAGCGAGTGGCAGTAGCTGAAAGCCAGCAGCAGCAGGCTGTGAAGGACAGCCAGGAGCAGGTAAGCGGCTATAATAACATTTTAGATGAGGGGGAAATATCGGTTCCTATTTGGAATATTCCCAGCAGGGTCAAATAATGTCTTTTAATGTGGTAAAATCAACTTATATGAAGTGATTTCTGTTTTCCAATGTCCAAAATTTCTGTGGAGTAGACTGAAAAAGCCACAGCAATTCCATCATGTCCCATAATATTTTAGGAAATACCAGTTACGTACAATGTCCTTGCGATGGATCAAGTGATTTTACAAACAACCATTTGTACACCTCTCAGACATCTGGTAAACCTACCAACCAGAAGTCCTGATGGATCAGCACTTAAATGACTTAAATATTTCATTAATCGATTTTGTCATCAGTATAACTGATCCACTGATCAAGAGCCTTCTGTAAAGAATGTAGACTGATTCCAGTCTGTATCTTTTTCATGAAGAGTTTTATGATTAAATTATCATTTTAAATGAAACATTAAAAGATGAACCGCTGATATTCAAATATGTAAAGTTGAGCTCAAATCTTTTCCATCTTCAAGGCTAAGCTGGCTGCTGAAGCTCAAGATAAGTATGAGCGGGAGATGATGATGCACGCAGCAGACGTGGAGGCCCTGCAGGCTGCGAAGGCTCAGGCTCTGCAGGCCATCGATCTCAGACACCAGCTGGAGGAGAGAGTCCAGAGGGTCAGTGCCGAGTTACTGGAGGCCAGGGTCTCCTGGGAGGAGCAGGAAAAGATCCTCAAGGTGAGTATTAGAGGTGATACGACAGCTATATAGTTTGTGAACAAACAGATATATTGAGTTTACAAAATGACATCTGATGCTTGTAAGTCTGATAAAGGCATTTATTTCTAGGCCATTGGATTCCATTATATTTGTCTTCATCTTTTGTTTATTTTTTGCGTTAGCATTAAACTGTAACTTCTTTCCTCATCTTACAGGAGGAGATGTCCAAGATGGAGAGCCGCTTTGAAGAGTTGCAGAGGCATAACACCCTCCTGCATGAGCAGATCCAGACGATGAGCAGCAAGATGGCTGACAATTTGCAGCATGCTACCAGTGAGAGTTCCTTGAACATCTCTCTGACTGAAGAGGGAAAATCTCAAGACCAGCTCCTTGAGATTCTCAGGTAACACGTTTATATCAGATCCTGTCTTTTGCTCAAGGAATCTCACAAATCAAATCTATGTTAGTAGAAATCTTCAATGAAAAACAAATGAGGTTGGACATCCTTCTAGTGTTCTGACCAAATAAACTGCCAGCCTTTGGTCCTGTCCCGCCATTGTTTTCACAATTATTTTTTTTTAACATCCCAATTCCTGTTCTCCATTACAGGTTTGTGCGTCGGGAAAAGGAGATTTCCGAGTCTCGTTTTGAGGTTGCCCAAGGGGAGAGTTTGCGTTACCGTTTGAGGATGGAGCACCTGGAACGAGAGCTGAAGGAGCTGCAGGACAGTTTGAGTGCTGCAAGGGAGAGGATGCAGGTAGTTTTTTTTTTTTATATATACTTGCTGACTCATTGAACTCAGAATTAACAAGGTTAGATTGCTGCGTTGGTGCTGTGTGGCGTACACAGACCGTCTGTGCAGGTTACTTCCACTGAAAAGGAGAAGAAGAAAGATTTCCTTTACCTGTTGAACCGTGTAGAGAAATGGTGGTGTTCAGCTTCAGGTCAAAGACGTGTAACTTATTAAAACACTAAGTAAGGGGACACAAGTATACAACTAACGCTGATCTGGCCAGTAGCTCTCAAACTTACATAAAATGGTATGTGACTGATACCCCGTTGCTAATGTCTCAGGTGACAGCCAAGACGCTGGCTCAGCATGACGAGCTGATGAAGAAGACAGAAACAATGAGTATCCTAATGGAGACCAACAGGATGCTGAGAGAAGACAAGGAAAAGATTGAGCAAGAACTGCAGCAAGCTCAAGCGAAGGTATTATTTTTTTGAAAATCTTAGTGGAAGTTGATGTGAACTATACTTAAAACCTATTCATTATCCCATTATTGCAAGTGTTTATATTTTAAGAAATCTTTTAAGGATTTCCCATTAAACTTCGCAAACCTCTCAGTTTCAGCTCATCTCTTGTGTGTTTCAGGTACAAAAGCTGGAGTCAGACATCTTACCAATGCAGCAGGCTAACTCTGAGCTGAGTGAGAAGAGCGGCATGCTGCAGGCGGAGAGGAAGATACTGGAAGAGGAAATCAAGTGCTGGAAGGCTCGGAGTCAGGTCGGTGCAAAATCTATAAGGCTACTTCTATGAAGGGGAAATTACGCCTGTCATCATTAGGAAAGCAGCATTTTAGCTTGATTTAAGTGAAGTTTTACTGCTAATGTTTGATCTACTCACACAACTAAGTGTTTTTTGATGTTTTTCTAGCATTTGGTGAGTCAGCAGAAAGATTCGGATCCTGAAGAGTACAAGCGTCTGCATTCTGAGAGAGAGGCACATCTCAAACGCATCCAGCAGCTCTCGGAGGAGAACACCAGACTTAAAGCAGAGGTGTCCAGGTGAGGGATTATATCTGATGTAACTGCTGTATTAAGCAGGATATTGAGTGTTTAGCTGCGCTCCCTTCTTCAGTCTTATCTGTTTTCGTTCTTCCACCCTACCATTCATTTTCCCCATCTTCATTTCTCTATAGGACAAATAATGTTACAACATCCCTGCAAATCCAGATGCAGAACTTGCGTGACAATATAGGTAAGATAACTGAACAAAACAATTTGGTAAAGACAGAAATGGAGACCAAGAGCCAGGAAATCCAGGAGAAGATGCGAACTATCACCCAAGTCAAGAAGATTGGACGGCGCTACAAGACTCAGTATGATGAGCTCAAGGTGGAACATGATAAGGTAGTTAGTTCACTCACTGCTTTCATCTTCAATCCAACGCTCCAAGTAAAAGTGCATGGTAGTATTGTATGTTTCAATCAGTCATGAAATGACGATGAGCAACTGCACTGTTGTGCTCGTTTGAGGTTAATCTTTCCTACCACATATTCTCCAGCTGGTAGCTGAGGCTGCAGCAGGTCCATCCCAAGAAGAGGAGGCTCGTCAAGCATCAGTTCAAGTATTGCAGAGCCTCAGAGATTCTCTGAGTCAGGCTGAAGCCAAGACCACAGAGCTGGAAGGACAGCTGGAGAACATCAACAAGGTCAAACATGACTCGCCTAAAACATTTTACTGTATTATCCACTTAAGACAGACTTGTTCACTTCCACCTGTGATGTACTTGTTTTTCTCAGTAATCAACTCGCATAGTTAATAGTTTACATGACTGCAAAGATTTTCTTGAAAGAGGCGATTTCCAGACATTGCTCCGCATTTGCCACAGGTGGTCACAGAGCGTGAGGCTGAAGTGCGTAATGCCCAGGAACAGTCATCCAGGCTGCAGACAGAGCTGACCAGGCTGAGGCAGGAGCTGCAGGAGAAGACTTCTCAGGGGGACACGCTGAGACAGCAGATGGCCGAGAAGGAGGAGAAGACCAGGAAGGCCATCGTTTGTGCCAAGCAGAAGATCAACCAGCTCATGGGTGAGAGGCTGTCCTGGTATCACAACACCGGGACTATTAATTGCTCTTTCTTTTACCCCTATTGTAGTGTTTTCTGTTTGTTTATTTGAATCTGAGACCTAAATAATTTATGTCCAGGCACCAAAGACCAGCTGCTGAAGGAAAATGAGGAACTAAAGCAGCAGCAGCGTGAGGAGCTGGAGGTTCGATTGAGCGCCATCAAGTCTCAATATGAGGGCCGCCTAAGTCGACAGGAGCGAGAACTCCGAGACCTGCGAGGTCATCAGGACAGACAAGAGCAGAGAGATGAGCCACCTGAGGCAGGTCCCAGTAAGGTGAGATTCAGTGGGGAAAGTTTCACAAGCCAGACTTTTTAATTTGTGTTTCAGTCATACAAGGTTGCAGTAATGGACTGAAACGGTCAACTATTCATATCAGCAGTGTTATTTTTTTATAAATTAAATCATCGGCACGTTAACCTTCTCACAAACTCCCAGAAATTACATGATGTTTCCAGATTTTGTCTTAAGACCCAAAGAACATTTAGAACAGATGAAGGTGATTCGTTAATCTGTCATAGTATTTGATCGTTATTTCTCCATTTTTGATTTGCTTGGCAATTTAAGTAGATCAGATGAGAAAACTTCCAGATATCCAAAGGGTATGTCAAATGGATTTTCTGCAGGTTATGTAAAACTACAATATCCTGACTCTCATTCTTTTGTCTTTTTACCTTTGTTTTAGACCCAGGAGCAGCAGAGGAGCACAGAACAGAGGCAGATCAGTCTGAAGACTACCCCAGCAGCAGATCGGGGCAGGTATGTTTTGTTGTAATTACACTGTAGTGCCTGGTGATCATAGAAGTGAACTTTGCATATGCTTTCTGACAGGTTTTTACTTTTTTCCGGTATTTCTCAAATGTAATGTAAAAGGAACGAATCCAATCTTCCGGTTTGGTATTTCTCTCAATAGTGACTTTAGTAAATCGACCGGCTATCAACCGGATTTGGTCAAACCACATTTGTTACGGTGTCTTAGTCATAATAGAATTCACTCATTCTGTTGTAAGTTACATTCAGTCAGTTATGTCCGTAAATGTGATGTACAGAGTCACATATTTAGGTAGCTTCATGGAAATATGTACTTCCGGTCCAGTAGAATCATTATTGATCCCAAACTATGCCTCTGTCAGTGCCAGCACCTCCGAGCCTCCAACTGCCAACATTAAGCCGACACCTGTAGTCCCAACAGCCAGCAAACAGCCCGTCAACCCAGGGAACAAACCCACTCCAAGAGCAAGCATCAGGCCCATGATCACCCCAGCAACTGTGCCCACCCCAACACCCACCGCTACCGTCATGCCGACCACACAGGTGGAGACCCAAGAAGGTAGGTGTAACCGCAAAGATTCAGACACGGATTTCTTCTAAAGGAGGAAACTAACCAAAAAATGATTTCTTCTAGAGATGAGTTTCAAGTGACAAATGTTTTTCTGATAGATAATTGGTTCTGATTATTCCCTGAAGCATATCTTAATTTTGACGTTGGAGTCAGTTTTTCAGTGATTAAAGTTGGCTAAAGTTAACAATATTTCTAATTTTGATATAACATTTGATCGAACTTTTTTTTTAACACTTTGACAGCCATGCAGTCTACTGATGGCCCGCCAGTGGAGCATGTGACGGTGTACGGCAGTGCGAGCGGCTCTGTGCGCTCTGCCAGCCCCAACGTCCAGACCAGTTTAGCGAGCCCCATGCTGACTGTGCAGCAGACCCAGACCCAGACCCAGACCACAGCATTTGTTCAGCCAACACAGCAACAAAGTGTGACCCACGCAGAGCCAGCCAATCAGGAGCCACCGCCTGTGGTGATTGAGGCAACACCAAGCTCGCAGGTGGAATGGCCTTCGACGTCCTCCACGTCCTCTGTGTTTGGCACTGGTGAGAAAAGTGTTTTTGAAAGCCGATATGTTCACAGGTTCATGTGGAATATTAATACGATTTGATAATACTGATTTAATTTCCGAATATATTAAATAAGGACATCAGCATTGTAAAGAGCAGTACTGGGGTCAAGAATTTGAGCCAGAAAGAATATCCTCGGAGTACAAAAATAGATTACATATTATATAGAAGTTATAAAATTGGATTTAAATGCAGGGCTCCAACATTAAAAAGGAAAATCCATTCTCATACGCTCTATATTTTGATGTGGATTTTGTGCACTTAATGGACGAGTCTAGAGCCACATTACTGTTTGGTCTATCCAGTATGAGGCATACATACAGTTATATATATTATTTTCTCTTTCAAAATGTTTTAATTACACAACCCTTGACAGGTTGACAGTTTAAGGTAATTCTGTTACAATCAGTAAAGTTGCTTAACAATAGCAACACCTTATCTCCAGTTTCAGCAACACCAGGAACCTCTGCAATGTCCAAGAGGCCTCGTGAAGAGGATGACAGCAACGCTGTGCTCACTGACACAGAGGCGACCCAGGAGGACACCTCCAGGGCTCCGATACCAAAGAAGCTGCGCATTATCCAGAGAGTCGGTCCAGAGGTGAGGAAGACATCTTAGAAATCTGTTCAAACAATAAGCGATTTCTTTTTTTTTTTTTTTTTCTTTCTTTCATATAAGAATAATGAAAATTGTTGTTCCATCTCTGATTGTCATGTGGTCTCCTCAGGAGGAGATGCTGGCCGAGGACAGCGCTGAGGCGGAGGGAGTCGTACCAATAGATGGTCAAGACGGTGCAGAAGCAAGCCAGGTTTGCCATGATCTAACTGAAATCATTACTAATTCCCACAACCTCTTTAGGGAAAGCTCTTCCTTTTATCCATCATCATCCCTTTTATATCTGCTTCTTTCTTATGCGGGTCACTCGCCGTTGCCAAAAAACTGAATGCTCCGTTCATGTTTGTTAACACGAAGCAACCTTTTACAGCCACAGATTTACGGAGACATTTTAGCAGAGGGGAAACAGATGTACTGGTAATGTCGGTGTAACCGGCAGGAGACGTTCATAACAATGTTGCAGATTTAACATTGCACTTACCTTTTGGCACTTTAATATACAAAAGTAGTTTAAATGAATGTATGTTGTTCATGGTGCTCATTTGTTTACCCTGCAGGAAGAGGGGTTTCCTGCCCTGGAAGAAGGAGATGAAGGTGCAGCCTCTCAGTCCGTCATGATGGAACAAGAGGTTACCCTGACCCAAAGTGACACCCCTGACCAGCTGCAGCGAGAAGTAATCGTCATAGTAACAGACACAGAGAGTGAAGATGACCAGGAAGATGAGGAGGAAGAGGAAGAGGAGCAGGTAGAGTTTCTGTTGAGCATTTTAAAAGTCAATACGGAAACTGGTGTTAGACATGAGTGAAAATTTGTCTTTTAAATTCTAAATGTTATCTGGCCGCTGCTCATCATAGGATTATGATGAGGAGGAGGAAGAAGAGGAAGACGAAGAAGAGGAGGAGGAGGAAGATGAAGACGAGGAGGAGGAAGACGACGACGGAGGGATGGAGGAGGAAGGAGAGGAGAGTAACGAGGGGAGCGGAGACGGCAACGAGGCTTACGAGGGAGACGACACAGAGGTCGGATTACCGTCGACACACAACGTACTCACAGTTACACCTTTGACCTTTCGTACGCTGTCACCCACACAGCTTTCATACCCAGTACACTGTGTTAACCCTTCCCACGCTTTGTCAGAGATTTCCCGCTCCCTTTCCAGCTCACGCACTCACTTTTTCCACATACTCAATACACAGTCACTTGCATTTTACCCCCAGGTTGTAACCTTCTGTCTGCATGCAAGCTGTGACCATGTTGACTTTACTTGTTTACCTTTTTCTGTTGTCTTGGTTGGGCATATTCAGTGGGATGAGTCAGTGTCTGCAACGGGACAGTTCATGTTTTTTTGTGCTTGTAATCTGCACATGTGCGAGGTTGAAAAATTAAAAGGTGTTTGAGGTGATGTTTTCATAAACAATAAGCCAGTGTTGTAGCTGATAGACAACAGCTGGTGCTCTGCCAAAACCTTCTGGTAGGACTCACACTTTAGTAGCAAGTGGGCCAAATGGGGAAATCAATGATTACTTTGTGAATTGATGGCTACAAATGGCTCTTTCAGCGTAATCATTACTAGATATATTACTACATCCTTCGTTCTTGACTTTAATGGTATCATTATAATCCGTTCCAGAAAGGAGATTTCTCGCTATCAACTCTACATTTCTTTAGCTTTGAGAGACATTTTGAAGCTTCTTGTTTAGCCATCGTAAGTTTCTTTATGGTCCGCTGGCGTAGAACAACATGAGGTTTGACAAAGTGAATGGCAAGTTGTAATCCTGTTTCCGTCAATTACAGCACATGCTGACGCTAAAACACACTTGAGGTTTTCCCGATCCTTTCACACACCCACACTATGCTGTCGCCAAGGTTACCCACATTGATCGTCCATGACTCAAGCTGCACACCCCTGCTTTCTTACTTTTTATGTCTAGGGTTCAATCCAATTTGCAGGCACCCTCTGGCAGGCCATAGACAATTTTAAAAAGGTCCTAACTGCGAATTTCTGTTCACGCAACAGAAGTACGTAGACATGAACACACTATTCTCAGACATATTTTGAATCACAGGGTGTACTCAACAGAAGTCTCACACCAAACCAAACATCCTGTACCGGGCGATTCAGGGTGAATAATAAGTCACAGTTGTAGGTGTCACCTCTGCATGAGATTTTATGTTCATCAGAGGGGAGCATCCCCAGTCCATGACCTTTTTTGTAACATCATTTTTCATCAAACAATGCTTGACAGCATTGTGCTCTCTTTTTAAAGGACACATAACGTATTGTTCTTTCAACGTGGTAATCGTCTTTCGTGGCCCTTATTTTAGATTTGTGTCCAGATTGGCTTCGTGATTAAGTTAGCTTAGCTTTCAATTTTTTTGTTTTTGTTGGTTTGTTTGTTTGTTTGTTTTTAATCTTTGTATCTCAGGCTGTAAAATATTCCAATATTGAGAATGAAAGTAGAATATTATTTATGAAATGTTATCGTGGTTTACAGCGAATTATTCCTAAATGGGTTTGTTTATTAGTTTTAAACCCTTATTTTTGTTTTAACGGCGGCAGCACAGATATGATAATACAATCCAGCCTCTGAGCCTGACCTTTAGTATTGCTCGAAAAATGTAATAAACCAGTCAAAGAAAACATCCAGATCGAATGACAAACTAATTATTTTGTCCTATTGTGCGTGTGTATATAAGGTTTTCCTGCTGCCAGTGGTACATTTCCATATGTTTTGGATTAAAATGTCAAAGTGTTTTTAGCCCTTTCTAAAAGGCTCTTTGTTCCTTATGGGAAGAAAGTGAATCATAATCATGTATGTGGTGTTCTGCCAGTATATCCTGGCAACTACTGTATATTGTGTTTGTGTGGGAACCTTCCTATAACTTACTTCCTGTAATCAGTGTACTCCCGTTTTTACCTTTTAATGCACATCTTCACTCATCTTCACGTTTTCTTTGAACCTGTTTCACAGTTTAAAATTCCACTCATGGTCTGCCATCACCACTTCATTTATTATTTTCTTTTGTTCTTTCCTTTCGCAGGGAGCTGATGTAACGGACCCGGGAACTGAGACAGAAGAGAGTCTGGGGGCGTCGGACTCCACCCAGAGGCCAGCAGATTCCCAGACACCGAGCTGTAAGATCCAGTAAACCCAGTGAAACGCACTTAACGTAGATCTACCTCACAGTCTCCACATGTGCCCACAAACTGTCCCGACATCCAATTAGTTATCTGACGCTACACCGTGACTGGAAAATATGTAATATGTTGTTGTCTGTCTGAAGGGAGGTGTGGCAAAACGGGCCAAAATAAAGGTCATTTCCAACAGAGGCTTTACTGGAAAAAAAAAACCCAACATCAAATGATTCCAGTAATTTTGCTTATGTTGTCTTAAATGTAAATGGGTGTACGGATGGTACAATACTGGTTCCATGAAGAAAACAGCCTGATTGCCAAATATAATAAAATAAAATAAAATATTTTTTAATTTAGAGTTTAGATCTGTAGAAAATTAATAATAATATTTACTCCTGACCAAACAGTATAGTAGGAAACAAGGCAACTTGACTGAGACTTTTTACAAAATACTTCACATTGTTTATACTATTCCTGCCACGTTACTGCAAACATCTCGTTCTGAATATACAGTTTACAATTATCCATTAAAGTTATCAACATTTCTTTGAAAACATAATGTGCCACAGGTTTTGTCTTTTACATTCAGTGCCAACTTCAAATTGATTTTTAACATTTTTTTTTTATACTTACAAGACTGAATTTTAGAAGCTCCGTTAGTGCTCGATAAGCAGGCCTCGTTTTGTTTAAAGCTCTTGCAGCTCTGGACTCGATTGAATTTATCTCAAACCAAAAGTACCCCTCATTATTTGAACCTTTTTATTATTGTTGTAGTTGAGGGCAGCACAATGGAGGCCTTTCCTTCAGAGCAGCCTATCACAAGTTCTTGCACACGAATGCCCCAGTCGCCACGGAGACCAATGCATCAGCTGCCCCCTCGCCTGAACATTCACCCTGCCCCAACATCAGAGCTGGGGCCGCCTGCTCAGGTTCAGGTATGTCAGAAGAGTAATCTCACTGAGGAGGAAACACCGAGTTTTGATTGTTGATTTTAAAGATGTATTTTTACAATATTAAAGAGCTTTTGATGTGGTCACTAACGTGTTTTGTAAAATCACCTTCACAGCGTATCCCTGTTCGTCGCCAGTCAGTGAGCAGGCTTGCTCCTGGGATGCCGGGCAGTGCTGTAAGTCACACCGACAACCTGTGAATATACAGTTGTGTTATTCATTCAGATGTTAGTGTAAAAGTTATACTCCTGTGCTTCTGCACTTATTTGCATCCGACCATTTTCCGCCCTCTCTCCGTCAGCAGCAGCACTTCTTTGATGAAGACGACAGGATGGTTCCCAGCGCTCCCACTCTGGTGGCGCCCCACCGCTCCGATGGCTTCGACCAGGCCATCCAGTAAGTCTCACACACATTGAGGCTAAAGTTAGAACACAAAAACGTGTGCAAATTTTTGCATAAATGTCCTGTTCATGTATACGTGGGCAGACAGCACTGTTAACGCAACAAGATCAGAGATAGTTGTTAGTTAGAAGTTAGAAAAGTTGCATCTTCTCTCTTCTGTGTTGCTGTTATTTCTTCTTTTAGTGTAATATTTTACTGCAGTGATTCCCATATTGTGGTATGAGAGACTCCACCACACTGAAAGGCCTAACAATTACACTCTAACTGGCCCAAGTCCTTTTTTTAATCGTAGGCATTTTTGTCCTTTTTGCATTTTAGGGCCGTTATCATGGTCCATCTTGAATTCACACTCTGGTTCAAGCTGCATAAGACTTATATACTGTAAATGTAAAGATTTATTCATAGCTGTTTATATTCAAAGACTAGACTAGAAAAAAGAGTGATGTAATTCATCTTTGTGTTACGTTTGTTTGTCAGTTCTCCCCAAGTGGCCGGGGTGCCTCGCTCCAGGTTCGGTCAGTTAGAAGACATTCCGCAGACGAGCTCCTCCTCGCAATCTGACCTGGGACAGCTCGCGTCACAAGGAGGTACTCCACCACATGTTCACAAGGGGGGGGGGGGGGGGTAACATTTTTCCAAAGAATGTAGAGGGAGACGGGTAACAAGAGAAGAGAGGGGTGTGTAATGCAACAGGACCAAACCGTGGATGTTGTGGTTACGTGGCATGACCCTTAACCATCAGGCTATCAGAATGCCCAAAATGTTATATTTAACTGCAAAGCAATTCTTGTCTTCAGGTCTCGGGATGTATGACGGCCCGATGTTCTTAGCGACTCATGAAGAGGAGTCTGGTGGACGCAGCGTTCCCACCACACCTCTTCAAGTTGCAGCACCAGGTATCTGTCCGTCTCTGTCAGTCGGATATTAAGGGATCAGCTCCTCTTATCTATTTCCCGCCCTTCACATCAACCTTCTCAACACCATCTGTATTTTTTTGAACATCGTAAACTGGGTGGAAATGATCAGATTTAGGAGCACTATCACTTTTCTAAGTACAAAATCAATGTGAGTATTTAGTTCTCATGTCCTTATCTTCCAGTAACGCTCTTCTCAGAGGTGGCTCAATCAGACACAACAGAGCACGCCTCCCAGTCGGTTCCCATGGTGAGCACGTCCACACCAGGCCTGGTTGTGTCAGGAGCAGCCGGTACAGGGGAGGAGAGAGATGACGTCTTCCTGGAGCCAGACACTGATAGGTGAGTCTCACTCCTCTCAGCAGTTTGTCAATCTCTGTTTTGTTTTTGTGCTGATGGAAGTCAGACTGCTGGCCCTGAAGTCAGCGAGCCTTCAGTATTCCTTACTGGCTGGCATGCAAAGTTCAAGCCTGATATGAAATGTGAGCCTTTCTCTCCACTGTTAATATCAGTAGCAAACATACAATTCTACCAGCTGGAGGATTTGGCAGGTTTACAAAGGTCATTTTAAGGGTGGTTGATTTACATCATTTTACACTGTGTGCATTTAGTGTGACGATTTGTTTGTTCCAGGCCCGGTGGTGAAGTGTCGGGGGATCCCGTCGTGTCTCAGGGAGACATGGAGGAGTCGAGCCAGCCATCTGACAAGGCCAGCCTCCCGTCCACCAGCCAGGAGCCTTCGTCCAGCTCTGCAGGTACAGAGCAGCCTCATCACCGTCATGCTTCCCTGCTCTGAATGTAAATAGAATTTCTCTTCTGGTGTATCTTTTTCTGTTGTGATTACCGTGTTGTTGTTTTTTATTTTTTATTTTTATTAGATACAAGCAGTGCTCCACCTAGACCCTCTCGACCGGGACCCAGCAGGCAGCTCCAGCTGCAGCGCTGGCCAGAGAGCCGTGGGGGCCGCATGAAGAGAGGAGGTAACGCATTTCAAAGCAAACACACTGACTGAGGTTTTGTGGTGGTAACTGGTGACACTGCGTACCTGGCATCTTTGTGCATTGATAACTTCACTGGTACAGATAGTCAAAATGCGTCAAACATAAAAAGAACTCCGGTAGCGATAGTAAAGTTACCCTGCACAAGTTTTTATCGTCAACAAATTAGTTTGATTTTAAAATACGGCCTTGATAAAAAGGTGTCACATACTGCATGTTTGGTGGCATTCAAAGTATAAAAATTATGTAATCAAAGACGCTTCTTAGACTTCATCAAGAAGACGGGTCCTACCTGTGTCACACATTTGGATTATCCATCGACGGTTTTGCGATGGCTGATTTAAATAAAATGCCGGCTTCCACACAAACTGATTCAACACTCCTCCATCTTTATTTTTAGTCAAGCATAAAGTTACAGATTTCATCTTGAATCTTAAAAATAAATAAAAAAGTGTTGAATGTGAACATTTTAATGTGAACACAAATCTGTCCAAATCACTTTTTTTCCATTTCTAACTTCCCACAGACTTAATACACGTTACCTTTTTATAATTCAGTATTTAATGATGAGAAAAATACCAGAAAAACATGATAATACATTCAATATGTTCATTCATGAAGACACGTTGTACAGAATTTGAACATCAGTGCAGCAGCCTTGTCTTAAAAAAACACATTTTACACCTCAACAGGTCAAGCCTTTCCTTCTCGGGGAACACACGGGAGACGATTCGCCAGATGAAGCACTAATCAGAAACATGAGGAGCTCGTCATTCCCCTTAGAAACACGTCATGAGTGGTTGGATTCTGTGTTATCGATTAAAGTTCACGTGTTTTGCGTTGCTTTTGTTTTTTATTGTACTAGGAAAAGAGCTTTGTGTAATGATGGTCCATGCTGAAGCAGTGTGTTTTATGAAGAATATAATAAACTTTGACACTGTAAAAAAAAATTACTGCGAAAGGCAGCTTTCTTTCGCGCAGTCGCTGTTTTTTAGTCAGACTTTCTTTGGACATTTGAAGAAGTTGTTGGTCTCCGGTGACGTGGTGACTTTCGGAGCAGCGATGACGGGACGTTGACCGTCCATCCTCACGTTGTAGGATTTTGCTGCAAACGAGGCAGAACTGGTTATTTGGTAAACGGTTAAATTTATAGGTGCCATTTCGGCAGCTTGTTTTCATGCCAGTTTCCATTTTAAGGAAATGAATTTGGTATAAAAACAAAATGTTTCATATTCCCCCAGTTGTGACCTCAAAGTTTTTAGGACATTAACTTGGACAGCTCTTCGCCACAACAGGACCTGAAATTTAAGAGCTGTGGTGTTTTGTGAATGACATAAACGACCAGACAGAAAAGTAGTCAGCAGTGGTTTTTTTTGTTGTTTAAAAAAAAAAAAAAAAATTAAATCAGAAACTATATAAAAAAAAAAGTGTTATCATTGAAATTGAACCTTTTTCTTTTGTTACTCCACAATAAATTTGAGCTGTAGGTGAATGGACACCACCCTCAATAATCTTTACATCTGTCTAACACTCCACCCTAACACACACACACACACACACTCACATGGTCCTCGTTAGGCGTTTCAGACATGATGTGAATGAGGTTAACAGATTACTGCTGACGAAAAAGGGAAGGACATTTTGTCCTTTTGAAGTCGAGCAAAGACATGAACAAAGGAGTAAAACCACATTCACTTTTTAAAAACCTCTTCAACATTTATTTAAGCCCTGTAAACTGAGAATTAATTCGCAAGTAGTGTAAAACTTATTTACTCTGCCATTTTAACTGCGTGTCCAAACTCTCTGTATAAAATGTATTGATGGCTTCGAACAATCCCACATTGCAAAGCTTTGAAATTTACACATGGAAAAATTACAATTACGTGACTCAGCAGCTGGCGGTGATGTCCAAAACAACAATAATACTAGTTACGTTTTTGAAATCTTCTGATTTAACACGACTAATTTTAAAGAAAAAAAACGACAACCAAGAGATGTGACTGTATGAATGACTTACATCTTGAGAAGACGTAGTATTTGTACCCCTCCGGTTCTCTGTTACTGGGGACGGACACAGCAGCTGTGATGGTGGAGGGGAAGCCTTTCCACGACGTCCGGATGTTGATGGCTCGTTCTAAAACGGACACTGGAAGAAAATTTGTTGAATTACCGCATTTGATTGGTTTTCTCTCAGTTAAAAAAAATTTCAACACATTTAATTATCTTTTTTTTTATGATGTTTTCTGTCCAAACTCTCCACCCTTCAACGGTGGCAGTCCGGTAAACCATAGCACAGGTGTTTGTTTCCACTTGCCAGTTATTTATAAGATGGACCCTCTTCCCTCTGCCAAAGCATGACTCACTTTTTCAAAGAACTTGTTTGAAACAGTCTTGATAAAACACTCGGCACACTCATCGGGCCTACAATATAAAGGTTTACATAATCTGACTTTTAACCTTACTAAGAATTTAAACTCAAATTGAGGGAGTGTTTGCCACTTTTCAAATGCATCTATGCAAAACCATTTTAAATATGAATTTCTCGTCTCGGATTTGTTTTGTTCTTGAAGTACCTGCTTGTCGAGCCACTCGGTTATGGACTGTGTAAACGTTGTACTGGGGTTTCCTGCTGCATGGTGCACTGGTGCCAAACTGGTAGGAATATTTCTGGACATATCCTCCTAGAAAAAAACAATCAAAAGTAAAAAAAAAAAAATCTCAGAATTCAGACCAGGAGTCATGATATACGGTATTTAATACAAATCTAACACCAACAACAAATACAACTGTACTTTTTTGTTTGAGTAACTTTACTCATTTTTTCACCTCTTTTGAAGAAGTAGACTGCCTCTCTCCTCCTCTGGTACTGAGGCACAGACAGGGCAGCTGTGATGTGCCCCCGCAGCCCAGAAAAGCCTGTATGAATGACTTTGGGATAGCCAGAGTCCAAGTGGTCATTTTCAAATCTCCAGTACAGGCCTCTCTGTGAACATCATGTAGCACAAACCAACACATTAAATCTCGGGCAACTAAAGTACCAACGCAAAGCATTGAATAAAAGAAGAATTTTCATTGGAGACTATATTTTTAAGGATTCACATCCATGAAATCGCTAAAGTCAGAGACAAAGATTTGTCAAATGCAATTATTAGTCCGTTTACCTTGAAAATGTACGTTTTGCCATTGCAGTTGCAGCGGGTGAACACTGTGTCAATGGGTGACGGGACGCCCCACACTTGTGTGATGCTTTGGGCCGGTCCTGGAACCCTGTCACTGCCCAGTAACCAGAAGTAGTGACCTGTGGAAAAAAGATCACCTAATCTGTTACCATCTGAAATCTGTCGTTAATTTGTTGGAATGTTAAACTGTGGCAATGTGACTAACGGCTCATAAAATGGATTGTATTCTTCAATTTGGAAAGTAACAAGTAGCTGTAGTTGCCAGATAAATAGTGAAAAGTACAATAAGTAATACTTACTTCAAAATTTCTTGAGCAAATATAATCGGTTATAGCTTCGACAAAGGCCCCTTTTTATGTAAATCAACTTCAGACCATATGGATGCACATATGATAACATTCTTGGAGATTATTACTATTAACATAATATTAGCTGGCTGGCACTGACCTCTGAACACCGCTATTGTGCCGTTACTCAGGGTGGTGACTCCACCGACTGGTCGCCCGCTGCACAGGTTTGTGTCATTACTGTCATCTGGAAGAAAAGGGGACACACAGTAATGAGAAAACCGTCTGTTTGGATAAACAAGCAATAACACACACAAAAAAGAACAAAAACAGATGGAATCACCGACTGGTTGGTGTTGGTGTTGAGTGTACTTTTCCGCTGCAGGAGTTTCAGGGACTTTTACTGTGTTGTAAATCTTGTTTTTCCTTTCTAGAGGATACCTGAGCTTTGTTTTTGATTATAAAGTCATGACGTGTAGATTCATTTACAGTGTGAGAAAAAAAAGCCACCTCAGTTCACCCAGAGGCATAGTAAAAACAAAACTGAGCTCATAAACGAGGCTGCAACTAGTAACAATAAATATGTACCTGAAACTATAACCCTTCATCTTTGAAATAGTGTCCAACTGGTAACATAAATTTGATTTCAGTAAAGCCCACAGGGAGGACATTTTGACGCTTGTACTGAAATATCAACCCTCATCTTTGAAGGTGTTTGTTTCCCGTTGTTGAACGATGTGTTAAGGATCTTAACCAATAGGAACCCATCTAACCTGCTTGGTATTCCCTCGTATCATCTACGTTCAGGGTTTCTGCCGGGTCCAGGGGCTTCGTCTCAGGTTTGGGTTCAAGTGGCTCGGGTCTTTCCTGGGGTTTTGAAGTGGGTTCAGATGTTGGTTTCTGGGTGGCGTTTAGCGGATCAGCAGTGGTCACCCCTGGTGTGAGGTTGTCTGTGGTGTCATCCTGCACTGCAGCTGTGGCCGAGAGGATGGGGGTCGTCACAGCATCGAGCTGTGATAAGGTCTCGGGTCCCTGTGGAGAAACAGTGGTGGAAGGATCTTCAAGGTCTCCCAGAGAGGAAGGAGAGATGGTTGTGGCATCTCCTGCGCTGCTCTCAGTGTTGACGTTTGAAGTGGTTTCCTCTGGGACGGTTGTCGAGTCCAGCATTGATGAGGCAGGGATGGTGGTGACGTCCGTGTTTTCCAGGACTGTAGTGGACTCCTGCTTGTTAGGGGGTATGGTTGTAATTTCTGGCTCATCAGAAGGAAAAATGTCATCCATTGGATTTATTTCTGCCTGGCCCGCTGTCTCACGCTCCGGGGTGCTGGCTGGAGTTGAAGCCTCTGTTTGGGGTACGGAGGTTGAAGTAGGCTGACTGGAGTCCTGGTCAGCTGCTGTTGTGGGCTGAGGGAGAGTTGTTCCCTGATCAGAAGAGCCTGTAAGATCACTGGCATCTGAAGGTGGACAAGGATGAGTTTCTCTTAGATTTGAATTAGATTAATTCAACAGCATCAGATATTTTCAACGTAAATGTCTTGATGTAGCTCTGGGAATGAATTGAGCCATTTAAACCTGTAAAACATGACCTTACGGTGGAAATATTAACTGCACAAACCAATGACAAGTGTATGATATAGCCTACTGTCTATTTGTTCACATCACGCACCTGTGCTCCCAGTTGGGGCTTCTACTTTTGTGGGGGAAACAGTGAAGAGGTTGTCTTTGTCTGAGGGAGTTGTCTCTGTGGTGGAGTCCAGAGTGTCTGTACTCAGGGTGGGTTCAGTAGAAACTTGACCCAGCAGGTCACCTGTATTGGATCCAAATTCGCTGTTGCTCTCTGGGATTGGACTTGCCTCCAGATCCTCCATTCCGTTTTTGGAAAATTCCTCAGTGGGAAGGGTCTCGCTGTAAATATCTACCAGAGTGAGAGGAGGGAGATAAGACTTATTTACTAGAATATCATAAGATTTTTTTTTTTTGAAACTATTGTGTTGGTTTTTTTTACTTTAATTTGACGGTAAATGTTTGATGACTTTTGCTGTTTGACATTTTACCTTTTTTTTTTTTTCTTTACAGTGTATATTTACATTTATATCGCTGCTCACCATCAATGAAATCATCTTGTGGATTTGATGTTTGACTGCCCAGTGGATTGTCATCTGTGGGCAAATAAAGCAAAATCATTTAGTACAAACGTGCATAGTTAGTGGTTTTAGTACAAATGTTGTAATCGAAGCTATCTTCATTTTTCCTGCATTTGACAGAAATGTCATGACATGACTTTGTCCTGGATGCAAAAGTATTTCCTTCCATTAAACTGCTCAGAACAAACCACTAAATTTAAAGAAAGAGTCCAAGAAAATGCTCTGTCGTACTTGTTTTGGCTTCATTTCGTGCTTTCCTCTCTTGTGACTGAACCTGTGCCCGAGCCTCCTACACACGGTCCACTCATGACAACACTGCTTACTTGTGTTTCTTTTGGCCTGTGATACTAACACTCCTGGCCTGTTCTGTTGAGACTTGGCCCCCAAAAGAAAACCACAGAGACAGAGCCACAGTGTTGGCAATCAACCGTAAACATGTTCCTGCCATACGCCTAACCGTGTTTAGCTCATAATAGTCATGGAAGCGATCTAAAACACGTGACTTTCCAGATGAAATTCAATGAGAATTGGTTTCTGTTACTGAAATCCAGTGTTAAATTCATTTTTGTGTAGCCTCGTATAAATTTGAAAAAGCTTGAAGTCACCGGCTACGTTTCCTTCGCTGAATGTTGAAGACTGCTCTGTTGCGTCACTCAGACTTGGCTCTGTGGGGAATATTCATGAATAAATGTTATATAGGCTTGAAATAAACAGCTTGAGTTAAATCTTATATTGATAATGTAGTACAAATTAAACCTTTTGTCAAGAAAAATATACCTTTGGGTTTGTTATTATTTACTTTATCGCATGGGCTAGTCTTCATTGGTGATGTTGCGCTGGCTGCTCCAGTAATTTTTTCTATGGTGATTACCAAGACAGAAAATATTGTCAAATTCAACTCAATGCAATGGTGCAGACTACTGCATGCATTGTATTCTGCTATTGTACATGCTGCTGTGCGTGCTGCTGGTGGACATGCAGGCTGTTTCATAGTGATTAGTTTGCCATGTCAAAGTCGACAGAAAATCTCACTGCACTTCACCATTCATGCACATGGACTCGATTGCCACGATTGTAATTGTTGCATGATGTTGCAATTGAGAGCAATAACTTTAACATGCAGCGATGGATTCTGCATTAGCTGATTATGTGTCAAATGTCACACCATGAGATGTATGAAAACTTCATCAGGGAAAGTTTTTTGATGGACATTAAACTGTAAAGGAAATTTGTGGTGGTTAACATGCAGAAGAATACACGCAGAACTGTCTAAATGTTGTGGAAAAGGCTTACCTTCTGCATCACAGTGGTTCTCGAAATCTGGACAACACTGCTTGAAGTTTATGCAGTCAGAGTCGCAGCTACACAGCCGGCCTCTCTTGAAGCTTTCCCCACACCTTCCTTTACACGAGTTTTCTGTTGCATACAAACACAGCAGGCTTCAACATAACAGAGTTGCATAGGGAGACTACATGATATCAGATAAACTGAATCATTGGGCACTAGAATGATTATTTATCAGGTATTCAGGACTGCTTATGAAATGTTACTCTGCAAAGATAAGGATGGGTAATAATCAGTGCAAATTACGTTTGATAAGTGTAAAATATTGTCATCAGTAACACAGAATAGATATTTATTGTATTGCCTCACTTGTGGTGCATTGAGATTCAAAGTCTTTGCAGCACTCTCCATAAGACAGGCAGTTATAGTCACACTGGCACATGTCACCCCTGTAGTACTCGCCACCACATCGACCTCCGCAGCTCGCTGTTTGAAAGAGCGTAAAAAGGAAGAAATGTCAGAGAGGGACATGAAGTACAGAAATAAAAGGGCATCTGTGCTGCTGACTGAGGACACAAACTGAACAACGCTGCCAGAAATTGATTTCTGAAGTTGTGACAAATACATAGTGTAGACACAGGCTGCCTTTCTGGTGAATAATTATTAACTGAGTAAACATGAGCAAGCACAGAAAACACATAATAGATTCCAGGAAAACAATTCAAAACAAATTTCTGCCATACAATATACACAATATACAATATAATTCAGGTAACTTATACTCACACCGAGTTGCACTGCAATTCAAAGTACAAGCCAGCAACATAACAGCAAAAAGTACTGTGGAAGACATCCTGTAAATCTGAAACTGAGCAAGAGACACACAGAGAATAAGTAAATCACATTTCTAGTGTGGCAGGAGTATTTAGATGTTGACGTCTGAAAGTCTTTACACCTAAGAGACAACACTCAAAATAAAATGTCACCTACCTCCTTTGAGCCTCCGTCTGAACACTGCGGAAGGTTTGACTCCGGCTGCTTTTAAAAGGCTCAGAGGGAGCGTCTGACCTTCTGTTAATTGTTGGATCCGGTCTAATTAAAAATGTGATGATCTCACAGGCTGGAGGGAGGGTCCACCGGTCCAGACCATAGGTTCAGACATCATGATTCCTCACAAACAGCTGGAAGCACATCAACACACATCTGTGCCAGACAGACAGTTGACTTTACACACGTCTGAGCACTAGAAGAACTAGAGGTTGTGACAAATGAGAGAATTTCTCACATCCTCCCAGACTTTTAAAGTTTTTCAAATCAATACCATAAGAGCTGAGGTCAAGTAATTTCTTTTCATCTCTTTAAAATGTTATTTTATTGTTTATTTGGATCCAATTTTTTACTGTTTTGGCAACACATACTATTGCTTGAGTCCATTTTAAAATAAAATACATTAAATCAGTATTCATTTGCATTTACACAACAATATATCTATAGAATCTTTTAGGGTTAGGGTCAATTATTTAATGATAGATCAAAGATAAAACTAACTGAATGCTTTTACAGCAGTTCAGATTCGACTATTTAAATCCTTATTCTTGGAACTGGACAGCTTTATCCAGCTGTACTCCAATAAAACACTAATGTGGGAAAACAAAATACTATTTAGCCAAAAAGTGTCTAGTGGTCAATAAAAAAAAAAAAAAAATACAGGTGTTGAGCAATGAAATGCTGGCTTTGTCTTAAAGTTTCAGAGATACAACTGAGGGACAAACAGGAATGAACTCATTCTCTGCTTTCAGCCTCGGTGGCTTCTGACTCTTTCAAAAGAAGCTGGAGTGACCCCACAGCAGTTTGTTTACAGGATGTGACCACATTAACACTGATGCTGTTTATTCTCAGTGCTTTAATGTGTCCCCTTTTTTCAAGTAAAAGTGGCAAAATGATCCAGAAACTAGTAAGAGTATAACACAGATTAAAAATTTAACCTAAACAGTTTGATAAGCATTTTGCTTTTCTTTACTTTTGACCCCTCATTTATCTGTAAACCTCTTCGGTGGGTACTGACCTTCAGGTCGGGAAACATGAGGTCACATCAACACTGATGCTGTTTATTCTCAGTGCTTTAATGTGTCCCCTTTTTTCAAGGAGTAAAAGTGGCAAAATGATCCAGAAACGAATAAGAGTATAACACAGATTAAAAATTTAACCTAAACAGTTTGATAAGCATTTTGCTTTTCTTTACTTTTGACCCCTCATTTATCTGTAAACCTCTTCGGTGGGTACTGACCTTCAGGTCGGGAAACATGAGGTCATTTGTGTCAGCATTAGTATTTATTTTCATAATGATATTTTAGTCAGCACATTTACATGCATTTAAGACCTTTGTCTATGCAGACATGTATTACAAAAAATATGACTACATTTAACTATAGATGATTAAAAAAAAAAAAAAAAAAAAAAAAAAAAAAATAATATATATATATATATATATGTATAATATAGATATAACTACATTTGGTTGTGATTTCTTTTTGGTTTAAACAATTACTGTATAGTTGTTGTTGGTTTTTTTATTGTGAGGGAACCACAAACAGGATCCTTGTTACAGCAGTGATTACTGTGTTGATGTATTTTTATAATTGTGGGCTGGTATTTTGTGGTTGGCAGTGTTGATGGACCATATCATGCCTGAGATATTTTCCCATCATGTCATGGTCCAATCAGAAGAAAAGTGCTCATTAGTGTACTTGTGTCAAGACAGTAATGATAACAGCATCTGGCTGAAATGACTGCACCTACCAAACAGTCAGGTAAACACAGACACCCACACAACAGTTCCCGTCTACAGCACTGTGAAAAAAGGAAGCATCAAGTCCCTGTCAGCCTAATTTGAAAAACCCTGAGACAACTCGTGCAAGGCTGAGAAGTTGAAGTTGAAAGTTTAAAACTAGAGTTAGTACGCCCCCTTGTGTTTACAATTTACAGTTCTAGTCTGCAGTAGTGTGAGAGCTGCACATCTGCGCATAAGCTCGTTGGAAAAATTACCTTATTAAAGTGTGATAATTAAAAGTTCTGCAATGTGCGAGTCATGGCGGTGAAGCAATACAAAAAGCAGTTTCATCAATTCTTTCAGCTTTTGTTTGTTTGTGAATTTAAACTGAGTATATTTATGTTTTGGACAAAACTAGAAATCTTATGACATCACCTCAAGCTTTATTAAATAGAATAGAATTTTAATACCAAAAGTTATTAAAGAAAATAATCTACAGATAAATCAATGATTGAGCAACCGCTTCAGCATCGTTCTGTTTGAATGCTTTGTCTTAAATGTATTGTTCTTTCCCTGTTAAGTTGAAAGGACGTCATCTGTATTTCTCTGAAGCTTCATGTATATGCGTGAATGTGCATAAAACTCCTAACAAATGTTTAATTTGTGCATTGTACTTGTATTAAGTAAAGTAAACAGACTACAGTTTACAAAAATATTTTTAAGTGCAAGTCGTGCTACTGAGTTTAAACTGAATGCTAAACTAAGCATACAAGAAATAATGTATCAGTAGTAGGTCAAAACTATAGTTTGGAGGTATTTACAGATCATCTGCAGCTACCTTAGCCTTGGTTAGGTATCTGTAAGTAAGTAGGACAAAATATATCACTTGTGGATGGAAAGTTATCTTCAAAATTTTAATTCAAAATTTAAAATCTTAGAGGTGTTTCTTCTTTTCTTTACAAGAAGGTTGATGTGCCATTTTAATATTTTTTTTTTCTCCGTCATTCACTGACATGAGCTGTGGTGTCTCTGTTCACCTCCCCTGCAGGCCAACAAGCCCACGGAGAGCCAGACACCTGGCACAGAGGAACAGCCAGTGAAAGGCAGTAATATCAGACACAAAGCGCTTATTACCACAGATGGATGTCGTGCACGCTGGATCTCCTGGGGAGATTAGAGGACCACTGATGGGAGAGTGAGTGAGTTTTTCTGGACCCAAAATTGTGTGTGTGCTTTGTGAGCAGTGGAGGCCATCTTCTGTCTTGGCAGCTTTAATCAGCCAGCCTGTTCAAGCAGGAGTTAAGCTGATTTGAAAGAGCCTGAACAGAGGCAGAAGCAGGGAGACCCACAGGAGGAGAGGTGATGCACAGCATGTGGGTGTGCACACTAGGCCTCATTCAGTTCTTGCCATCTTCCGAGTTGAAGAATAGACTGACAATAGTAACGTAGCAACATTCTGGCTTTGCACCAAATGTTTCTGCAAAAATGAACAGGAAATAACTCAACAATCTCAGCCTGCTATCATTAGAGTACAGGCACAGCACTTTAAATCGTAAACCTCCCTGCATCTTTTCAGTTTGATTCTTGTTATCATTCAAATATATTTCCACCAAACAGTCTTAATTAGTCAGTCAGAAGAAGACAGCTGTGAAATGACGTAACGAGCGGCAGCCGTTCATCTGGCATCTGCAAAATCTGGCTGAAATAATAAAAAAAAAACGCCTGACCAAAAGTGTTTGTTTGCAGTGTATTTATATGATGAATGAGAACATGATCAGAAAGAACCTTTAGAGGGAGACAAATGAGAGCACACCGGCTGGTGTCAGAGGCAACACTCAAGCAGGATAAGAATAGGAACACCAACAGGTGGCAGGGACTAATTACCTTCTACAGCACTTTATTATATTTGGAGATTTTACTGTGAATGAAAAGCTAAAAATTTTTTTTATCCCCCGTTTATTTTGTGTTTGCAGACGGAAGGAAGGAACACTGCCAATCATGCTGTTTACAAAACGTTTGGGTTTGGGTCTATATGATCTGAGTTTTATTTTCTTTATGTCCTGTGTTAACTCAAGCCCTCACAGATATCTTAAAATATCTTGGTTCTAGCTCAATGCAAGTCTAAAGTGATGACAATCTAATTCAACCGTCTCGGTTACACCACAGAAAATCGACAATAACTATACCCTGTGTCAAGCTACACTTCCCCGTCTTTGACATTATGTTCTGCTGCACCCTCTATTGATTTCAATATTGCATCACTAAACACCAAAGCAGGCATCAACACTTCCAGCAGAGGATTCTCACTGCTCACGTCTTTGATGTGTAACAGCACCTGAAAGGACAGAGGAAGGTGCACAGCAGTGAGTCACAACAGCTGTGCCTGTGGCAGAGCTTTTAGTATCAACCACAACACCAACAGCTGCACTTTTCTCTTTTTTTACCTCTCGAAAATGTCCACAGACATCCTCAAAACAAAAGTGTCAAGCTGCAACCTCTATGTAAATGAATTCTGTAACTTTTGCACTGAATATTCATCAGCACCCACATTTTTTTTAATTCACTACCTGTTTGTATGAAGCAAGTACAACAAAATATCCCTATGTGCAAGATAGTGCTGTTTCTCTGATTCAATTCTCAATAGATACTTATTTTAATACAAGCTAACATAAAACACTACTGACCAGTTTTTGACGTATAAATATTTGATCCAGTAACCCTAATCTGTCTACTACAATCTTACTCAAATAATCCAATTTCTGCCCAGTTGCCTCTTTCAGGCTTGTAGTCAGCCTCATATCAAATGTTTGTTGACTCCTGTTACATGGACATTTTACTGTAAAACATGTGGCTAACAGTCAGCTTAAAATACCTGTGTCATAACAATTAGACTGTATTATTGTTTACTTTTCACATCAATATAATTATTCACTCTTTGAATTACTAGGAAATAAACTGTCAACAGTGTCTGAAATCACTGCAGCAGTGTTGAGATGAGCCATAGAGCAGCTGCAACCTAAAGCTGTAAGAGGGTTTCTGTAGTATGTGTTCTGTGAATCCAAGCATCCGCACTGCATCTCTATGATGCCTGCTTGGCCTTTTGGATTCAAATGAACTGCTCCACATGTATGTTACAGGCCTCATTGTGGAACTGATGGTTGCGACTGCCTTCCCCTCTCAAAGTCAATCAGCCTGGCGCCATCACCTCCTTCAGGCCCACTGTCAGCATCTCAACCATCTTATCTGACTTTCATGGGGAGGTTGGCATGGAGGTAAATATATTCTTGTCAGTCGCCCGCTGAAATACATTCTGCCTGTATGGTAGCATCACTTTTCAAGCTGCACTCCTGTCACATGCATACATTTGGTGATTTGCAGGATTAGATATGTTAAAGCTGTAAAAATTAAGATCTTTTTTTTTTTTTTTTTACATGCGAATCACAAAATAGGTGCTTGCTAAAATGTGAACGACTTACTTGCAGCTTACTGCTTTCAGCCTATACACAACTTGGTATTTATACATTTATTTACATCCAGAAAGGTGAATATTTATTTGTTGGCCTGAAAAATGTGACGTTCCTTTTGACCTATCCAAATCTTATCTACACTGCAGCTAAGATTCACTCCGAAAGTGACATCAGATGATAACTCAATGCTGTGACTGTGTTTTATCCTTAAACTATAACTTTTTTTCCCCCTCAGTTATCTCACTGGTACATTGGGTATAGCTGTGTGTGTTGACTGCAGGTCATGTCTGCCCCAAAGATATAAAACAATAGAACAATTTTGTTTTGGCTTTAGATTGCACCTGTCGTGACTGTATGGCATAGGCGCCTGTACGACCCACAGGGCCTAACTGCACGGACTAGAAGTCAATATGATAGATGAGCACCGGGGACAAAGATAAAGCTCTGCTACCGTGTTTTCCTCTTATCTCCCCTGCGGCCTGAACTTATAACCGTTAAAACCTCTCCAAACTGCTCCAGGGTCACTCAAAGATCTTTACTTTAGATTACGTTGTGATTTCAAACATTCCAAAGATGAATAATATTTTGATTGGATGAAATGGTGTACCATTAAAAACAGCAATCTTTTATTTGAGTAAGTGTAAACATGTTTGACTTTAAATCCAGGTTCAAATAAAAAACCTGGATTAAAAAGATACAGGACAAAAACAAACAAACAAACATTGCAGACTAGTGCATATGTATAGCCATGTGTGAGCGTGCATACACTGATACGCCACTCTACTCTGTACTGTATATTTTGGCATATATGTCTGCGGATCCATTTGTAACGGACAGACTAAATATACAAACATAATATACTGTTCATAATATAAGAACAAGAGGTTTTTTTTTTTTCCACTTGTAAAGTTAAAAAAGGAGGAAAACTGTTATGTCCGTAACACTGAATAAGTCCGAATTTTTGTATTGGCAACATTAAATAAGGCAAGTTACTGGTGACTGAAGTTTGTCTATATTTTGTTTTATTTTGTTATACAAACGCAAAATCCTTCATTTCATCGCTCTGTATTTTATGGGCGTTACCCTGAGAAAACGTGACCAACGGGCTGCGGCTATACACTCTTAAACCCGCCTCTATGTGGTTGCTATGCCTACTAGAAGTCTCTCTCTGATTGACGGACGAAGTATCCAATCAGCGTCCCGCTGGGTGGGAGTTTGCGCTCACTGAAAACTGCCTGCTGAATTTCTACTACTAAGATCAAACCGCTCCCGGTGCGCACGAGTGCCGGACCGACGCAGCCGAAACACGGGAGATGGGAAATGTTCTGTGAGCCGAAAACTCTGTCCAGGTAATAAACCGCTCTTCGCCTTTTCTGTCCGTCTCCTCTCTTGCTCTGTGACTTTCATTCTGAAATTGACTCGAAAGACCGCGCTGACGCCGGGCTGTAAAAGATATCGCGACACGCTTGTTTGACATCGGGACGGAGGGAAATGTTGCTAACGCTGAAAGGGAAAAACTTGAGACAAGTGCTTTGTGGGTTTAAAATATTGACGTGTGGCCGGGATCTCAACTTTGTCTTGATTTCCGTTGAGAGGAGTTTAAAACAAAGCACAATGTACCGTGGACGGTTCCGGTTTTAACAGGACATATTGTCATATAATATGTTTTACGATCTGGCTCCCTCTCAGAGGTTGTTTTGTGATGCTACTTTGCTGTCATTTTTTTTTTTTTTTTTTTTTTGGGGGGGGGGGAAGATGTGGACACGATTTCACTGCTTCCAAAGGATTTTCTTGAATTGTAAGGCAAGGTTGTCTTTCGTAGTGAGTGTTTTACTTGAAAAGTTCATGCAAGCACGTAAACCCATGACATAAGCCATACCAGTAGAGGACGTTCAGGCGAATATTGATGCTGATATCCCATAGTTTTAGCAACACGTGCTGTACATTTCAGCTGACACAAACATGATGCTGCAGATGTATCTGAAATCAGCTGATTGTGACACTTGCAGCTTTGGATATGACTCATCATACATGAGCAATGGCAGGTATTTGTTTGCCTTTAGATTGGTACCAAACTTGGAGACAAGGGCCAGCTCTTATTTACAAACCTCTCTATTCAAGAAGGATCAGATTAAAGAGAGTTTGTGGACTTCTTTGGGCTGTAATTAGATCATTCAGATTCATACTGTCTTGAATTGAAATGCAGTATTTTGATGTAGTTATATTTACAGACAGTGCAGGATCATCAGGGTCTTTTAGTAAGAGACACAATCTGCTCACTCCTTAAATCAACATAAAGGATTGATGCTTGTCATGAGTCTTTTAATAAGATTAACACTGATCAACAACCTTAACTGTTATCAGATATGGGTAATGTTTGAAATCATTGAAATAAAACCTGCTGATATTATCATGTTTAGTTCTGATTTTCAATTATAGATATAAAGATACCTGAAACCGGTGGCCTGCTCATATGTGACCACAACTTTCCTGATTTGAATCTGGACGGTCTCCTTTTCGGTCTTCACATTTCCTGTGACTCTGTGCTGTAGAGCTGCAACAACTATGGTTTTAACAAGATAATGGTTTGTGGCCTTACCGTACTCTATGCTGTCAAATAAAAGCAGAATCTGATAAAAAAAAAAAAAAAAAAAAAAAAATCCTCTTTAAAAATGCAGATTGCTTAGCATTTGCTCACCAAAGTATGCTTCCACTTTGTTTAATTCTGATAGAAGTTTATTGGGTAAAATCTTCTCAGCAGTCTGAGTTCAGGGTTATTTAGCTTTCATTGCGTCACTTTTAGGAGGTGCAAGTCAACCTCCGTCTGCCTACACCAAAGAAACAAGCCTGGAATTCCCCTTTGACTGCCTGGTAGCTGTTTAGTTTCTCACCCTGACATTTGACTTAATTTGCAGACAGCTATAGCCTAAGCAGCACAGCGTTTGCATCTTCACGGCTGTAACACGGCCGTCTTCTTGTGCTACGACGGTCTGTCTGCTGCCGGCGTCGTTTTTCTTCCTCAGTCGCTCAAAGCAAATGGCTGCAGTTGAGAGTTGAATGCTGCTGGGTCTTTTGATGTCAGAGAGGTAAACAAACTTGCACCCTTGTGCCTCGACTTCAACAGGAGTTAAACCCGTTCCCTCCTGAATGCAGAGAAAGTGAGACCGGGTGAGTGAGGGTGAAGAGGAGTTTCCTATCATGAAATAAATAAAAATGAACGCTGGGAGCTGTTCTTTCTTCCCTCTCTGTTTAAAGGCACAATCTTGACAATTTGATGTACGACCATTTGAATATGAATGTCTTTTTTCTGTCCGTTATCTCTTCACCCATGAAGGACATTCCTTAAGAGTTGTTCCCTCCAGTATCATCATGAGGTTGTCCTTTTTGGCTCATAGTAAACTGTCTCATAAGCTACTGAATGTGTTATGAATACAATTTCCTGTAGTTGTTCATGGTCCTTGTAAACTTTTGTGATCCTCAGATTTCTTTTTTTATTTGTTGCCATCAAAGTGTCAGTTTGTCTAACACTTTGATTTATGAGCCTCACAAACCTTCCAGCGTGACTACAGACTGTTTTCTAAGCTATTCATCACTGATTTATTTTTCGTTGCATCCTTGTTTGTGCTTTTGTGGATGATTTAGAGCTTTTGATGGATTTAACAAACATCTTGCAGGACAAAAGCATCTAGAATCTAACAGTGATTATTAAATATATTGATGTATTCTTTGTCTTTGAGTCGAAGAGGGGAAAGCTCTGCTGAGTGAGTTTACTTCTGGGTGGAAGATATACAAGACATTATCATAAATATTGAATGGTAGCATATTGCATACTTCTACTAATATTCCACAGGAGCAGTGCCAACACTGGAAAAAAATTTAACATTTGACCATTAAAAGTAATTGCATTTATTTAGTTTTATTTAAAAAAAGCAAAAAAACTTGATGTTCTTACAGGTGTTATAGTGTCAAGCTTGGCATGTTTGAATATACATAACTTCACAGTTTTGCCTTTTTGTTTTGTTTTCATCATCGTAATATGACACAAATTTGTGATATATATTGTTTTTAGATGAGAGAGCTGTCGCAACGAATTCAGTAGAACTGCAGTTGTTCACCAAAAAAAAAAAGGCCACTTAGGAATCACTCCAGCTAAGATACTGTATGTAGTTACCGGTCATTATTTATGCAGTCACAGAAAGTGAGGAGGGAGGCCACCTGAGAGGATAATACAGGCAGTGAAAAAGTGCCCAAACCTCCAGTGACACCCTGAAGCTTTTGTTGACTTGCGGTTTTCATCATCGCTTTGTAACAACAACTAAACCACCAAACCCTCCTGTGAAGCCTGATTTCCAGCCTTCAAGACATCAGCGATGGCGGCTGGGAGAAAGACGGAGGAAGGTGAAGAAGAGCTCCCTGTTTTGCATTTAGATTTGAGCGGACGAGATGTCCGTGCTGAGCTGATGCTTTGTGACGGCAACCTGCCGAACAGTCCCGTTTGCTATTCACACGGCCTCACGTGCACACAGTTGCAGCCATGCATAGTTAATCAGCCCGACTCCTCAGCATCCCTGACGACTCCTCTTTCTCTCTCTTTTGACCCACAAAGATCTTATTACTGTTACTTTATTGTGGGCCTTCCTTCTTTCCTCCCTATTGGCTCTCCTACAGCACATTATAGGGTGCCCATGACAAATATTAATTATAAATGTGTCGCCTCTCATATGTAGGCTGGAGTGCTGCGGGGCCTCCCCTCGCCCTTGCCAGGCAGGGCAGGACCGAGAGGCAGGAAACAGTGAAGCGAACCTGTTCCGTAATGAAAACATAAGTTGAACTCTTTCAATTCAGAGCGATACTTGTCATTGCTGTGGTTAAGCGTCAGGAATTGAGATGAGAACAGGTGACGACCTGCGGGGACAAACCCTCTGTGTAAAACCATGACCTGTGCCTGAGGTTGTGAGCAAGAGTCCAGCCAAGGTCCTCTTGTGGCAGATGGGCGGATCCTGAGGCAGCATGGAGGAGTGGGCTCCCCCCGGCTCTGATCCTGGCTCTGTTTTTGGGTTACTGGTGCATTTTATGCTTTGCTCAGTAGGAGGGAGCGATAGGGAGAGGTGTCTTTTGTTGATTAACAGCAGTACCATTTCAATTTGAGATTATTTTAATCACCTCGAGTCGAACCAGAATGAGCCGCGAGGAGGGAAACCTCTCATGTAATGACCGGCTGTGTATTCATTTAGAGTTAGACTCCATAATGATCACTTATATTTTATTGAAAATGCTGTTTTATCTTTTCCCTATATCCTGTATTCATGTCACAGACCTCAAGATAGCTCGAGCTGAAACAATTAGCTCAGCTAAAGAAAATTCATCTGCAAAAGGTTTTTTATCAAACAGAAAGTTTAGTTCAGATCTTAATATCATTGAAGATGAAGTTTTGGTTTTGGACTGTTGGTCTAACGAAACAAAGAAGAAAGTCACGAGCAGATTAAACAAAAACAACGATTAGTTCCAAAAAATGCTGATAGTCAATTGATCATTTAAGCTCCAAACATTTTCTTGTTGCAGCTTCTCAGATATGATGATTTGCTGCTTTTTTTTGTTTCGCATTGTTTGCATTGAACACTTTTGGGTTTCGGACTGTTGTCTTTGAAATTTCTCAGATTTGATAGTGCAAGCCAGTAATTGATTATTATTGAAATAATCAACAATGAAAAGGGGTGTAAAACAACGTGTCTGTTGTTAAATCTATGTCAGTTACTTAATTTTTCTGCGTCAACTCAATTAGCTGTTACAGTTACTTTTTAAGAAAAAATGTTACCAATGCAAATTTGCATCTTCTCTGTCTTTGTGTGGAAATAATTTAAATATCTTTTTCATTTTGGATTGTTGGATGGACAAAACAAGCTATTTGATGACATGACAGCCTGGAGAGCTGCCATTTTAAGATGAGGATTTCAGAGGAAGACAGCGTAAAGGAAGATAGACTACAGTTGCACTACATTATGAAGGTCATAATGACTTCTTATCTAAAGTGCTGCCTTACACGTATCATTAATTCAGTTGGGTAAATGTGTGGCTGCAAAAAAAAAGGGATGAAACGATAAAAATCCGGCAGTGCTTTGCCAAAAATAGAAAAGAATCCATGTGGAGAAGAAATAGGAGCTGGAAACTCGCCGTCAGTCTCTCTGTAGATACGATCAGCTGCAAGGTCGGAGTAGACTCAACACTGTTCACAGCTGAACTACTACAAACATGCTCATCTCCAGCTGTGTGTGGACCTCGACGTGCGCTCTCTGCTCTCACACAGCTGGTCATGCCAGGGCTTATAGAGGCGATGCTCGCCTGGCACGCTGTCGTAGACTGGACTGGACTGGAGCTGCATGCTGCAGTGACAAAAGCACATTCAGGCCAGGACAATGGGGAGCTGACAGCCTGGGTTGTGTTTTATCACTCTGCTCTCTCTTCCTCTCTCACTGCCTCCTCCTGTTTATTGTGTTTGCTGTCTCACTGCTTCTCTCTTTCTGTCTCGGTCACCGAAGGCTCGAGCACATGTTCACCAGGCGGCCTGTTTATCGCCTTGAGAAAAGCTTTGCACTGTTGCTTAGTCATTAAATACAGGTTGTAACTCTGCCATCATGTCGGCAGTGGTGTGGTTGTCAGTTTCAGCGTGTCATTATTAAACCGCAGGCTTGATTTTAGTGGGCTTTTGTTGATGCATTTGGTTCAGTGGGCTGTGCTGACAGTTTGGTGTTGCTGAATTTGTTGTGAGTGATTATAATCGTCTTTTTCTTATAATAGCTGAACAATGAATCACCAACAGGATGTTGTATCATTTAAGATCAGGATCGGATGTGGACAATTGATTTGACCTCTGTGATTTGATCTGTTTTTGTGATCAATCGTTGAATCTTTCTGTTTGTAAGATATCTGACAGTAATGAAGAATGCTCATCGGTGTTTCTGGATATGTTCAAACGTTGATACTCCCAGACAGTAAATTTACATGACACAACAGAGAAAACCAGCAAATCCCTACATTTCAAAACCTGAGGCCAGAGAATATGACTTTAATGATGACTCGTCCTTCTTGGGCATTGATTAAACCTCCTAAAAACAAATCTTTGTACATCAAAATGACATATTTAGACTTTCGCTTAAGAAAAAAAATCTCCTAATGCCTTGAAACAGCTGAGATGCAAATCTGCACTTCTGCCTTCATTTAGTACTCGTGGAACAATACCACCCACTCACCTGCAGCTCAGGCTGGCAGCTCAATGGTAAGGAAAGCCCTGACCTGCAGGTCGATGGATTGGTTTGTGCGTATGACGTATGAAAACCGGACTGTCTGAATCTGTGTTTTTAAGACTGTCAATGCAAGTCCAAAACAGAAACGATCAGCTGTGAGGTTTATTAGCAAATGTTTTCAAGCGTGCTATCAAGATGAAAAACGTTTCATCAGAGGTGCTCTTTAAAATCAAAATATTTAGCTCGATGATTAACACGGATAATTTATGAGCAATTTTGTTGATGAGCAGTTCCTTTTACAGGCAAAAGCCGGGGTGAATATTTGCTGATGTTCTTGGTCACATATGATAGTAACATTGATAATTGTTAACTTGAAGGCGTAACTAATTGATGTTAAATAGTCCTCCCCAAGCAGCAACTAACTGTGATGTCACCCGTTGGTTTGTTGCCGTTGGCCGCCTGAGTCTTTTAATGGTAGGAAAAATCCTGCTTCAGCATAGCTTGCTGCCACAAACATCATGAATAATTTTCAGTTGTTCAGCTAATCCTTCCATGCTTCATACTGTGTAATCTTCTTCAAAGATTCATGTTATTATTCTGTCAGTTGGGATAAAGAAGATAGATATGGAAAAATATAAATTACAACTGACGTAAATATGCAAAATATGCTCTTTGTTTGCTTGTTTGGTGGGAAAAAAACAAAACCAACTGATCACATCGTCATTGAGGTTTTATATTCATGGAAGAAACTACTGAACCACCATAGTGAAGCCTTGCTCTAAATTACCAGCCTCAGCAGTGAGTCATCCCATGCTGGTGGATGTGGCAGAAGACTGTCAGTGGAGGTGAAAGGGAAATTAGGCCCGACACAGAATGATCTCTCCTCCACGCTTGGCCAAATCAGGTTTAAAACTAATACTGAAGGACAGACGAGTCGATCTGCAGTCCAGCGGCTCCATAAATTCACTCTGTTTGTGCTCGTCCTCTCTCTGTCACACCTGCACTTAAGTAATAATAGTAATTCTGACTGCATTGCTGGGATCTCACTGTCTGATGAATTTGAAGATATTTTCCAAAACCACATAAGGGCACTACTTTTCATTACCGATTGAGCTGCTGATTATTTTTGTGTTTTATTGACGAAAGTGCCGGTCACTGTTTCCCTGAATTAATTCTTCAAATTACTCATTTTGTACAACTAATAATTCAGAAACTTTTTTACAAAACTAACAGCATTCCCATCGTTGTCAGCTGTATTTTGTGGGTAATGATAACTGCACACGTGTTAAACTCAGATGACGGGCATGGTAAACAGCAGTATGTTTTTCGATGCGAGTGTGTTGGCAAGATTAGTTGTTAGCGTCTAGCTCAAAGCACAGCCTCGCACTCGGGTTGCCATTCAGGGATCTGATTGGTTGTGCCCAAATAATATTATTAAAATTAGCATAATAAAAACGCGATCTCAACTAACACCTCTGTGATCTCATTTCTAAATGACAACGTTTGCTGCATGAACCTTTTCCATCTATTACGCCTTCGCCACTTTGTCACTTAGCTTTTTGCGCCATTTTTCATCTTGTCCTTCAATTGTTCGGAGGCTTGTTTGTGTTTACCCGTCTGATTCTGCAGTATGCCTGTGTTTGCTTTATCTCTGGGTCTTGCCACCCACCTCCCCTCCCTCGTCTCTGTTTTTCACCTCCACCTGTCCTTTTTCCTTCTTTCCTCTATTCCTTTGTGTAAATTTTCCTTCTCCCATCTGCTTTTTTCTCCCTGAGCTCGTGACAAATGTGCCCGTTCAGAGGTTAGCGAAGCATCTTTACTCCACGCTCAGCTGTGTCATTACATTTAACCCAATTCCATTTTTATTTTGCTCCTTGAGCCAGAGGAGGAGAGCTGCTTTCACCGACAGTGTGAGGACACACCTGGGGGAGGAACTCTGCCCGAGCTCTCTCGTCTCCTCTCTCACCCGGAGGAGGGAGAGAGGCAGGTAGATTTGGTGAGGAGGCGGGAGTTTGTTTTGACCTTCCTTCAGAGAGAGACATCTGCTAGGAGACTCATGTCTGGCAACAGCAAGAGGAAAGAAAATCAAAACAGCGCTGCTTATATGGGCGGAGAGGACGTGTCATTTATTTCCTGCAGGAATTAAATGGGTTGTGGATGGTATTTGTTGCCATGTGAGACTTTCTCTCTCTCGCTCTCTCTCTCTCCTCCCCATCTGCTTCTTTTAAGTCCTAATTTTTCATGGCAGCCATCTGTGTGTCGTCAGGCAGGAGAAGAGGTCAGTGTGTCTTCATTGATGAAGCTGGCTGCATTCTTTGTCTGTGTGTCCTTTAAAGAAATGACGCTCACCTCAAACCTGTGTTTGAGGTGCTGCTGTTCTGTCTCTTCAGGCCCTTCTGCTTATTTATCTGTGTGTGTGTGTGTGTGTGTGACTCTCTGACTTGTCACACATAATCATTTACGTAGCATCAAAAATGAGGGTTGATTAGTTGTGATTAAACATAAACAGCCTGGCCGGCAAACAGGATTACAGGACGGTGATAACAGGCATTCATTTTTAATGCTGCTGACATCTAATTTGGAAACAAGTCTCAGAATAGCATACTTGTTCTTCTTTACTTTTTATTCCAAATGTTTTTTGTTCTTCATTTTGCATTTTCCAATAATCTCACCACATGTTTTATGATTTCCGCCCAGAGCAACACCAAGTAAAGACTGTTACTGCCTGTTTTTGTTTTTTTTGCTGCACTGCCTCAGAGTCCCTGAAGACTCTTTCTTTTCTGTGACCTTTTCTTTTTTTTCTTTTCTTTTTTTTTTATCTTTAAGAGCAGCTTTTAGGTTCCCTGATTTACTGCATGAGAAACATCTGCTCCTTTTTGAATTTGGTCACATTTCTGGGAACAATCCTTGAAGATGATACAAAAGCTAAAAAAAAATAAAAATAAATGAAGAAGGTAATAAAGTAGGATGGATAATATTGAGGAAATGATGCTTTGACAAAGATGGGGATGTGCAGCGACCAGAGAGTAACTGAGTCAGTTTGTTTTTGGGATTACAGATACAGAAGTCTGTGTCAGACATTTCTCTTTGCTGGTATCACTTTATCTCTGTAACAGTGACTAGAAACTGATTTTCTAAGAATCTTGGTTCACCTGAATTAACTTCTTCAGATGCAAAATTGAACCACAAAATCATTTGTCGTGTTTATTTATCTGCTGTCACTACAGTTTTTGAAAACAACTTGCGGTTAACATAAGAAATAAAAATGTTTCTGACAAATTGGCCCATTTTTGTCTTAAGGTAGTATTCAGAATAACATTGATTCAGCTGTCTGCCAGTCAAGTTTAAACATATCAACATTCAGGGAAGACCTGCTTACTACGTTATTGGAAAATTGAATTTTCTCATTTTTATAAGAATAATATATAGCTGTCTGAATAATCAGTCACCACAGCAGATCTTTAGTGTGATGCACTGAGGAAACTCAAAATGATGAAGCCTGAAAGTGTCCCCTGTCCGTGTTTCTGTTCGGGGTGTTTATGATTCAGTGTCAGTCCGTTGATATTTGCCGTTGTGGTTCAACTATATGTGCTTAGGGACACACACACTGCAAGAACCGAATTTGTGCCGACGTATAATTTCTGAATAAAAAATGATCTTGAGCACGAGAAATCAAGGTCACAGCGTGTCCCACTTCTTCTCGGGGCCTCGTTTGCCTCCGAGCTGATTTCAGCTGAACGTCTAGTTGGAACCAGATGGAGAATGCTGGATGTCAGCTACTTCTATACATCCCACTGTGTCCCACATGGGGTCCTGACGCACACCTCGCTCTCTGTGTCTTTGTGTGTCTGGATTCTGCTGTGTCAAAACTGAGAGGATTAGAGCAAAAATGGCTAATTAGCTCAGATCTACAGTATGTTACAGTATGGTACACCAGTCTCCCCCCTCCATCATGGTGCGTCTGTTTTTTATCTGCTGTCCTCCCTGTGCCCCCCTTTCTGCTTGCATGAAAACCATCTGGTGGTTTGGTCAGGATCACAGCCACTGTATGGGTATTTAGCCATGGAAATCTGCCCAGGCAGCATTTATTAGTAGTGAGTTTAAAATGTTTACCGTTTGAAATTTCAGAAAAAAACATTACTTTTAATTTAAGTAATATTGTTAAGATGGTTTTTAAATGGTATGGGTGGGGTATAAACTCAAATGATTGAAGTACTGATGCTATCTCAATGTTTCATCATTGCACATATTGCATTTTTCCATTAGATACCAGTGATGGATAACCTGAAGTCCAACCAATCAATCAGCCCACTGTAAAGACAAAATGTAATCTGTTGCTTACCAAACCTTTGGTGATAACCCTGGAATTATACAAATCAGGAATGATCCAGCACAATAAATTAATATATTTTAAGTTTAAAATACTTCATGCCAACAGGTTTGACCACATGTTGTTGTGCACAGAATTGTAAATTTTGTAACTAATCTGACAAGGTTTTTCATGCATGCAAAAACAAATTTTAATAAAGTATTTTGTTGTTGTTCTTTAATTATGGCGGTTTAAAGTTAACAATTTGGAAAACTATGACGGGATCATATTATCATGACGCAGTTTCACTGGAAATCAAGAAAAGTTTACATTGATTTATCACGGTGTCCGGCTGCTCTACAATATTTCTGTATTTCTCTCCCTCCTGTGTCGGACTGTCCTGATCTGCCAAACCGAAAGCTGTCTGCAGGGCCTCCAGTCCCACTGCTGAGCTAATTAACAAAGTGTGAGGTGTGTCACGTGTGTGTACGTACGTGTGTGTAGGTCGTGCTGTTTTTGTTTCTACGCGTGTTCCTGCTGCCTGATGCCAGGTCACCAGGCCAGAGCAGAGTCTGTGCCAATACAGGGAAAGGGCTGTTGTCAGCACACGCACACGCACACGCACGCATACTTGGCACAATTGTAGATAACAGTAACCCAGTATGAGGGCAGCCCAGGGGAGACACTTGCCACATTATGGATTCTCTTGGAAAGGACAGGACCAGATTCCAGTGTTTTTGTGTGTGTTTCTTTAACGTGTGTGTGTGTATGTCTGTGTGCGTGCGTGCATGCTCAAGGGGGTCAAAAGGTGTATGTTCAGCTGCTGCCGCTGCTGTGTATTTCCTGCTGCCACCAGCCAATTAAAAATGCCTCACTCATGAAAACACCAGGCCAAGTCAAACCTCAAAGGTTAAGGAGGTATGTTTTATTTTTGTATTTATCTATTTTCTGGATAACACGGCGCTCTGTTGTGTTATGATGTTATTTTCCCGTCCGTGCATACATGGAGTGTGTTTGGTAGAGTCGCAGGGTGCATGTCATTAACTCGGCATGGTTGCCCCTACACAAGACCGTCTGTGTGCTTATGCCTGGTTTAATTAAAGAAAGTTTAATGAAGACATTATCTTATAAATTCTTTCACAATTCACGTTGTGAAAATGTGTCATTGACAAAATGAGGTCAATGGAAGTCAAACAAAAACACGTCTGAGGGGTGATTTTGGATTCACACAGCATATATTCAGGTGACTAACAAAATAATCTTTTGTTTAATGCAGGTTCCGTGAGGAAGGAAATACCTTTAAAAATGTTTTGTGGGCAGAAACACTAAATGTTAACTTTTATGATCCACCTGAACAGAAACAAGGATTTCTGTGACTGTTACATAAATTCATACTACAATATAATAATTCCATAGTGGAAACCAACTGTAACATCACCCATTGGTTTGTGAGCTTTCGTTTTTGAAGCCTCGAATCTGGCATTTTGCCTTTCGTCATCTTGGTTTTTTGGAGCTGGAAGTGACCATCATCCAAGGGGACACTACGCCCACCCACTGCAAACCTGACTGCACCCCGGGCATGTCAATCAAACAGCAGTATATCATGTTGTTAAACAAAGTGGCTGCTAGAAAGAATATTGTACTGTAAAAGCAGCAGTAAGAGTGATTTTATATGATAAATGCAGATTCTGAATGAGCCGATCATGGCTGAGTACAGCATCTATCTGTTCCACCAGCGCCGATCATCTCCTTGGTGGTGTCCTCCGTCTCCTCTGCCTTCGTTCCCTTCATCGATCTCCCCCATCTCCCCTGTCACTCCTCCTCCTCCCTCCTCCCTCCTCCCTTCCTCAGCTCCATCCATCCTCTAAGTTTATCCTTTGAAGTCATTTGTTAAGCTCCTCTCCACTTACCCTCCCCGAGGAGCTCCCTTCCTCCACCGAAGGTGTCTCAGGAGTTTTTACAAAGCCAGGACTCTCCAGAAGCTTGTTTAAAGTGCAATTTGCTGAGACTTTGATTCTGTACTTTATTGTCAAGGGAGCAGAGAAAAGGTTAAAAAAATAATTACATCTTTCAGACTGTTACAGGAAACCCAAAAGCCATCCTTGAGGCCTTTCTCTCCATCACTTGCACTGTAGAAAATAGAGGTCAGACAGCCTGAAAAAGAAATATCTTGACATCAGCCTTTTCTCTAATGCAGCTCTTCTTTTTTTTTCTTTTTTCCAGATTGCTGTGAACCTCTGAGTGACAATGGCCTTCTTTCAGAACAACTTCTGGGTAAGTGTCTTGATAACACCGGAAAAAGAGTCTGTATAATGATGCAGGACACCTGCATACGATGGTTACATTAATCTTTTAACGGCCTCTTATAACTTATTCACCAATTATAGCTGAATCACAGCTACGAGTCACTTCATTTATATTCTTGGTGGATGGCTCGGCATCCCGCTCCCAGTTGCTTTGTCAGGTACAAACAGGAAGTGTTTGCTAACAATAGAGATCAATCTTGTATTCAGACCTCTGCTTATTTCTGACACATAGAAAGCCATCTCGTTCAGATTATTCTCGTAGGCAGAGATAATGTCAGCTGTGTGATGGAAATTACTTTTAAATTGCGGTTATTATGTCATGGAAATTCGTGACCTTTAAATTGATTTGATAAACCTGTTTGGCACGTAGCAGGTGGTACATTGTCTAGTTGTTTCTTAGGCCAATTGATATCCGAGTTTCATTACCAGTATCTCAACAATACATAAAACCCTCACGGTCTGATCAAAGCTTAGATTCAGACCCCTGGCCTGTTTGTGTTTCAAAAAAGACAACAACTGTACAGACAATAGCTGCAAGATTGCGAGCAACAGATGCGACGATCATTTCTGTGTGTTAAAACTCACCAGAAATCCCAACTTTGTTATTTTCCTTCAGCCTTCCTCCTCTTGTATTTCTTTCTGGATTTATGATGAAGATCAATAAAACCTCAGGAAGTTTAAATTTTAAACTCAAGATGAAACATTTTAACTGGATGCGTCTTTGTGTTGATTCACATCTTCAAAATGATTTTGAATGCAAGAGCTAAAATTGAACCTGCGGTGAGACTCTGATGAAACTTGTCACTTCAACTTTTTACATTTGACACTTTTGGATAGTTGAAGGCAAAGACAGATATTAGTCGAGACTAAGAAAGCGCCATGGTTTGATTCTGACCTCTAGTGTCTGTCTGCTTGTGTGAATTACAATTTTATAAACACAAAATCTGGGTGTCACACCAATACTCTCGGGGAATATTAGAAACAAATTTCAACAATAGACAACAGTAGACCCCAGCTAACTGTAAAGTTGCGTTGAACCATCGCCTTTCTAATGCGGAGTCATCAGAAGCCTCGCAGAGAAAACATGTGTTAGATTCCTTTAGATTTTACAAGTGTACCAAAAAATAGTAACATGACATGGAAATGTGACTTAATTATGGCCTAATTAGCTTCATTTTTGCAATACTTAATGGCCTCATTAGCAGCTTTAGGCAGATGTGGACAGCAGAGGAGCAAGACTCTCTTTCATCCCGCCAACACCTCCCTGATCCTCCGGTGACTCTGTCAGCTGTTCCCCTCCATCATCACTTTCTCCTCTCTGCTCCGTCCCTGCACACCTCATGCATCTATTTCAGGTGTGCCCTAATTCTTCTGCTTTACCTTTTCAGACTGAGAAAAGTCCTCAGTAATAGTTTTGGCATGTTGAACTAAAATTACACACTTAGCTCAAATCATGAAATGGTTTTAGGACATTGAAGGCTCTTTTCTGGAAAGTATTTTTGAACTTTTTATGTAGGTTTAAACCTGCGATAAAGGTGAGGAGGAGTTGCTACCTGTAGATCATTCCCTGTACATCAGAGTACAACAGCCAGGGATATCTCAAACATCTCTGGTCTGCTTTTATCTGAATGATGGTCGGTCTTTGGTTCGTTGTCCAGCGTATTTAAAAAAATAAATAAATATATATATATATATACGCTTATGTGTTTCCCTCCCAGCCTGCTTTCAGACTCAAGTATCTGTGTAATACAAATCAACCCTTTAGTTAATTAGCCAGCACGGCCGCTTGGGAAGGAGTCACACACAGAGACTCGTCTTGTTTGGCTCAAGAACATTCACAGCCGCTCACAAAGCCTCCTCATGGCACGCTGTCCTTTTCCATTTACTATATAAGAGCTGTGCTCATGGGCCACAGAGGGAAGCCCATCAGCTGTAATTAAGTACATCCTCAGCAAATTAAGGCGCTGCTAAGTCTTAGGAACAGAATTTGTGTCTCCGTAAGGATTGGTCCCGCTCGGTTATTCTGGGAATTTGAATCAAAATAGTATTTCCTTTAGAGGAATTACAAAAATATTTTTTTTTCATATATGATTAGGGGAAGTATTTTTTCAGCATGCTCTGATTGACTTCAGTGTTTCTCAGATGCATGATCCCTGTCCCTCAAACTGCTTCTAGTCCAAGCTGAAGCACCAATCCACAGTTTCCCTCAGGAATTGGATTGAAAGATGGTTTCCTGATGTTACGATGTGCTGCTCTGAGTAATTTATGCAATGAAAGTGCTTGTTGTGATCGATTAGCCAATCACCTGTCAGCCTCCTATCAGTGTAATTACTGAATGTACAGAACCTGCATAAAAAGTGAACTATTTTCCTTCATTATTATGTGCTGCAGAAAACCACACATTTAAGCCAAGTCAGCATGTGACCAGGGCCCCGGACTCAAAAGGCTCCAGTTTCACTGTGTGGCACTTTTAGGCTTGGGATAATTTGATTAACTGAAAATATACATATGGGGATATGTTTCCTATAGCATTATATAAACTGCAGTGATAAGGATTAGGGTTGTAAGATTCCACTGGATTTTATTCTTGCATGGAGCAGATTACTAGAATAACATATGTTTAAGCAAATTACTACAAACTCACTGACATGCAGCAAACATGAAAGTGTAGGGGTATTGATTAGTTTTAGGGTTCTTGGTGAAAAACGGTGAGTGTCATTATTTTGCTGCCTTCTCCAATATACCTCGTGGCATCTGGTGGCCCTCAGCTTCAAGCAGGGCCGTAAACAATGATTGGCATCACTGTCAGTTAATCTGTTGATTATTTTCTTGATTAGTAAATGAGTCTCTTAGTTTGTTAAATATATATACTGTATATCAAAAGAAGAAAATTCTCAGACCTTGAAATTTGTGTTGTTTTCTCTGACCAGCAGTCTAGAAACAAAAGATGTTCTGTTTATGATCATATGACCAAAAAAAAGCATAAAATCTTCACATTTATTTGTAAACAGTTAAGGACGGGCACTTTTGATTAAAATAACAACTCAAAGTGTTGACCAAGTACATTTTCTGTTGAGCTCAATCGATTAATGGAACTTACTGCAGAAACACAGTGAGGTGTTTCTGAGGTTGCACTGGTTTAAAAAAACGGAATAAAAGATATAGCTGATATAACTCAATGGAGACACTGTGGTTAGTACCTTGACTGCTTCACTCACACAGTAGCCTCCTTTTGTTTGGGTTTTACTTGTTGGGAAAAAAATGACACGATATCATCAAGATAGACAGAAGGATTGTCTTCGGTGGTGTACAGTACAGATGCACAAAGTCAGTCTGCATGTTATCGAGATAGATTTAAATGAATTATTTCAAACTGTAAAGGTCAACGTATTATTCAGTTCTGGGTGTACAATGTACAAAAAACTTCTATCGCCCCTTTTTAAAGATGGCTGCTTCTTTCCCAGCAGATACTGTGTTGCACAGAAACACCGCCCAGTGGCTTTTTATTATTGCCTGCGTCTCAGTTTAATGATGCCAGCATTGCTGCCCTCCCCTCTCATCGAGTCCTGTGGTTTTCTCTCGGGGTGAAGCACCGTAAACACACACGGAAAATCGGTCTCCTTTCCATGTTTCCATGTTTCTTTCCCTCCTTCAGACTTCTTCCTTGATTTTATCTCTCCTCCTGTCTCGGCTCTCTTCCTTCTGTCCTTGCTTTCGGTCTTTCTCAGTTTGTTCGTCCTGGTTCTGTGCTTTGCCAAGGCACATTACGAGCCAAGATAGATCAATATAAACGTTGCTAAATTTGTGTTCCCGTGTGTGAAAAAGGCAGAATACGGAGGAAAATAACTTTGCAACACGAAATGATTGTGTAGCGTTTGGGGTGGGTAAAAAAAAAAAAAAAATCCATCAACCATTTTGGTTCGAGTGAAGAATTAAATCGTTTTTTTTAAAAACTTATGTAAAGGTAAATATTACTATCACGATTTAAACTTGCATATACCTTGACAGGATATAGATACATTATTCCAGGAACTATCCATGTTTCTATCTTTCCTCTCTCAGCAGGGAAAATGAGAAATCTTGCAGACTTGCAAAAGGTTGACTTTTCTCAGACTGACTCAACAAATCAGTCATCAGCCATCAGTGATGTTGGGCTGCTGCTACCTGCTCCTGATGTTATTGACACCTCTCTGCTGTGGCATTGTTCATTCTGCTCAACCTGCCCGGTCAGCAGGAACACTTTCTGTGAGTCAGCGAAAAACACTCAGCCTCGCTAATGGACCGGCCAGCAGCCTGCTAGGACGGCTTCATGCTGTAGTGTCTGACGCAGGCGGTGGAAAATGTCCGCCTTACTTTTGACAGCAGCTTGATGTACAGTGAGGCAGCTGCGTTATGTTGTGCACCGAACTGGATCTTGTGAAATGTGCGGTTTGACGAGTCACTTGCCGCCTGTAATAATTGCTGTGAAAGAAAGTACATTTTTTTGTCATTTACCTGTGATAACTGTCATAATTTTGCCGCCCCCCCCCCCCCCCCCCCCCCCTTTAAAACATGTTGACTGGGCAACAAAAAATATTGTAATTGTAATAGCTGACATTACTGGAGATGCCTGAATACAAACAAAAAACAGACACTTATAATACCCTGAGTGAAATGTGTCTAAAACCAGCAGCAAAATCTTCAAGCAGAGATCCATTTGATATTCTTTTCTTATTAACACCTGTGCCACTTTATCTTGCAGGTTTATTTCGCTTAAAGATACACCTAAGCATAGTAAAGTATATCCAACAATGGGGATAGTATTTCTCTCAAATAACCAAACATAAGTGCACAGATTTATTTTATTGTACCACCTCTAAATAAGTCCTTTGGATTCTGGCTGAGTGCACGATGACCTTTTAGAAGTTGTTGTTTTTTTTTGACGCAGGAGAGCAAACCTGAAGAAGCTGAAAACAAAACACCACATTAAATCCAAAAAAGTGTCAAATCTCATGCAGAAAGTGAAATCTTATTTTGTGCAGTCAGATGTTAACATCATGGACAAGCATCCACACAGATTAGAGCAGCTGTGCAAAGACCTGCAATATTAACGTGACCTTCATATTCAATACTAGTTACAGACTGTTGCTGTCCTTAAATGTAAAGTGATATATGCTAAGAGTGGTTCATAGCAGCAGTTTTTGATATTATTATATCTGCAGAGCCTGAGCTGCTTTGCCTCATGTTCTGCTCTGTAGTCCCACCTGTGTTTGATACGACTGAAGGACTGTGTTACGGAGCAGGAATGTAGTCAGACATCGGATCCTCTCCAACAGACTGTAAAGGCAGATTTGACCATTAGCCAGAACTAAGGACACAGTTCTAGATGTTGCCAGAGAAAGAAGCACTTTATTAGAAAGTCAAAGCCAAGCTGAGCAACACTTCGCTTTCCCGGTCCTACACGCAGTATGTTCAAATTCTAGCAAAACAAAAGAAGTGTAGAAGTGCAGTGCAGTAGGAATAATATAACAGGAAAAACTACTTTATTTTATCATTGGCGCCGTCAACTGTAATCCTGCATCCACTATGCGTACATTTTCTTTATGATTTAGTTTTTTTGGAAAATATACATTCTTGAAAATCAAATTGTGAGAACAGCAGATCCTGTCTTGTGTTTTGGCTGCACTTATTAAATGCCGTTATGATGCAGATAGGTTGATTTCAAGTTTTCTGAGGGTGTTGTGTCGGTAACTTGAATCAGTTTGTCTCTTCCTCTCTCACTCGCTCGCTTCGTAGACGTGCAGGCTGTCTGCTGCAGAGTAACTGTGATTGGCCCCGGTCGCATCCATTTTTCTTGGACACCTCCCCTCCCAATTACCAGCAGCCACTCTTCCATCATAACTTCAAAATAATGCAACCAAGTTAAATAGATGTTGGTAATTTTGATTAAACATGCAGTTCTGGAAAATTTCAACATAGATAAATTAAATTAGCATACATAAAATATAAGCTGTGACTCATAAGTGAACCATAAGTGCACAATGTGGGAAGGTGAAATAGATACCCGTTATAGAATTTGACGGTGACCATAGAAAACTCGAAACATAAATGTGTTGCTGCACGAGTTAGCCTGCAGCTGCAATTACAATTTGGAAGAGATAAGTTTTACTAACGATGGTGTAACGCTATACAGTACTCGTTAGGATAATTTGAAAAAAACAGTCTACCGAGCTGCCGGGCAAATTGTGTGCGTACATTTGAAATGTAATCCTGCCGGTGCCTCTTAATAGTCTGACTCGCCCGACTATTCCAGGCAACATTCTCCTCCTATTCCACTATATTTGTGCATTACCGTTTTTCTCTCTTTCAAAAGAGGAATCCAAGAAGGATTTGGCCATTTTAATATCCGGGCTCGCCTCCCCAAAGGACACTGTCACTGCTTCATGGGCCTAGCACTACCCATAACAATTGTGACAGGTTCAAGGAAATACCAACAAGCCAGTGTTTTTTTGTGAATGATAGTTTTTTTTGTTTTTTGTTCACTTGGGATGTTGTAGAAGAGGTTTTGATGAACTGCACTTTGTGTGTGTTTTCAGAGTTAGAAAGTATAAACAGTTTTTACACAGAATCCATCCATCCAACTGAAGTCTACTTTACCATACCAGTCTGTTCTTTTTGTACGATCTGGTGCCTCTTTTAGAGCACTAAAGGAAGTTATTTGTTTTTTTATATTTGAAAGACATTTTGTTCTGGTTTTGGAAAATAGAATTAGGAGAAAGTCAATGTTTATAAAACACAAGATATATTTGAGGTTTGAAAATTGACCAGTGAGTAGTGCATTGATCCGGTTAGGGGAAAGAGAGGTCCATGTTCATGTTTGAGGAAAGAGACAGCTGTCTTTGTGTCTTGCTATACCACAATGAGGAAGTATTTAGATTTGTAGGTATAACTGAGGTCATTTCAACTTGTTTTAAGGATAAAAATTATTTGTGAAAGTTCTCATAGTCCATTTGTGATCAACAGCACAAGTCAGATGATTAAGATGCAGAGGAGGATCTTTTATTTGTTGACGTGAAGCAGCTTTGAAGAAGGCCCCGAGCTTTCCTCACTGTCTGTAATTTGTTTCATAGAAGCCTGAAGGGAAGTCTGAAGATGTGTGTGTGATTAGAATCAAGTGAGAGCAGTTAAAAAACTCTAACACAGACTCACACATGCACAGATGAAGCAGTGGTTAAGGGAGAGAAATGTGTCTGCTGGTTCAGACAGTATAGAATAAGTAAATAAATGATGTTTTTTTAAAATGTTTCTCTTTTATCAGTTTTCTCAATACATTCGCAGGTAATTGCCCACTAGTGGAGGAAACAGGCTTATAAGGTTCATATTCTTTTATAGTGAAGCTTTTAAAACATTTGTTATAACAGAGAAAACTCATCAGAGTATTATCACATCCGCTGAGGCACATTATTCCTACAGCAGCAGCTCTGAACCTCAAAGATCTTCAGTGCGGTCACCGTGTTCATGAAATCTGAGAAGGTTTTCTGGAACAAATTGATATCAATGGTCTACAAAGCCTTCGATCCTTATTAAATTACCTGACCTGATAGTGAACTTTTTAACTGCATGGAAACGGTTTGGCATCAGAAAGCTGTAGGTATAACAATACTGTAAATGCTTCTGAAAATGATTCTGTGCAGTGTGCCAGACTTTTAAATGGGTCGTGCTTTTACTGCTGCCTGAAGTGAGGTCTATTAGAAACGGCAGATGATTAACATATAAACAATAAAACCACTTCATTAAAATCAAACAATAGTTTTGGTCCTCATGATCTCAAAAGAGCAAACTCAGTCTTAGATGAAGAATAATACATGAAATGTTCAAATTTTCTGACACTAACAAGATTAGTTTAAAACGGAATAAATTGTATTATTCAAAATTTGTTAGAATGATATAGAATACAACTCGTGTAAGCCTTCAGTGTCTCCACCAATCAGCTGCTCGGACTCCTAGTTGAACCTGAACGTTGACCCCCGAAGAACTTTTCTAAGTCTCGGGTTTGCCTTCATAAAAAGTGATGAAAAGTGTGTTAATATTTTTTTTGCTTTGAGACCTGAGAGTGACAATCATTACACCTGTTAATAAACCTCTAAAGTCCTTGTCCCAGATCAGTTTGGGAAAAAACTGGAGATCTTAACAACTTAACAGACCAGTGCTGGAATGTAATTTACTGAGATGAAATGATCATTTTCCTGCAACACAACCCTCTTTAACAAATTTGAGCAGATCCCCCACTGCCTTCAGTGATCCACTAACTCTTAATGAGAAAGTTGTCCACGTACAGATTTTACACTTCCCCATAAACCTCCCCCCTTCCCGCTCCTTTCTTCTCCCCTCCCATCACTCTCCTCATTGTCATGGTAATGGACTCCATCATGCGTAACCAAAACGGTCAACTAAATTGAAGAAAAAGAGATCAGCAAGAGGGGAGAGAAGAGAGGGAGTTTGCATATATCAGACATGAGGGATTTTCATTCACTAAAGGCTTAAGGAATAAATTATGGCACTTGAAGACACTTGAAGACGAAGTCAGCGGGTTTGCAGATCTCTCGTAACGTGTCTCGGCATGACTCAACGTGCATCTCTCATCTGGTTAGACGCAAACAGGACTGTAGTGTTCAGGCAGTGAGGACAGACCTGTCAGTGCGGTCTCACCTTAGTTCAGTTAAAGGTGTGTTCCCCTACGGTGAGCCACATGAGACAGGAGATTGAACTGTTTTGGCTTGTAAGTATTTCACCCATGGTAATGCATCTTTTTTTATGTAAGTTTTTCATTGATTTGTAAACATCAGAATCAGTGTTAGAAGATGAGGATGGTACTCAATAGTTTTATTATTGTCAACAGTCCCAAAATAAAAGCACTGATCTGTTTTCTATCTCTTAATACTTTCAAAATATTCTGGATTCATACTGAATACATGCATCTTCAAAAAACAGGTTAGAAATACATGATTACTAAATGACCAAAACTGTGAAATGTTGTTAACCATTTCCAGCTGCTGATTGATGGCGTTTGTCGTTCTCATGAATATTTACAGCAGCAGGAAGTCGGATGCGTAGATTTCACAAAATAATCTACAGTGCCTGTATTCATTGTAACAAACATGTCATCCAGTACAACCATGTGGCTCGAGCGCTCAATAGTTTCGGGTGAACGATTGAGCTTTTAGCACAGCAATAAGCTTTATGATGCTCTAGGTGAATGGACGGTAATTATTATTAGGATCAATATGTGGTTGGTTTTCGTCTTTTGATGGGAGTTGTTAACAATAACAATAATAATTGACAGGCAACTCTTTCTACGGCTGGGTATCCGACATCAGTTCTTTTATGACACCAATATGGGGTTAACGGTGCGCATTTTTAGTCAGTCTCTCTTGAAATGCATTCATATTGTTGCATTAATTGTGCACAGAAAAAGAAACAGAAATAGATTGGTCAGCGTGAAGTTTACAAAGCTATTGAGCCATCCAACAAGCTGCTCTGATGAAGCGTCCCGAGAGCTTTACTTGTGTCAAACCTGGAGAATGTGACAGTGGAATAAACTTAAACTAGCAGTGGTATATAGAAAGTCAGAAACTACTTCCTCTCTGTAAAGAGACTGTATGATGATGGAGACTTTATGAGCAGCTGTCCTGACGAGACTGTTATCATTGAACCCTGTGTTTTTTACGCCCGTAACAGTCTGCTAGCAGTGGTGCACAGGTGCTGTGGAGAGGCAGGTGTGTTTCTGTGTGTGTACGTGTGTGTTTTGAAGGCTTAAACTGGCAGCTCGCCTTTCTGAGCAGAAGGTCGAGTTTCAACAGAAAGCATCTGTCAACTGCAACGAAGAGACAAAACCTAGAGACAGTAATGGTCATCCTTTGAATAGAGCAGTTAATAAACAACACTGTCGGACATGCAGAAGGCCCATTCACTGTTAATAAACAGCTAATGTCAAAGCAGTCAGCTGTTTTATTATCATACAAAAACCCTGTCATTTGTTAAAAAGATAAGAAAATAGGATGTTCTGTCTGTCTTTTAGCCTACTTTAAATAAAGTTATTTCAAAGCAGTGACGTGTTTATTTCAGGATGATGTAACTAACCCCCAACATGCGCAGCCTTATTTTCAAAATTGTGATGGATGATGATCTTTTCCCTTTGTATTGATTATTTGATTGATCAAGTACTTTTTTCAGTGGACCAGAGATCCTGAAACTTTATTAGACAGGAAATAAAAAACTACCAATCACCCTCATGGATAATGCAATAATCATTAACAAATATTGTTACAAGTAAAAAAAAATTCTGTCCACTTTAGCGCGTGGATGCTTATTCTGTGTTGAGAATGTGTTGATGTCAGCAGCGCCGCCGCCGCAGTGAATGACTTTGCCGGAGGTTTTCTGTCTGGTTTTGTGTCATCAACCTGTCTGCACCTCCCAAAACAAGTGTTTCTCTTCCCGCTCGCTGGGAGTCGAGAGCTCCGGCTGTGTCTCTGCTTTTTATGCCCGCTATGTGGTGCATGTGCGTGTGCGCATGTGTGTGTGTGTGTGTGTGCGCGTGTGTGTGTTACTGGTGACCCTTCTTTGGCATTCCAGCCATTCCCCTGGTACCTGGGAACTGCTCTGTTCTCCTCCAGCGGGGGTATTTTTAGGTCCCGAGAAGCAGCTGTGTGTGTTTCTGTCTGCGCCTGCAGCCCGGCCGTCTGTTCACTGGAAAAATTTGGTGAGGCTGAATGTTCGATGCAGCCTGTCTGCAGCACTGCTGCTGCTTCCGGCACCGTCAGATTTAGACAGACTTAAGCTAAGACAGGTGTAGGTTTGTATAATTACAACAGTGACGGGTGTGAGGTGGTGATGTCGTCTCTGTTAAATCTGCTTCGCTGCAAGGTTGGCAACTTTTAACCCAGTTCTGTGGTTTTCTCACATTTTAATAGTACCGAGTCATGTTTGGCCCTGAGGTTTTCATGCTCGACAGATGAACAACAGACACGGAGTTAAGTTCCAGCGGATGTGCTGCAGCAAGAGGTGTGCTGGTGTGGAAGGCTTAGGTGTGATTTTAAATGCATCCTGGATGGACGGCCAGTTGCACCACAAGAATGTATAGAAAGAAGATCTTAAATAAGCACAAGAAATCAATCGAGCACTAAATGTTAAATTTTTTTATTTTGACAGCGATCATGTGAACATGAAAATTGTTGCTCACTGGTGATATTTTTCTTTCTCAATTAGAGGTGGAGAAAAGATGATAGAGCGTAGTGTTATATCATTTGTTTTGTTTGTTGAGCCTTTCAGGAGACACCGACGTCTTCAGAGGAATATCATCACAAATAAAGATACTGAAGCAAACTCTCTTTGACTTTATACTGTTGCTTTGCCGTTTGGTGCTAACAGACTGTGTGTGTGTGTGTGTGTGTGTGTGTGTGCGCGTGTCTCATTTGTACCTCGGCAGGGGGAGAAGAATGCCGGCTTTGACGTGCTGTATCACAACATGAAGCATGGCCAGCTGGCAACCAAGGAGCTAGCCGAGTTTGTCCGAGAGAGGTAAGGTTTGCGTGTATTTGTGAATATGTGTGTGTGGGAGGTGGCGGGTAGTGATGGGACTCGGGTGGAGGAGAAACTCTACGTTCTTGACTCCTCTGCGTACTCCGAAGGAGAGATGGGAGATTGCGCCAAGGTTGCGTGAAATGCTCGACGATTATAAATGAAGGGTTTAGGATTTCATCTCCCGCTGCATCTAACAAGGTGTTGGTGATTTATGCCGTTTCAAAGCTCTGCCAGCAGAATGTGGAGAGAACACTTAAACAGGTGTCTCTTTGTTTGAGCGGCTTCAGACATCTGTCTCTGCTCTGACCTTTAACCCCTGTCCTCTACTTTTAAAGAGACTGACACTGTATTTGGTTGACCTCTGAGCTTCCCGCAGTACACACGTGTATCTTTTTCGCCTGTGTGCCGACTGCTGGGTTTGAATTCTCTCAAACAGTTTCATCCTCCCAAAACACCTCCTCTTCAATCACAGCTCTGCCACCGTAACGAGGCGCAGCAGGCGTGTTGAATTTTGGTTTCCTCCACCTTCTTTGTTATCATCGTAAAACGCATATTTGCTGTGCAGCAGTGTGTAATTGGGACGGTCAATTACAAAACTAAACGGGTCTTCTAAATTGGATAGCTGTCATATTCAGCTTTGTCCACTAATTAGTGGTCAGCAGTGAGTACATTGAGGGCAGTAATGAGGTACCCGCAGGAGTTTGTTTCTTTCACAGCTGGAAGCGGACACACACAGAGCCCACTGTCAGCTCGGTGATATAACCCCGACGTTGATTCAGAGCGCCTGTGCACATTCCTCTCTGGGGGAAATTCGCTTATCTGCTCAGGACAGCAGCAGACAACAAATCAGCAGTCAGGAAATGAAAAAATAGTATGTGATCCTGCAGAATGAAGGCAAGGCAATTGGGTTGATAAATGTCCTCCTTCTCTCGCTGCTTCACTGAAAGCTCATTTTGATATAAGAAACACTCGGTTAAAGCACCGTAACAACTCCTCAGCCATATTCTCATTCACTGCCGTCACTACGGTACTCAGTCTGATGAAGATACGCTGAACCGCTAAGGCTGGTTAGTTGAGTCTGAGGATGGAAAGTGTCCGTGAAAATAAGATTTAGTTGACCTGACTTATTTAAGGACCAGTGATGGAGGGAACAGAGCAGAGACCAGCCTGTAGTTAGTCATTTAATCAATTAGGTGGTCTTTAGTAAGTTTCTATTTTGATAATTGATGAATCATTGAATTACGTTAACAAGTTAAAATACTTTGTTGTGTAAAAATGAGAAAAAAAAGTATTTGTCATGAGCCAGTTAAATATCTTGGTGTTATTTTTTTTTCATCAAACCCTTTGGCTGTTGACAAATAATATAAATTGATCAAATAAAAATATCCAACAATATAAATTAATATACAAAAATATATATTGAAAATATATAGATATGTCCTGTTTGTGACACAGTCGGGTCCCCAGTACAACATCAGCCTCTCTGCTCAGGATAAACAACAACAATAATACATATTCTGGTCCCCCTCAGGTTATTTGGATCAATTCTCCCTCTTTCTTCGTCTCCTGGGTCTACAAATGGTTATTAAAGTTTCATGGCCAGCCTCGTGAAACTCGTCTATTTATCATTTAAATGTGGCTTGCTGAAACAGTTGCCCATCGCTGATGAAAATTAATCTTCGTGTCACACACTCGGGTGGTGGAGGCCCAGCGTTGGGACCAAAGTAAGCTCCACATGGAGAACATAACATATGAGGCCATTAGCAGAGGCAATAGTGAGTAAGAGTGTGAGGAAGGGCTGTTGGAGTACATTACATTTACCGGTCTGACGGCTGTTTAGAGGAATTTACATTTCAGGGGATTCGCACAACATTAGTCTCCCTTGTCATGTTATTGGCAACTTCGACTTTAGTGGGGGAAACAACAAGAAAACGTGTACATCTTCAGACCTCGCACACACACACACACACCCCTGGATATCCCTAAATTAGATTTCCTGCATCAGTTCTTGTGCTCGTGTTCACATGTTTGTGTTTGCAGGGCTGCCATCGAGGAGACTTACTCCAAATCGATGAACAAACTGGCTAAAATGGCCAGCAATGGAAGTCCACAGGGGTGAGTGCCGCCATGTAAACACAGGACAGCATTACAGTAGCACGTATTCCCCAGAAGCTGTTGTTTTTGCCATTATAGATGTAATGGTCATATGGCTGCGTATGAGATAAGGATGAGTACCATCTGTATCACCACATGTCCATATTTATGATTAAAATGACATCTTCTCTGCCATTTAGACTGTGGTTTAACTCGTACGTGGTCCTCCACATTTCTGTATACATACAAAGAGATGGAAAGTGTGTCAAAAAGCACTAAACAAGGCTGACTCGTGCAAATGAGAGCAGAACAACCAATTAAAGACTCTGAAAACTTAATTGTCATCTTAATATAAATGACTCGATCCCTCATGATCACAGATGGGAAGTTTTGATTATTTGACAGATTTCTGTATTCATGTTTCTTTTTGTTCTTGTCTCATTGGTTCGAAGTGTAGTTAATATAGTTATGACAACATTATCCCGACTGCCTCCACCCCAAAGACCTTTTCAGTTGTTTTTATAGTATGTAATAATATAATAATAAAATGCTCACTGCTCAGGGGTGCCTTTGCCTGTCTTGGAATATTGACAGATGGATTTCAAACAGAAAGTATTAATGTTATTACCTATTCATTTTATTATTAAATGTTTCTTTGACTGTCTTGTTACACAGGTAAATTACAAGCTTCTATTAATTGAGCCAAAATGAAAAAGTATTTTTGGCTTGTGGAAGCTCTTTCCTTAGATGTAATTTTTCCATAGGGTGACATTTAATACTAGAATACATTTTGTGTGTGTGTGTGTGTGTGTGTGTCTGATTTTTGGTGTATTTCTCAGGACTTTTGCTCCCATGTGGGACGTGTTCAGGGTGTCCTCAGATAAACTGGCCCTCTGCCACCTCGAGCTGATGAAAAAGATGAACGATCTGATCCGGGACATCAACAAGTATGGAGACGAGCAGGTCAAAATTCACCGCAAGGTACGTATCTGAGAAGAGAAGACGTACTTTGCTACCGCCCAGACACAACACTTTGTCTTTGTCTGTGACGATGCAGTGGGTGAATATTTTCTTGCTGCTCGACCTGCATTGAGCCTCTGTCGCCCTGATCTAATTGATCTCACAGCAAATCGAATTACTGTCTTCTCCTTCGTGGTAACTGCTGCATCTGCCCTTAAAGTATGAAGTACAATGATGATGTGCACATTATGTCCATGTGTTGTCTTATTCTGTGTCACCCAGACGAAGGAGGAGATGGTCGGGACGGTGGAGGCTGTGCAGGCGCTGCAGGTTCAGAGCGGTCACCTTCAGAAGTCCAAGGAGGGTTACCACACCAAGTGTTTGGAGCTGGACCGGCTCAGGAAGGAGGGAGGACCACAGAAAGAACTGGAGAAGGTGAGCCACCACTTTTAGCTTTCATTTGACAACAATTCTGCACAAAACTGAAGCTGAATGTGTGTCCCATGAAATAAATTAGAGTTTCAGTTACACAAATTGCAAAGAAGCTGAATTTACCTGTTGTTGTTGTTTCAGGACAGCAGATAGTTTTTGTATTATTTGTTCAGGTTTTAAGATGACCACCTGAGATTTCTGCTTCTGCCTCAGTATAATGGAAGTGAATAGTATTCAGTTTGTGGTGCTAATTGCATAAAAGACATTTTAAAAACTTCTGCAGTTTCAGATAATTTACAGACTCTCAAAGTTTGAACTGCTCTATCTTAAGTTTTTCAGGTCATGTTTGTATAATGCACGAGTGCGGTTCGGTCTACCTTCAGAGACATTTCTGAAGAAATAGTGCCTTTGAAAACTTTGGCAACATAATTTAATATTCTGGAAGGATCGATCCTTCAAACTAAAGACATTAATTATTTCTAAGAGGTTGTTGAGGGCTTCATGATGCAATATAAATGTTTACAGCTGATATTAACTAAATAGGAAAAATGTGAGTGTGTCAGGCTGTGTTGAATAAATTAGTTGTTGCACCTCTTTCTTTGTCTGTTGTTGTGAACTGGAATTTGTTGATCAGAATCCTATAATGAGCTTTTGGATGTCACGTTATTTTTGTCTGTATGGTAAGCATAAAGTGCTTCATGCATCCTTCAGGAGATGAGAGTTTTACCGACCCTCATGTCAGACATAATTGAAATATATTTGATTTGTTCCAGTTAGGTAATCATTGAAAGTATCATTAGTGCAAACTGAATACAGAATGGACTAGTTGTAATTATGAGGCAGTAATTGTTCCCATTCACTTATCGAGCTATTCATTTTTTTTTTTTTTTTCGGGTTTGTGAATGAATCACTAGCCTAAAGGCCATTATTGTTCTCTTCCTTTTCTTTTCACTAGGCGGAGCTGAAGTCTAAGAAAGCGGCGGAGTCGTTCGCGGTGTGCATCGAGAAGTACAACCGCGTGGGAGGAGAGTTTGAGCAGAAGATGAGCGAGTCTGCACAGGTCAGCTCCGACTCCAGCTGGGCCAAGGGCCACTTTTTATCTCCCACCCTCGGACGAGGTGTTTTTTTGAAATATTTCTCCTTCATTTTGGTTTCATCTTCTTCCAACCCTCCCTGACTCACCGTCTCTGCTGCCTCCCACCACACAAGAACTCCATCTTTCATTTATTATACTACATCGTGCTTCCCCCTAAAAAGGAAACCTCAACCCCCGACTCCTAAACACCCACCCACACACACATCCTGCACCCGGCTCATGCTCATTACCCTTAATCACTGCCTCCACACTTCCATGGTTACGGCTGCTGTTTCCATGGAAATCTTCAACAAACCCCAATGAGTGCTTCTGTGTTTTACATTTGAAATGATGTCTGAAATCCTTGTGACCAATTATCCTTTTGAAGGAGAAGGTCTGGTCATAATTATGAGGGAGTATTTGGTACCTGGGAGAACAACACACGTCAACAGATGATGAGAGATGAAATGGAGGAAGACCATATAAATAGTAAACCGGTAAATCCGAGACCAGTGCTTTTTATTAGAGGAGACTGAAGACGATCAAATAGAAAACAAAATTAAAATTAAACACGGGTTGATGCTTTTTCCGTTCTGGTCTGGTTCGTAGTCACGCTGCCTTTTTATAACCAAACCACGTGCTGTAAACATGAAATCATTTGGACTGACAGGTAACACATCGATCGGACAGTTTTAATGAGTCTTATCATGCATCAACACTGAACATCATGTGACGGCAAGTAATGCAGCTCTTTAATCCTTCTTATTATGAGGCAACACGACCAAATAATAAAGCAGAGATACTTGTCTTGATTAATTTATTGTTTGTTTGTTCTATAAAATATCAAAAAATATTGAAAAATGTCTCAAATACCTAAACATAGTCCATTTTTAATAATAGAGAGCTTTTCTACACGTTTTGGAAACAAACTATTTTTTAGGCATTTAGATTGATTATCAAAATAATTAATGATTTTCCACTAATCAACTGATTGTTAAGCTGCAAACCACCGTGACGTAACACGTTGGTTTGTGAACCGACATTTTTAAAGCATTCAGTCGGGCATTCTGGTTGTCACCATCTTGGTTTTTGTAAGCCAGAAGTGAACAGTGACACTATGTCAGCCCGCCTTTTCCAGAAATCTGTCTGCACCCAAGCTGCTCTTTGAGGCAGAATATCTGATTAATTATGGAAATACTTTCAAAAGAACCACCAGAGCACTGATCAAAAGGAGTGAATTTAGGTAATGACACCATAATAACTGATTTTGTATTTCATGAGAGAAGTTGACGCTTTATGAATGGGAGTCTATTGGATCCAGAGGGTTTCTGAAGCCAAACCCAAGTGGCCCTCACTGGAATTGCACTTAGATTAATTTAGGCTTAACTTTTAAGAGTTGGATGCTATGCCCCTTTTTATATATGGTCCATGCTAATTTTTTTAAACTCTAGTCACCTACGAACACACTGCCAGAGTCCTTCCTTTCCTTTTGGTGTGCTGAGAGTGTTTTATGTTTGCTCTCTGTGCCCAGATTTTGCCGGGTTTAATTGGAGAAAAGGAACTGGCACAACTCTGCTCATAAGTTCACTTCCCCAACAAAAGCCAGAGGCACTATATCAAGACAATTCCCCTGAAGCAGACGGCGACAAATGAACTGGCTGAATAAAGAGCAGGATCAAACTTAAATACTAAATCCTCTCGAATTATCGCCGGTTTAACGACCTGGCATCCCCCAGCCTCTTCTGCTGGCTGACTGCCTCTCTGCATCTCAGCTCTCTGTCAAAGGATCTTTTCACTTTAGTGCATAACGTTTTTATTCTCTGTTTATAAGAATCTGGTTGCTTGTCTGAATGCACCTGAAACACACCAGAGAAAACAAATCTCAACAACCAGAGCAATAAACATGAAGAAAACACAAATCATATTCAACAAATAAAATCACACAAAACAGAAGCACCAAGTCAAAGATATTTACACAAATATTAAGAAAAGCCCGAGCAGATGTATGATGGAAAACTGGAATTTACCTCTTAGGACATACACACTGAATTTGCATTTGCATGTGCAGGAAATGTATATTTGCAGCATCTAAAAGAGCCTGTTTTTTTTTTCAAGTTGATGCTTTGATGTTAATTTATTGAGTTGTGGGTGGATTTAATGTGACTATGTGCCTTCATGGTGATGATGTAAAATGCTATTTAAATAAGATGAGAAGATAAATTATCCAACAGTGGATTTTTGAGGAGTTCACGTAGTAACAGGTTGGTTTTTTTTTTTACATTTTGTTTCACTGTCTTTGTTTGTTTGTGTGCGTACTTGTACATGTTTGAGTAGAAGTTTCAGGAAATCGAGGAGACTCACCTGCGCCAGATGAAACAGCTGATCAAAGGTTACTCCCACTCCATCGAAGACACCCACGTCCAGGTGGGACAGGTAGGTGGGAGCTGACGTAAAATCCTGCATTAATGATCTCCCACAAAAGACAGCAATTGTCCTTGCACTCTAAAAAACTGATTATTTTTTTTTATCTTTGTTTTTTATATATTTTTGTATAATAGCTGGAGTCCTCCAAGTAGAATTACTCTAATGTCAGTTATGAGCAGTCATTACCAGCAGATTTTTTTTGTTACATCCTAGCAGTTGTGTCTAGTTAAAGCTCTTGGTGATAACTTAGTGTAACAACAGTGTCACCCCAGTCAGATAGTTCGAATTGTTGTTTTATTCCTCCTGTTCAAAAATTTGTTGTATTAAATAGCAACAACGGGGTTCTTGCTTGCTTTTCAGAGGTGGAATAGTGAAAGCGTTATTACCATTTCTGATTATGATAATACTGATTATAAACCAAAAACAATAAATCATTCTGTTGTTCTCGGCTGCAGGTCCACGAGGAATTCAAGCAGAATGTGGAGAACATCGGCATCGATAACCTTATTCAGAAATTTGCAGAGCAGAAGGGCACGGGCAAAGAGCGGCCAGGTACAGTGAGCTCACAGAAATGACTGCCGGCACGTGTTCAGCAGGAAGGAAATAAAAGAATAAACTTACAACTTCAGCTGTTACGTAACAATAAAACTTCGAAGGCATCCACACTCAAGAGTAATGTAGAGGCTGAGTAATTCATAGTGGCATACTGCAACTGCTCACATGAATGCTGTTGTGTGTGTGTGTGTGTGTGTGTGTGTGTGTGTGTGTGTGTGTGTGTGTGTGTGTGTGTGAGAGAGTGAGATGGATGTTTCTTATTTTTGTCAAACTGCCTGTCGTCACTAGCTCTGGTTGGATTTGAGGAGTACATGACAGCTTTGGCACCCGAAGGTGGGAAAAAGAGTCGAGCAAAAGCCTTCAGGATCCCCGGTCTGGGCAAAAGGGACAAGGAGCCAGACTCCACGTGAGTGACACACACACACACACACACACACACACACACACACACACACACACAAAGAGCTCTACAAGTCCCGAACTTCTGAAATTATATTGTGAATTCTGTTCTTTGTCACAGTTTGTGTTATTACTGAATAATGAAAATAATTCCCGTGTGTTGTTTTCTGTATTTGCAGTGATTCAACTGTGACGGAGGCACTCGTGAGTATCGGAAATAAATTACATCCAAATACTGCGGCTCAAAAACCACTGACTCAATTATCAGTCCTGTCTCACTCCTGAATCTCCAGATATCCCTGCTGTAACACTTTAGAGGGCATCTACTCTGATGAAAACAGTGTGTGTTTGGGGTGTTTGTGGAAAGGTGATCACGGGGATCATGAGTGTGATAATGACGTGTCTGATGGTGTGGGGTTTCCCAGGTTTATTTTGGTACTTCTGGGAAGAAGTTTCTGAGATTATCTGTCAGCCAGAGGGGAAGTGTGTAACTGCATGTGAGAGCAACTGTGTTTGTTTGTGTACGTGATGGCCTGTGTACAAGTGGTGTAAGAGAGAGAGACTTGTGTTTGTGTGTGAAAGGGCTCTGGACGCTGCCAGAAAGTCATCTCAGGCAAGCCAGTTGTGTGTCTTAAAATAGAACCAAGAGGCAGCAGATAAAATGAAAACAGAACTGGACCCAAAACGGTCCCCACAGGTGAGAGGGGCTGACTGGGAAGAGTCCCTCAGTTCTATTAACAATGCTAATAGAAAGGGATCAATCAGTCAGATAGCATTGAAACCAGTTCAGAGCTTATGATGGGAAGTGAAAATATTATTGTCTACTAACATTAACGTGGAATCAGACAGTGAACTCTAGATCCCAGGACCACTAGCGCTGCTGTTATACACTTTCAAGGTAATTTTGTTTCTGACTGCAATCTGACAGTTACTAGTAATGTGAGCAGAAGTTATTTTAAAACATGTGACATAAATGCACTGTCACACTCCATTCACATTCAAGATAGAATGTAATACAAGTCAATTCAGTCCAGAAAGCGAGTTGCTGTCGTAAGATCAGGAGATGGAGCCCATTACAAAAACATATTTTCACCAAAACACTTGGAAGTCCTTTTGAGGGGACATTCACTTCACTGAATCAGTGGCTGCATGAAATTTAGATACAGCAGCCTGCATTACTTCAAGCTGCATTCACTGAAATCTGGTGTCTCTGGGGCCTCTTCAATGTGTAAATAAATCATGTTATTTGAACTGTATCAGTGTTTACGTTGCTTGATTAAATCGTATTTGTTTTGGAGTTTTCGTTTTGGCCTGCAGCAACTCTAGAGAAACATATTTGTCTCTTTCACTGTCAGACTTTCTTCAGCTGGTCACAAATCGTCTGTGTGCCGTTTGGTGCTGAGCAGGGAGCATGCACTGGTTCTGTTAGAGCTGAAGATGTGACCCGCTGTTGAAAACAGGGATGATTCAAGTGAGACTGAACAGTATAAAGAATACTTCAGAAGAGTGAATTTTCAGGCTGTGAAGCAGGGGAAAAAAATGCAGTGAAAGTGGCTGAGAGTTTAAAACGAGTAGCTGAGTTGGCAATTACCGTCACATCTTTTAATTTCAGAGCGATTTAATGATACAATAAAAAAAAATCAATCAGTCTTGACATAAAGAGTCTTGATCTTTAAATCTTTAGTGTGTGTCTAACTGTAAAGCGGTTGCGGCTGCCGTTAAGTTTATCTTCTCAAACTGACTTCTGTAACCTCATCACATTATCAACTACAATATTAGCTGGACTGTTCTGACTATTCCTGTATCAGATTTTCCTATAAAAAAAATATATCAATTGCGACACTTGGACTCATTATATCAACTTCATCTGTTGAGATCTGTTTCGTGAAATGTAATTAAATATCATCTTTCTAATTCCCCACTCGGTCTAAAAATACCAGCTCCAGCGTTGGTTCGATGTTCGTCTGGCTTTCCTCACGTCTTGTATTTAACTACAGTGACAGACATCCTGGCTTGACCGAGCTCAACAAGTGGGAGCATTTCACATGCGTTCGTCCCTAAAGAACAGAAAAATAATTCAGGAGCACAGTGTGCCAGTAAAGATGACAACCTACTGTAATTTTTTTTAACGTAAAAGTATAGGCTAAAAAGAAGACAACTTCCTGCTGGTTGTGGATACACTGTGCGCTTACAGGGGAGCCCAAAATATCTGCCTGTACCCGCATGCAACACACAACATTTCCCGTAGCTGTTTCGCAATAAAAGCTGATCATAAAAGATGGAAAGCTTTTAATGTGAAACGGTGGCTTTTATGTGTAGTAGGCATGGACCAATGTGGGATTTTGGTGGTGCGTCCCTTAGTGCGCGCGCACACACACACACAGTATAAATATCTATGTAATAAATCGTTCTCATTTGGAAAAACAGCGCAGAGCCGTGGTTGATTAAATGATTTAAATTAAACTCAAAGTGCACTTGTCGCTTCATCACACGACTCGTGTTCTTGGTGAGAACGTCACTGACTCACACAGTGTTTACCTTTTGTAGGCTTTGGTTATTCACTTACACTCTAATGGAGAGCTCTCTGTTGTGCATGTAATCTGAAGTGCTGAGTTACAGCGTATGATAAAGCACTTGTGTGTGTCAGATATGTGCCATTTGTCTCCGTGTTGCTGACCCAGCTGGTGTCTGCCTCCCTCTTTATCGCCTCTGTGTTTCCATTCATGCAGAATTCCCCCCTGGAGGTAGACGACGAAGGCTTCGTCATCCGATCAGACAGCACTCAGAATGATATCCTTTTTCTGCTCACGCGTGTTCGGTCCGGACATTTGGGGTCGCGAAACACCACTCTCTCTTTTTCCAACTCTTATCTTGTAGTAGTATAATAATTAATTATATAGATGGGTGTGAAATTAAAGAAAACAGAATCATCAACAGGTTTAGTCTGCTTCCAGAGCAGATGGAGCGCTCCTCGATTTAACAAGTCTTTTGAAGTGCACTGAAAGCAGGGACACCAGTCTTCTGACACGTTCCCTTTTTTCGTGTTTTGATGAGGGATGTTAATGTTCAGCTGGGTTGAGAACTGATAATGTTGAAGGCCATTTTAATACTTTACTTTTAATACGTTTTTGTTTTTTTGTTTTTTTCTATTTATCTGTGTCAAAAAACATTTTTATTTCCAATTTGATTAGATGGTGTAAACCAATAAAACACGAGAGCCTCCAGCTGTGGTGAATCCCTTTTATTAGCATTCAACATTTTCTCTGCCTTATTTAGTTCTTTAAAACATTAACAAATAATCAACATGCTCTTCATATGATGAAGTCTTAAAATAGTACCCTGTGGAAAGACTTTTAACAAGTTTAAAAAAATTGTCAGTCTGAACAAAATACAAAAACCCAAAGTTTTACAACTCCTCTAAATTCTGAAGCTGTAATTAGCAAATCTCCTGATGCATTAAATCTGCATCTGGTTGATTTTCTGTTAATCTTCTGTTGACTAACTGATGAGCTGAGCTGTGGGCTGAGCTTACACAAACATATGAAACACACCATCTGTTACATTAAAGTAAAGTCAGATAAACAGCTTTAAAATCAAATTCATTCTATGTCTTCATGTGGAATACCTGCACATTTCATACTCGGAAAGATGTGACAAACTTGAATCGGTCATGTGATGGACTCCGTTTGCACCAAACTAAACCTCATGAGATTTACCCTAAAACGACCCCTAACTGAGAGGGACTGATCAGCCTGACCTAACGAGGTTAAGTCAGGCTGAACTGAGCCTGACCAGCATGAGCTATGAATGACCCTCCCCCCTAACCTCGTACTCAAGTACTCAACGTCCTGGCTCCTCAGCTCTGATCCATTTATCACTCTCAGTCCTGACACATGCGAGATAACAAGTCTTCCTGCTTTTTTTGTCCTCCTATCGAGACACCCCCCCCCCCCCCCCCCCCCGCATGCTCAGAATCGACAGTACGCATTCATCAAAGATATCGAGGCGTACATAACGCACCGCAGGCACATGCAGCAGAGACCCGGCCAATATCAAGAGGAAGTAGAGGTGACTGTTTTGCAGCTGATGGTGCGGCAGGAAGTGTGACAGCTCTGACACTTGAAAACTCTGTAGTGCTTCTGCATCTACTTGTGTTTTGCATGAATGTTTGGTTGCTGCAGCTGTTTCTCTGTTCTGATTTTAATCAAATCAACATCTTTTCTCTTAATGGAAATCAGCATTTGCCTAAATAGTAATATTCTGCTGGTCAAAGATTCTTTGGTTTCATATTTGTTTTAATTTTGAAATGTTTTTTCACCAGAAGTCTCAAGCAGAGTTAGCTGATGCATAGTTTTGTTTCTCCAAACACACCTCCCAGACACCATCATTTCTCATCCCTGTTTGCAGTATGAGCATGTTCTCCTTGACCCTCCTCTCTCCCTCTCACGCTGCTCTGATGAGAAGGAGAACAACTTCTACTCCAGCGATTCGGACTTTGACGACGAGGAGCCCAAAAAGTTCCACATCCAGATCCGACCGGTGGCCAGCAGCAATCGCAGCAACTCCGTCGCCACAGAGAAGGAGCTGAAAGCCACCGTGGGGTCGCTCACCCTGCCGCCCAACAGAGGGGTACGGCAACAGGTTGTTTGTTTTTGTTGTTTCTACTTGACATGATGATGACATCTTATTTTAGCCCTAAACAACCACGAAAATAAGACTCCTCAAGACTGACTGTTGGCGTTTAGAAGTATCAAATAATACAGTTTTAAAGAAATCCCACAGAAAGACTAAAACAACCAACAAGTTTTGCCATTGTTTACTATAAGTTATTAAAAACACATCAATGAGCCACAATGTTGTATTTGCGGACATTTTCATTCTTTACGACAAACATTTGTACTGTTGTTTATTTTGAGGCAATCCTAAATACACTGTTCTGCTGCAAGAAATATTTAGTAGTGCACCAAATGCCTCTGAAAATACTTTTCTACCAATGTACTGTTTAATAACTAAAACCTACAGCGCTACAGTACATTTACTACTTTGTCTTTATGAGTAGGAACCAGTGTGTTCGTGGCTGATTGCCACAGACAGACAAATTATTTAGAGGGGCTAAAGCGTTGTTGGATTTGTTGACAGTAATAAAAATACAGAATAATCCATCACGAGTCCAGTATGTTGAAAAGTTGCACCTCTCTCTCTTGACTTTCAGGTGATAGTGAAGCGGCATTTCTCCAGTAAGTTCAGTAAGTTCAGTTGGAATGTTTGTGGAGTAATTTTGTGTTTATTGTGCAGCAAATCTCCTTTTCTGTAACACAAAGTGGTGAGAAATCTACTGTAATCTGTGCACTGCATCTCCGACCTCACGCTTTTGACAGCTGAAATCTTCCGATGCGTCTCTGCAGGAAACTTGACTACTGCAGGAGGCCGATCAGAAGAGGGCGAAGCTGTTGCCCACAGAGGTGAGTCTTCAATCTCACTGTCTGTTAGTCACTGCATCTGTTAGAGAACTCAGGCGAGTAGTGGATTATTATTTTTAGTCAGTTAAACCGAAAGTTAATCTGCAAATATTTTTGATAAATGGTTAATCCTTTTTAAAGGAAAATTTCAAGAAGAATTCTGCTTCCAGTTCATTAGACGAAAAGATTTGATGCTTTTCTTCGGCATACGGCCCATTGTCCCAAATTCAGTATTTTAGGTCTTGAGATGTTAGTAATGTGAAATGATTAACTCAGGGAATCTATGCAGGCAGTTTGAATGTTTTCTGACTTTCTTTAGCGCTAAAGATGAATTGCTTGTCAATGAAATAATTGCAAATTAATCACCACCGCAACAGTCAAAATATGATGACATGCGATCAAAAAGTTCAGAAACTGTTCCTGTTGCACACAAACAGAGCTCAGTATAATAATCCGCATGGAGCAGGGGGGAAGCTATAACATCTGTGAGTAACTCAACATCAGCACATGTGTTACACACATTTTTGTGACCACTGGTCCGCGTGCATTTGCGATGACACAATGGACCTGAAACTTGAGTAGAGAGAGAGGGAGATGTCAAATTTGTGTCAAACCTTCGGGCAACAGAAATAAGTTACAGGGTGTTGGAAAAATTACTCTTAGGCTTGGTTCAAAATCAAACACATCGGACATTTATTCTTGCAAGAAGGAACACATACATGCACCCTCAAAGAGAGGTGTCCAGCAAAAAAGGGCCCCCTCACTCCTCCGTAGGGCAGCTTTTATACAGTGGGACAAACAGTTGACAGTCACCCCCATTCCCTTTGTATCTGCTTTCGTATGGTAATACAGAGTTGGTTGTAGGTCACAAGATAAGGACACAGGGGAGTCGTCAATTAGATGCGGAAAGTAAAACAAAAGGAATCATTTGCAAACAGGAGAAACCCAAAGAGACTTTTCGGAGCCTGCTTGACAAGGGACTTTCCGGAGCCACAATGCAAACAAGAGGAAGAGACAAATCTTTTCTTTCCATCATATCCCTCCTGTTTATACAAAGTATAACATAACATGTACATAAAAAGGAAAAAAAACAAAAGAATCTTTCCATCACAAGGGAGACAAATCCCTGGTGGTGGGGAACAACGACTGTGTTGTTTAGGGGGAGAAACTTAGAGAACCCATTTGTAATCTCTTCACAGTTCATTTGCCCCAAATGTTTTCGCTCAAACTCCTCGAAACATCACAGACAACTGACCCTGAGGGTACGAATTCACGGTGCGCGATCACGCTCAAAATTTGATGTGTGCTTTCTGTTTGGTGGTCACCAAACGTTTGTAACTCTGTTGATCAAGCGACATAACTTGGAATACGCGCTCAGAAAAGTGATACCTCCCCCTTGCTCCGTGAATATCACTGCGTTGCGCTATGCTTGCGTGCAACAGGAAAACTTACAACATTTTGTTTGTACCTCATATTCTCTTTTTCCTGTGTTGGAGGTTTCAAGCTTCTGTCCCTTCATTTTTTGCTGTTTGCAATCTGAAAAGGTAAAAAAACAAAACAAATTCTCACACTATCATACAGCTGCATTTGGAGCATTTGTGGATTGATGATGCTATCGTGTAGCATCTCTCAACCTCCAGCCTGCTTAGCCCCCGTGTTTCCCCCTGGACAGTAGATTTCTTCATCGTCTGACCTTGCATTAGCAGCCACCCTCCATTAGTCACACCCGGCCCTCTGCTCGTGCTCCAAGCCGTGTTTTATCGATCGCCCACAGGTTTGGTAGCTGTCAGTAGGTTAGTCTGGAGTGGGAGGCTACAACTTGCTGCACTCCAGCAGCAGGGAGCCTCTCTCTTTTTAAATCCGGTGGCAGCAGGATGAATGATCAGCTTCTGATTAAAGGGGTAACTCTGCAGGGACAGCAGCGGTGGCCGGAGCTCAGCGAGACCGGGCTAATTACTGGTATTTATCATTGAGAGGGTAATGTCTGATGGGTTTTCCCTCGTGTCGCCTTATCTCACCCGATACCAGCCTCTGACAAAGAACACTGCTGCTGATTAGTCCTGATTAGGGAGCATCCTCTGCACTGAGTCACAGTGTCTCCTTGTGTGTGTGTGTGTGTGTGTGTGTGTGTGTGTGTGTGTGTTGTGTGTGTGTGGTCTCTGTACAGATGGAGAGCAGGAGGGCCTCTGTAGGTCCACCTCCAGCCCTGATCACAGCAGGTGAGATATCTTTGCCCTTCACGTCATCTCCTCCCAGCTTCTTCATATCTGTCTCTGAGCGGGCGCAGAGGTATATTTGGAGCTTAATCTGCGTCACCAGTGGCCTTTTCAGCGGTTTGAAGCTCTTCAGGCTTTCTGCTCACAGTCGTTCACCTGTCACCGTCCTTGATTTATTTTTGTCTATATTCTAGTTTCCCCTTTCGTCAGCCCATTTCTCTCACTGTTATTTCCCTCTTCTTCGTTTCCTCTGCAGCTCAGACAGAACTTTTCCTTTTACTTGGTTAAAGTTGTTTTCAGACAGAAGCAAGACCAAAGAATACACTGTGGCACTAGTGGCGATACATACACTACATGGACAAAAGTACGTGGACATCTAAAGTCAAAGTTGTAGGAATTAATCTGCAGCTGTAATGGCATCCACTCTTCTGGTGTAACATTTTAGAACCTGCCTGCAGGGATTAGCCACAAGAGCATTAGTGAGGTCGGACGCTGATGTCGGGTGATATGGTGTGCTCACTGTCATCAAGGTTCTGCTCTGTGCAAGCCCGTCAAACTCTTCTACACCAAACTAATATAAAAAAATATCACAGACTGTGTATTAAAGTGGTCGTAGCTTCCTGGTCTAAAAAAATGAGGCCAGTGCAAACTGCCATAAACTGCAATACCACCAAAGGCCTCTAGGGGTTGGCTTGAAAAAGGATCGGGCTCCATAGACTCCCATTCAACTTCTCTAGTGGAAAAAATTTACTGACTTTCCATTTCACAAGTTATTATGGTGTCATTTGCTAAAGTCACTCTTTCGTATTAGTTTTCTGGTGGTCCATCTGAAAATACTTCCACCATTAATCAGATATTAGCAGTGCAAAAGCGGCATTTTGGGCGACGTGTCTGTTTGATTGACAGGCCTGTGGTGCAGTCAGGTTTCCGCTATAAGTGGGCGGGGCGTAGTGTCCTCCACAGTTTGTCCAAATATGGTCACTTCTGGCTCCAAAATAGCACGATGGTGACGGCCAAAATAGCAAACTGGAACCTTCAGAACAGCAGTTCACAAACCAAAGGGTGACGTCACTGTTGGTTGTCGCTTTAGAAACTGACAATTTATAAATAGGAAGAATAGAAATGACCCTGCATAAACTTCAGGACATTTACAGAGGTGCACAGCAGGAAATAAACACTGGCTACATGTAGAATTGTATCTTTCCAGAAAGATACAAGAAGACAAATACTGTTCATTGCTCTCTCTCCTTCCCTGTCCTGCACTTTTTGTCTTTCTTCATGCATTTTTCACAAACCCCTAGTTTCCTCTTCTCTTCCTTACACCCACACTTCTGTCTTCACTTCTCCCTCCACCACTCCTCCGCTCTGCTTGATCTCCTCTTCCGTTTCTTCCCTGCTCTCCGTCAGGTTGAGTTCGACAGCGTCGGGCTCAGACAGTCTGTTTGGGCCGCCACTGGAATCGGCCTTCAAGTCCAAAAGCTTTGACAGCCGGGAGCAACTCAGAGAGCCGATCGCTTTTGGAGCTTCTGAATGTAAGACGAGTTGTGTGAAAGATATTCTGTACATTCATTTTGCAACGTGATGATATATTAATACTGTGTCAGCACAAAAATAAGACAACCCTCATTATATGACGCACTTTTTCCAACAGCAGAATAAATTTACAAAAGTATAAACAAGCGACAATGACACCCAAACGTAACACCCACAAATGATTTAAACAAAGCCAAACTAAAAATTCACAAAACAAATGAGAAACAAAAGTTGGCAGACCAGCAAATAATTCTCCATTATTACCCAGACATGCTGTATCTCTGTTGGCCGCAGCCGCCCACACGGCCTCTCGTTCTCACAGCGCAGAGATGTACAACGAGCCTTTTTAAAAAAAAAAAAAAAAAGTACTTTGAATAAAGTTCACGTTAAACCAAACTCAAGAGGGTCACATAAAAACACCTGCTCGGCATTTACGTTCAAATCAGTAAATAAAAAAAAACTAACTCAAAAAACAGCAAAAACACTTGAATAAATGGAGGGGGCATAATAAAAGGATTTTGTAAAATGATTAGACAATCATCAGTGGAAATTCTGCCCTTCGCGTCATCTTTTATGCATCGAAACATCATGTGTTTCCTGTTAAGTCTTTTAACTTCAGAACAAGCTCTGAAAAGATGAGTCCCCTCATCTGTTCTCGGAAATAGCTGAAACTAAAGGGAAGTCTTTGCAAAATGAATATTTTAACTGCACTCACTGAAGTCTCGCATTTGTGTAACAGCCTTTGATCCTCTGCATCGCCTCATCGCGAAGCTCATCACATATCTCCGACCAAATCTGTTACCTCTGAGCCTCCTGGTAATGACTGGAGGATGAGGGCTCTACGAAGTAATCTACAAATCAGGGTATTAGAGGTTTGAAGGTCGGAACTTGAACAGCGTAGTCGGAGACGATGAGGCACACTGGATTCGGAACGCAGCTGGGTGTTAATGTAGAGATCTCTGATGGTAAATGAGACCCAAAACAACTTTGAAAAAAATGGAGGTTGCATTATACTGGATGTCTGGACAGGTGTTCTCTCTAAATGCAACATGTAACATCCAGAAAACATATCCCCTTATATTTTTTTTGTTTTTTTGAAGAATGTAGCTACTGTGTCGTTGTTCTTACTACTTTGCCCTGAAACTTGAATTCACCACAGCTCATCAGGAGAGTCTAACGCCACCTTTACTCATTTTCTGTTTCCTTCTTTTATCGATAATCAGATTTACTGCTATGTGCTGATTTCCTGCGATCTGTATGTTTATTGTGTTTGTCAGATGCCGCCTTCTCGTCCGACTCCTCCTCTCCGGAGAACGTCGAAGACTCTGGCCTGGACTCACCTTCCCATCAGCCCCTTGGGCCGTCCCCTGAGCCGGTGGGCTGGGCAGCTTGGCCTCCTGTGTCACAGAGTAAAGAGCAGACACAAACACTGGGGCGACCGGCGGACCCTTTCCTCTCGGCTTTCCGTGACCCCTCCCCCGGCTGCAGCCCCCACCCGCAGGACGACCCTGCCGGCGTCTGGTCCATCGCCGCATCACGCCCGTCTCGTGTCCTCCCCGATATGGACCCCTCGTCGATGCGGTTCCCTGCTTTCTCTCAGTCCCTCCCCCCACCTGAGATGGAGTTGTCGGTGTGGAACTGCAAACACATCCCACCTGAGGACCCCTTCCTTGCTGCCTTCGAGAGGTCCGTCACCCAGGAGACATTGAACCTGTCCGACGCCTGGTCGCGCCCGCCGCCCCGCCCCACCCAGGAGGGCAGGGGAATGGAGGTGCGAGGAGACCCGTTCTCCATCACCCTCGCCGACACCAAGACACTCCCAACCCCTTCCGCTGCCTCTTCGTCCTCCTCCTCCAATCGTAAGGACAGAGACAGGAAACGAGACCGCAGTCTGCCGCCTCCCATTTCCTCCGATGACCCGTTTGCAATCACGATGATTGGCAGCCCGACGCACCAGTCGACGCTGGCTGCAGCCGCCGGGTTAATCCCTCCAGACAGCAGCAGCAGCAGCAGCAACAGCAGCAGCGGCTCTGCCAAAAGCAATAGACTGGGACTCGACGTTAACTCGAACTCTTTACCGTCAGCTCAGCCAAAGAAGGAGCTGATGCACTGGAACTCTGTCCACAACCCGTTCAGTGAAGTCGTCGGCTCCAAATCACAGGAGGGAGGCGGAAAAGGAGGAGGAGAAGGAGGAGAGAGGAGAAAACATCGATCGTCAGAGAACGAGCCACGCAGGAACGCCCCTCCGCTCACGAGGCATTCAGGACCCCAGGAGGATCTGTGTTTCTCAACAGACAAAGATCAGGACTGTCTGGACCTGAACACTCAGATCACCTGCACTCTCGGCTCTCACAAGGGTACTCAATTTCTTCTTTTCCGATGGCATTTAACTTTTCACTCATCATAAATTTCCACATTAAAATCCAGCAACGTGGGCAGCAAGAATAAATTAACACAGCTTTGAAATGACCCGTAGTCTCCTACAGCAGCTTCCAAGTATTGTGCACATTTTCACTGCCTTAAATGTAAAAGTAAACGGGTAGAAATAATTAATTCTGTGGATCAGGGTACTGATTTCTAATGACGGCACACCTCTGCAACCACACAGCTTTGACTTTTAATTATCCGGTATGAGGCCTAATCTTTCCATCAGGGGTCTGCCTGGTACGCCGTTCATTATGGGCTAATTCAGCCAAATGAAACCCCCGTAAAAGGTCAGGGTGGGGCTTTTATTTTCACGATTACTACTGCGTTCCCTCACTATATTTCTGTTTCACTTCACATTTACCTTTGCATTTCGTGGGACCCACATAAATGGCTGAGCTGTAACATGATACAGTGTCATGTGTTGTGTCATAAAAGTAGAGGTCTGCTGTGACCACAGTGAGAGTCGGTGCGCCGTCAGCTGTGTCTGAACCACCGCATTTAGAAAGAAGAGTAGAGGATCTGGTTGACCAGCTCTGTGACTGAGGCAGACTGAAACGGACTGTAGTTCTGAGTATGACTGCAGATTTGCGATGATATCGCTTCCACTCTCACTGCTTTGGTTGTTTTGAGCCCGTCTGTTGCAGACTAGTTAAAGGGTGTAACACGGACTACACGCAGTGGCTGCGTGTGTGCAGTGACGGTTTGTCTGGCTGAGCGTTGTATTGAAGCCTCTGTATTCCTGAGCTCTTGCGACGTGTTGGTAAAACATCTGTCACAGAAGCACTGCGGCTTCAAATAGTAACAGCTGCACGAATCTGCAGCACCACAGAGCAGCCACAGCTTCACCTGTCACCGCCGCAGCTCCGCTCTCAGCCAGCCGCTTGACACCGTCAGAGATCTGCCTTTTTAAAATGAGGAACGAGCAATGAAGGCGTCATAAAGTGTCACATCATCTCTCCTTACTGAAGCGTCTGCAGAGTGTTTCCCTTGTTTTATAAACTGGAGTGGACCAACACACCAACTGTTCATACGCTTTAGAAGAAATGCAAAAGTTAATGTGACGCAACACAAAAATAATCCAGAAAAATTAATTCTCAAAAAATTGTCAATTAATTGGGTTCTGCATCTAAAACTAATCTACAAATATTTTGATAACTGATTAATAATTGAAGAAAATCTCTGGCGCATGATCAGACACCAACAGCTTCTTTAATCGCTCAGTTAAACCACAACAAATCAAATGTTGGTGCCAGCTTGTGTTGGCAGCGAGGTATTTTCCTGCTGATTTTAGAGGACGTCTGTCTCTGATTTGTGTATCTGTGTTCCTGGTAGGCTCCAAACAGAACTTCAGACAGGACACAGCTGAGGCGCTCGCAGCTGCTCCTCAGAGGGCGACCCGGGCCAAGAGGTCTTCGGGCCGACTGAGCGGCTGTGAGAGAGTGAGTACCAGTCATGACTTAAAGGTCTCATATTTTATACTTTTCTGGTATCTTATTTCCACTCTTGATATGCATACAAAGATATTTTTACGGTTTTAAATGACAAAACACATCTCGATATAGTTTTACTTCTCCTCTCATAAGCTTTTCTCCAGAGCTCAAACAAAAACAGGCCGTTTTGTGTCCGTCTCTTTAAGTCGCATTAATCTCGACGAGCTGCTCCTCTGATTGGCTGACTCTTTTCTGAGTGACACGCTCCCGGGCCAGTCACGGGTTTTCTTCAATGTAGAAGTTTGCCAGCTCTTCAACGGAATGACTCCTAGATGCTTTGTTCCACATTAAAGCTTGGGTGGACACACGAGCCCGAGTTTGTGACATCACAAACTTACGGAAGTCCGAACAGCACGGTTACCGAATGCGGTCTGTGCGCAAAAAAAACCTCCTGAAACTTCTATTACCTGTGAAGTTTCCAAAAGGTCATAATTGTAAATATTTAACCAAATTCATGTTTTCAGTACTGTTGTTTGGCCTTTTATAAGACCACGGCATGTAATGTGGCTTAACCGGACCAAGTCTAAACTTAATGTAAACGTGTGATCACGTAGAAGCATCATCTGTGTGAAAATAGCCCAAATACTGACTCCGCTTCATCCCTGCGTGCGTCAGTCCCGGTCACTGTGCTCCTCCCCGCTGCCGGAGCCCAGCCCCTCCTTCACCTCCTCCTCCTCCTCCAGCCCCAGTGAGTGGGGGCCTCGCGCCAGGGACGGCGAGTGGGGGGCCCAGAAGCGAGCGGCCAGCCCTGCCAGGGTGGGACAGGTTTCGCCGCTGCCCTTCAAGCACCAGGACCACCAGCAGAGGCAGCGTAAGACGCACAAGTCCACTTTTAAAGTTAAACTTCAAGATGCCCTTTGGAAGTAGCAGAATTATTTATTTTTAAGCGGAGATAAATATACTTAACGGTAGAGTTTGTTTGTATATTTCAAAGAAGACCGGTACCATTTACATATAGAGACACTCGACTTTAACTGATGCTCCCAGTCAAGAAAATAATCCCGCAAATAACCTCCGGTAAAATCACAGATTGTTGTTTTTACATTTTAGGGTTTTTAATGTGTGAAACAAAAGAGATGTGACATCCCAATTAGTGAGCTTTACAAGTGCTGACTGGTGGATTTTGTTACCTTCTGACAAAGCCAAGCCGGCCGTTCTCCCTTGTCGCCGTTCTTTGTGCTAAGCTAAGCGAACTCCCTTCGTATTTACTGTACAGACACAAGACCGTGAGCATATTTTATGCACGTTTCCTAAAACGTTGGACTGTTCTTTAAAGATGGCGTGGCTCATATTGACAGCAGATTTATCACGTGATCTCCACAGTGCACCTGTCCAGAGGTCCCAGTCCCATTTCCCTCAGCACGCAGGAGGCCTGGCCGGTAGCAGCGGCCATCACAGAATATATCAATGCCTACTTCAAAGGTGGACAGCACAACCGGTCTGTATGATTCTCCCTGTTTTACACTAATAGCAGAAAGTTTGCGTGTTTTCTGTTGATGAATGTTTGTCGACGGATCGGAGTAAGAAAACACAGCTGATTTATTTTTGGTCTGTGCGCTTTTCTTCTTTCCTCAGCTGTCTCGTGAAGATCACCGGCGACCTGACGATGTCCTTCCCAGCAGGCATCACCCGGATCTTCACGGCTAACCCCAACGTTCCTGTGCTCAGCTTCAGACTGGTCAACATCTCCAGAATCGATCACTTCCTGCCCAATCAGAAGCTGCTCTACAGGTCAGCTGCCGTCCGCGTTGTGTGTCACGGACCCCCGTCCACTCGAATCTACATCACTCCGTTGTCTCCGCGTCTCCGCAGTGACCCTTCTCAGAGCGACCCAGACACCAGAGACTTCTGGTTTAACATGCAGGCTCTGCAGCTCTACCTGCAGAGAGAGGCTGAACTCAACCCCCAGGCTTCGTACTACAACGTCGGCCTGCTCAAGTATCAGGTCGGGATTTAAATGGAGGACTCTCACCCGTTCTGCTTCTCATCCTCCTAATCCTTCTCCATTTTCCCTCAGGGGTCTTTGAAGGTGTCATTTAAAAACGTCTGTGAGATAATGAAAATGCACCGTCATGCTTCTTATTAAGAATGGTCTGAAAAGAATTTATTAGTTTATACGTTTTAGGGGAAAATAGGAGCTTCCAAAGCCAAAATAAACCTCATTCACTGTTCATTTGTCATTGGGAAATCTCCTCTTCATATCAGCTGAGGTCTGATTTCATTTCAAATTTACAAATTATTTTCACCATATTCAGCATATCCCCCATGGAGCCATATATTAACGTTTTTATTGACGTGGATGCTACTCTGGGCTCTTCATTTGAAAGTCTTTCAAACTGTAAGCCTCCTTGCCTCCTCAGGTGTCGTCTCAGGACCCTGGTCGGGCTCCCCTCCTGCTGTCGGCCGAGTGTCAGCGGAGCGGCACGGTGACCCGGGTGTCCCTCGACTATCACTGCTGCCCCGCCACCGCGCCCTCCACCCAGCTCACCGCCGTGCAGGTGCTGCTGCCGCTGGACCACACTGCCACAGACCTGCAGTGCCAGCCGCCCGCCTCCTGGTGAGCTGCGACGGTGTGGTGATGATGGATAATGATGATGATGATGGATAATGATGATGATGATGATGGATAATGAGTAGTTTCTGTCTGCCCTGAGACTGCCCTGTTATTAACCTGATAAATGCAATCAAGAGGATTGTCGTAATGCACAAACAGAAGCAGAGCTGCTGGCTAATGAGAAGAATGAAGGGGGAATTTGATTTTAATAAAAGTTCTAACGTGATGACAGACGACTAAAGAACAAGATACGCATGTCGGGCTGAGTCTTTATTGTCTTAATTTCCCTTCAGATTGGAAATTTAAATCCACTTAAGTTGTTTTTTCTAACAGTTAAAATTATGATAAATGAGTCGGGAGGGCTACAAGATTTACTGCTGAATAATGTTCAGTTGTGAGTTTTATTCTGTTTATGATCATTTTATAGTGACTATATTTTGATTTTGGAGCATTAATGAGACATGTACTTCCCTCCTGAAGCATTTCTCAATTTTTTTTTTTTTTTTTTTGGTCATTTTATAGACTAAATAAACAAGAACATTATATAGAATATTCAATGACAATTATAATCGGATCACTGCGGTGGATTTCAGGCCTCGGTGACTTTTCTTTTCCCTCTGCAGGAACGCTGAAGAACGACGGCTGCTGTGGAAACTGCCCAACCTTTCCCCGACCAACCACAGCAAAGGTCAGGAGTTCTGCTGCTGCTCTTTTCACCGCTCTGCTTTTCTTCTTTAACCCTCGTTGGACATGGAAACTTTGACTCGAAAATTCTGCTCACTGGAAAGCGAGACTGCAAGATCCGGGGGCTGGTTGTCATTCAAAAATGTTCCGTACCGGTTCCTGAAAAAGATCCATTTAAACAAAAAGAAAATGACATACAAATATTTAGTTTTCATGCGTTTTAGAGCGGGAAGAGTGTTTTCTGTTGCTGCAATGCCTCCAAACTAAACGCCTCACGGGGGTAGACGCTACAATTCACCGATGTTCCCTAAACGCCTCGCGTGCAGGTTACCACAGATGCTACAATTTACTAATGTTCCCTGAACGCCTCACGTGCAGGCTGTCAGTCGCTACCCAGCTGGCTGTGCACAAAGCCTCCAATTACTTCAGCCTGTAACTCGGACAGGTGTGTGGCCAAAATGTGTTTCGATAAGAGTAAAATCTGGAGTTCTAATGTGAGATTGAACTGAAAACGTAGTAATTCCCTTCACGCTGGCGGCCCACCAAGCGGAGCCGAGTAGATCGGTTCACTGATGAGATTTACTCCTGCATAAACGTAGCAAAAGTTATGCATTTTAAAATGAAAACATGTCACTGGTGATGCAGCTTGGGTATTGCAATTTGGTTTCGAACAACCAGGCAATTTTCTATTTGGTTGGTGCCAAAACCTTTGGCATAAATCTTCATTACCCAGCTCTACCCGCACCCTGATGTCTACCTGACCGTCTCGACCCGTTTCCCGTCTATCAGTTCACTAGTTGTCTTCTTTGAATTTGTTGTCAACGTCATCGCCTCCTCGTCAGTGTCACATCTCCACGTCGTGTCGAGACAGATGTAGAAATGAGCGGGAGAGATCTTTCTCTCTCTCGACAGCCGAAGCCTGAATCGTTACCTTTTTAACAGCAGCATTAGCATTTGAACGTGGCAGCTGCTCTCCTCAGCCTCTTCAGATGAACAAAATGAGAGTGAAGGTGCCTCTTAGTGCTGAACTAACAAAGACTCCTAAAATATTCACACTTTATTCGGCATCGGACTGATTGTAGTTCATATTTCAGGTCTTTTTAATGGTACACAAATGCGAAACCATATGATAAAAGGTTTTCTGGCTTCCTTTGAGCTCTGGGTTTGCTTTGCCTTTGTGCTTCTTTGTATCAAGACACCCACATTTCTTCTTTTTTGTTTTATCCTTTTTCTTTTTTTTTTTCATCTAATGATATATTATTACCTCGGTGTGAAGTAATGGGATTGTCGAAGAGTGAACGAGAAACTATTCAGAGCCACCGGTGATGGATGGGATGATAAAGGCAGAAAACGTTTAAAGTTGGGAGGACTTCTCTGGTTTATGAGCCTCTGACGAAAACACTGAATGGTCGCCATGACTCCTTCCTGTCCCTTCAAAGTGATTTCCTGCGCAATGTCTGCTTCTTCATCACCAACGTGTTAAAAGTGCAGCTTTGCATTAATACTGCAATTAATTATTTCCGCCCGACGTCTTGTAAACGGAAGCAGACGTGTTGGAGGAAATATTTTTCACCTGAACGGGGACTGAAAAGGAGCTTTGCAGTAGCTCGTCCTACAGTAATTAGTGTTTCGCCTGATATTCTTTTACACTGCATGTCTTCATCCATACATAATATATCCATCAGAAATAAGATATTTGTGACATTTACGTACGAAGGCTCGTCATTATGAACTCTTGCTTGAATTGATCATTTGCAGGTTAAAAGATGGTGAGACTGAAGGTTTAAACCAAGCTTAAAATTAAAGTTTAGCGATGATATATCACTGCGGTTTAACATTATTTAAATGACTTTATTTCAGTGTGAAGCAGAGTCCTAATTCGATTTGGGGGGGGGGGGGGGTAACTAACAAGTATTAAACAATCTGCATTATTTTTGTCAGCAAAACATTGTTACTTTGGATTTTTTTTTTTTTTACTGTCACGCGTGAGAAGAAATAGCATCAAATCCTCATATTTGAGAAGTAAGAAACTGCAAATATGTGACATTTTTGCTTTAAAAATGTCAAATGATTATGCAACTGTCAAAATAATTTCTATTTCATTAATTGAAAAATCAATTTATGCAGTTTCAAGCTAGATTATACTCCTAACCAGAGGCTCCTGACAACAGACAAACAACTTTATCCCTGCTCTGTATATATATATATATATATATATATCTGTATAGATATATCTATAGATATAGATAGATATATCTATAAATATATATAGATATGTATCTGTATCTTACGATAAAGTTCTCTTGAATCTTGAATCTAAACACTTTGACTTGGCCGATCTTTATCCCTGCAGTGCATTCATGTCGTGTATCTGCGTGTGCCGTCTCAGGCTCAGGGACTCTGTGTGCCAGCTGGCAGTGCCTGGAGGTTCCCCGCGGCCCTCCACCCAGCCTGGCCGTTCAGTTCGTGGGCTCCGGGGCCTCACTGTCGGGCATGGACGTGGAGCTGGTGGGAAGCCGCTACCGCATGTCGCTGGTCAAGAAGAGATTCGCCACAGGTGACACTCTGAACACACTTTCCGGAGTTTGTTTTGTATGTGGATACATCATACAGTGAGGGTAAATGTAAACTTCAAAGGCAGCTTTGGCAGAAGAAATGTGGGCTTCACGCACGTTTTATTACAGCGTTGTTTGTATTCATCGGACGCACTTGATTCCGGTCATGTTAGAAGGACAACTGATTAAACAGTTATGCCGTTAATCCGTTCTTCAAATGGCTGAAAAATAACCGCTAAACGTTTTCATGATCTATTCTTGTCCGGCAAAAATTGATAAGCATTTGTCGTTTTGTTTTTCAAATTTGATCATTTGCTGCTGCTTTTTTGTTTTTTTTTGTTTCATATCCTCACAAAGTTCCCTTTAATACAAAATGCCAACATTTTCTGACAAGTAACCTTTTAAAAACAGCTTTTACGTGGTAAATACTTTAATTATATTTCTAGAAAAGCACTGCAGACAATGTGGACCCAAAGTCATTTTATAAAGTTATTACCATTTACAACCATGATCAAAATGTTCTGACATTCTCATTCATGTTATTAGTAGTTTAATAACATTTTAACTGTATTATTATCAAATACAAAGGATTTTACTGCCTTGCAACGCAAATGTTGTTCCTATTAATGGCAAAAATAAATTAGGCCAGTAACAAAGCTTATATAAGGAGCCCGATATTAGACAGTGTTGATGGTTGTTTTTTTTTTTCTGTAATGAAAGTAACAGCTGTTTGGTTCTTATATGTTTTATGGTGTTCATTAAAATAACTCTGCAGTAGTTGAGAAGTTCCCTTGAGTGTTAGATGAGAAGAGTGATATCACGCTCACATCTGTAGCACAAAGAAACGGGAGCAAGTCCAAATCCACTTCCCAGCACTAATTACATTACAATATTTCTGGACTGCACACGTAACCTGATTGTATCTCCGAACTTAAAGGAAAGAATTTTCAAATCAAATCTCAGCAAGAAAGAGGAATTACATTTTTTTTTTAAAGTTTGCTTTGTATATGTTGTGAGAAATAGATGGGGATTTGTTTGTTGGAAATATAAAAGCTTTTTCTCTGACCGAATGTCTCCGACAGGGAAGTACATGGCGGGCTGCTCTTTGTGAATCGTGTGCGGGACCGTCGGATTCCTAAATGGACCATCGCCGGAGGGTCAGAGGACGTCGCGCTTTGTCCGAGTGGAGGGCCGGGAAGACGAGGAGGGAGGTGGTGGTTCTTGGTAAGACTTCAAATTGGACGTTCACAGCTCATCCTGGAAGGACAATGTGCACCTACTTTGTGACGGTGTCCTGCTGCTTTAGGACCAAGCCTTGTCTTCTTCTTCTCCTCCCTCTCAACGTCAGTGTCACGTGTCGTACGTTCGGTCGTCCTGCCTTTTTCCGGGAGGAAAACTCTTTTTCTATTCGATCTGTTCACACCGTGTTCTGCGTGCCTTCGTATCAAGACGCGGCAAAATAAGCTAGATGTCAGAACTTTTCTTGAATTAGAGAGGAAGGAAAAAAAAAAAAAAAAAAAAGCTGTGTGAATAAAGTTCAGCATATTATTGTCTGCAGCCGAGTTGCCATGGAAACTAGGATTTTTTTTTTTTTTAATTATGTAAATAATGTATCTCTAGAGCATCCCCAAAGGATCGAACCAGTCGTTTGTGAGCAAAGGTCTTCTATCAAAACCTTCGAAGAAGAAAAAAAACAAAACTGTTTGTAAATCTGCCATTTGTTCCAAATAACAGTTTTTGTGACGTTGATATTTGATAAAAAAAAAAAAAAAAATAATAAATGTGGTCAAACTTCTTTGGTTTACACCAATTTATTACACATTGTGACCAAGTACAAAATACAGCTGAACTATGCAGTTTATTACAGACCATCATCTGTCCTTAGGCTAGTTAAAGTGTAGTCAAGAACAGGTTTAGAAATACACAAAAATAAGGGTTCAGTATACTTGTAAGAAGAACCTAGTTCAATAAAAAATAATCCTCCGCCAAAAAATCTAAACAGCCGTACAAAACATTACAAAGTACACATAGAAATGATTTCTTCCAAAGCACTTTAAGGCAAATTACTGTGACAGGCACGAGTTACAAAAAGCCTTAAACAACTCAAACTCGAGGATTCTCATCGCTACAACAAAATCATCCGAGAGGGGAAAAAAAAAATAAAACAACCGAACCAAAAGGTTTGAAGTCCATCAAATCAGATTAGTTCATATAAATAGAAATATTTCTTGCGACAGGTTAATATCTTACTGGGGGACAGTAGCACCGCAGTAATGATTAAATTTCATACACTGAACATTTGAGATCGGAAACAAATTTATCACGCACGCCAGTCTAACCAATTACACATCAAAGCATTTTCCTCTGATACAATGTGACCAAGTACAGCGTGAGGAGAGAGATTAGGAAAGACCGAAGGCCACAGAGCACGCACTTTCTACATCATATAAAGATATATATATATATATATAATTTATAATGGACAAATTCCCCAAATAATGGACTGTATTCTTCTATCTAATTCAAACAGAACATAAGACTTTTAACTGAGTAACATGAGGTCAAAGTATCTGAAGTCGGGGAGCGCGTGCCGGCTCAGATGCCAACGACATCCTCTTTTGGTTTACAGTTCCGGTGCTCTAACACGTATTTATCCAGCTTCCTTAGATGAAATGTACAACCACTTTTGAGAAAGACCAGATTCCAGTTCAGGTTTTAACATATCGTCTCCATTAAGCTGATTATTCTGGATCTGCTCCAACTCCGTGGCGGCCGACTGAAACTGCCAACAGGTCTGCACTCGCATCCCGACAGTGCGCCGAGGAGCCGCCGCAGGATTGAAACCGTTCGGAGGAGCGTGGAGAACTATTTACATGAAGGGGAGACGGGAGTGGGACACAAAACGGAGCAGTGGCTACATTTTTCTTTTCTTTTTTCTTTTTTTTTTTTTTTTTTTAAATACTCGCCTCGTGTCATCTGAGCCGAACAGAGCACAGCATAGAAATCTATTGAGGTAAACAAACCAACATCCTACACGGCCAGGGTGACAGTTCCCTGCCTTCCCGACTACTGCGACGTTATGGAGGTCCTACTGCCTGAAGCACAAAGCCCAAACTGTGGCTAAGCTGGTGGGAACTACTGAGGGAAAGGTCCTTTGGGTCAGTACGTTGCATGTCCTTTAAATGTTTTACTTTTTAAAAAAAAAAAAAAAGGTTTGCTACGAGCTGCAGCAGAGGCAAACAGGAGAACACGCCTACACCAAATCAATGTTAAAGGTGCTTTGAATGTTTGAGGTTTGGAGACAATACATTCATACTGCGGTAGAGGCACAGCTGAGGGACAGATAGACATCTGTAGTGGTGGTTTTCAAAGTTAGCGAGCTAAGGCACTCAAATGACACTATGGCACAGCTAGTCGAAAGGAAAACAAGAAAGAAAGAAAAAAAAGAGAGAAGATGAATCACAAACACCACACACCACCACTCAAAGGTACACATCCAATAAAAAAAAAAAAAAAAAGGTACTGCACAAAGTCATTCACAGTTGCAACAAAAACAAAGACAATCAGACCTGTGTTACACCCCGTGAGTAAAAAAAAAAAAAATACGGACGAGAGCTTTTTGGGAAAGAGTTCACCGTCTTCCAAAAAAAAAAAAAAAAAAATAAAAAACACTAGTGAGGGGAGGACTGACACTGCTACACTCTTCTCTATATACATTGCACCACAGACACATTCACGTAGACGCCACACCGGCCTCTGGGTCGTGCGTCAACGCGGCCGCCGTATTGGTCCGGGCGACCCGCCGCGTCTCTCGGCGGACGCGTGCTTGGAGTGAGGACGCCGGAGTCGCAACCTTTCACAGTTATGACGGAACGAGCGCTTTGTGGTTGTGTTTGGCCGTGATAACGCGTTCAAAACTGACGGGCCACGAGAGTCGGACGTAAACAGCCGACGTGACCCGGTCATCACCCGTTTAGACCGTGACGGGGACATAATAAATAACACGAGTACAACTAATGGAAAGCGGTTGGGAACGTTATAATGTTGTTGTTGTTGTTGTCTTTTTTTTTTTTTTTTTATATCCGGAAAACCCGTTCACTTGTACGTGAAGACGGACCCGTCTTGCTCGGACCAATATGGTGGACGTGTTGACGCGTGGGAGTGGCCGGTGGCAGCATCTACGTATACGTGTCTGTGCGTCGCACACGCCCTGACTGCAGGAGGACATTCAGCCCGGGAGGACATTCAGCCCGGGCGGCCCCCGAAAGACACCTTTTCCAGGGAGAGACGCCGGTCCGGCGAGGCTTTCAGGCCGGACTCACATCTCCTGCAGAGGGTGGCTCATTTCAATCCTCTCTCTCTTTACAGCTGGTTCAGTAGGTCCTCGGGACGCATCGGCATCGCTGCCCAAGTCGCTCATCTCGTCGGAGAAGGACGCATCTGGCGGCACAGAGACGGAGGGATCCTTAAATGTCACGGCGGTTCAATTCGATTGCATTTGTGACATCCCGAAGCCAAACGGTGCCGAGAACGGATCAAAGGAAGGTGACTGCAGCTTCCAGTGCAAAAGATTCAAACGGAAAGGAGATGCTTTTTAAGGATCAGGCCGGTGTTGCACCGTCTCTTTTTGTTATTGTCAACGATCCCGGGAAGCCCGCCGGTTCCCACCGAAGACGTTTCAGGGAAGCTTTTTTTTTTTTACCGGGCCTGTATTTTTGATTTACGAGCGGCAACTGCAGTTTTAAGCAAACATTACTCGGATGCATTCGTTGTTAGGACTTATTTTCAGCTGCTGATTAATACACATTTCATGGTCTGTATTTCCTGCATCAACATGTTATTTGGGAGATTCACTCAAACTGAACTGCAGCGCCCCTGTTGATTGTAATGAGAAGTCACCCGGTGCAACAGTGTGATTGAATTTGATTTATTTATTTTTTTTCTTAAATAGATTTAGGAAAACGTGAGCCGTCAGGCAGAGAGGAAAAAGTTGCCTCTTGGTACACGGACTGACGCTCGTTTGGTAGCTGCTGGTTTCAGTCCCGTTTTACTTCTTTCTTTTTTTTTTTTTTTACATTATTGTGAAACAGAGCGACTTGACAAAGTTTACTTCCAGACGCGTCAAAACTGACACGGAGACAACAAAGGCTTACCTTTTTCCATGAGTGATGGCATCATGGAGCTCAGGTCACTGAACTGTAATTTAGGTGTTGAGAGAACAGCGTTGAACAAAATCAGTTTCAATTATCACAGAATTTTAAATTATTCGACGGTTTCCGTCTTCATCAATAAAAAAAATAAAATAAAAAATAAAAATCTTCTTTCTTACCTCTCCCATGACCGCGATGGGAGTTTCTCCGGTGGCCTGAGCCACACGGTGCTCCACCAGGTAGAACATGTACTCGTCATAAAGTAGGCGGATCAGGTGAAAGGAGCCGAAACTGGCAGCGCTGCGCAGGGTCAGGTCTCTGATCACCATCGAGCTGAAGCAGGAAACCACAGAGAGGAAAAAAAAACCATCGACGACCGGTTTTAATAAACTCCCAACGGTTCGGCGCTCCTCCCCTCGTTTACCTGTAGAAAGACCATTTGAGCAGGAACTGGCGCGCGGCTTTGGGGAAGCTGGGGCTGCCCTGGTGAGGTTTCAGGACCTGAGAGACCACGTTATCCAGCCAGGTGGCCCACTGGTCCAGCGAGCTCTGCTGCTGCAGGGTGACCTTGAAGTCCTGCTCCAGACGCTGAACCACGCTCTCGTCGCACTGGCACACCCACGACGCCTGCTCCTGTTCGACACGGCCGGCGGACGCGGACACACACACACACACACACACACACACACACACACACACACGGCCGCGTTCAGCGTTGCGAAGCCGGAGTCGGACGCGTCCTGCGGCGGCTCTTTGATCGGAACGTCGCCGGCTGGATTGTCGGGACGTGTTTACCTGGACGTTGGCGAAGTCCACCCTGTTGAGGTCGGAGAGCATCTGGTTGATCTGGGAGGTGTTTTGGAGGACGGCGCGCGCCGCCTGCGCCAGGTGGTTCAGACTGGTGTAACGTCTCAAAGTCTGGGCGAACGCGCTGACCACGGCCACCTGCAACGCAGAGGAGCAGACGACACACCGGGGGGGTCCCGCGTCACCGCAATGAGGGCAGATCGGCGGCGGTTCTGAACTGGCGGGTCGCGGAAAACATGTTGAACGGGGTCGAGGGGAAACGGGACAGAACTTCTGGTGCTGTGCTTTAATTTGAAAAAAAAAAAAAAAAAAAAAAAAGGAAATGCATTTCCCGCGACGCAACGCGATATAGCCTTTCGCCGTCAGAACTGTCAGGACGGCGATGACCAAAACCAGCATCGTCCCACGGGTGGTTTGCTCTCGTCTGAGCATTTGAAAAACGGGGTTCGGGATTAGACGTTCATGATTTAGTCAAATGAAATGTAGATTCTTTACACTTCATGAGCATCGCCAGTTTAAACTTACGCCCGTAATTAAAATATCTTATTTCATTGGGTTTTTAGCCCCGGTTGCATTCTTATTGTTTATTTCGCGTTTTTAACTGTAAACGAAGGCATCGTGTGTTACTGCCCTATTTTTGAAGCTTCAAATATTCAGTTACGCCTTAATGAGTAAGAAATGTGTGTCCTGAGGCTGGACCAATTGAGAACAAACTGATCTGTAGAGTTCATGTATTTAAGATGCCAGAAACACCTCTTTCGGATTCACCCAGACGAACAGCGTGAATTCAATCCATTTCAGTCGGGCACCTCAATCAACGCAAACAAGCTCTGACACGCGGCGTCATCGGGTGTGAAGCGAAGGACCTTATACAGCCACATAGGTTCAGTAAAAAGGGGTTGTTGGGACACACAAAAAAACAAAAACAAAGCAGATTCTAAAAGTTCATATTAAAAGACGAAACGTATGAGGAAATGTGTTTTTAAAAAAAAAAAGTACCTTGGTGCGGATAATCTCCTGAGGAAAGTTGGTCATGGCGTTAGTCAGCCATCCCTCCAGACTCTTGGCAAAGTTACGGATGGCCTGAGTGAGAGTGCCTGAAGAAAGAGAACAGCCTGGATTGCAAACTGTCAACCTCTACTACACAGACATCACTTGGAGGTTGAGTTGTGTTCATATTTACGAGAAAAAAAACAAAATCTTCTGAATGTAACATTATGGAGGGTGAAATATTGGGATGCCGAGTAAAAAAAAAAAAAGGTGCTGCATTAGTTCATTTAAAGTTTTTGTTTTCAAGTGTTCTATAAAGATGAAAACAATTTAATTAAATCTTTTTTTGTTGTTGTTGTTGTTATTATTTTTAAAGAAACATTCACAAGGCCCGGCTTCTCAAATGTAATCATTTTAAAGTTTTCTCGTCCTCTGGGCAAACATTTTTTTGGGGGGGAGAAATTGTGACATTTTCACTCATTTCTGATATAAATTGAGCAATTGAAAAACTAACCAGCTGATAAACTGGTTTAAAAAAAAAAAAAAAAGACGAGTGCTAGTTGAAGCAACAAGCCTCCGCTTTCTCTAAATCATAGCATCGTAAAAAGAAGGGTAGTACTGACTGGGAACAGGACGCAGCACATCAGGGATGAGGATCTCCACCAGGGCCTGGTAGAGGATGTGATCGCAGCTCCTCATCCATAGTCTGATTGGTTCATATTTACACAAAGCCAACAGCTTCTCTCTGGGAATCTTTTCTTCCAGTTCATCATCACTACAAACACACAATATCCAAACTGTAAATACTGCCATCTTAAAAACGCTGCTGTAAAAATCAGGTAAAAAAAAAAAAAAAAAAAAGGGGACACGTTTAAGACTTCCAATTTAACTTCAGGTATGATACGACAGGTTTAGTTCTTTCAGAGCTGTGAACATCGAAGCCTTTTGCGCGAAGCCTCTTCCTGTTTGTGAAATCTGACCTGTTGGGGATGGCTGTGCTTCCGTCACTAGATGGCGCTGTTGAATACCAAAAGGTCTGCCAGAGTTTCTCAATAAAGTGGAACTGGAGGTTCATCACCACATCCAAAGTAGCCTGCAGGAGAGAAGCGAGGGAGGGAGGGAGCGAGGGAGGAGGGAACAGAGGAGGGAGGAGGAGTGGGGGACAAAACATACAGAGCTGAACCATGGCAACCAGACACACAACAAAGTTTCTACAGGCAGGCAGCCTCTCGCTCACTCCAGGCCCTCCTGGTTAGACAATGAGCCAGCTTAAACACAGCTCCCTGCACATTAATCATCAGGAGAATCCTAAAGGCCACGTTTAGGATTCAGCTGGAGGTTGTTGTTTTTGTTTTTTTTTCTTGTTCATCTCACTCTATTTTATTTTTTTTTATTTGAAATCTTGGGTTGTTTTTATTAAGCGGATCGCAGGCTACTTTTAATGTGCTTGAACTAACCCACGTGACTTCCTCTTTCCTGTTCATATGCAGTGAGCTAAGCAGAGCAGAGTTGCATACAGTGATCAGTGCAAGAACACAAAGGAAGCGGTGGTTAGTGATTTCAAATGACAAGCGCCTTCTAGAACCGGAGCGAACAGATAAGTCACGAGCCTCGTCGCGTTTATACAAGTAAAACGCTTAAAACAAGCGTTGCACAGGTTTTTAAGGTCATTCATCAGGTCAGATGACACATCAGCTGGACTCCACAGGTCAAACTTATTGTTGTTGTTTTGTTTTTTTTTTGTGTCAAACCGGTCAATATATCTCCACATCGAGTGCCGGCCGAGTACGAGCGAATGATTCACACCGTGCCCAGAGATTCTCTTCTTTCTCTATCTGGCAGGACGTGCACTTGCCGCTGGATCTTGTTACACAGCAGTGTAGGCTTCAATCACATGATATGTTTTTGCTTCCTCTAGCCGTCACCATGGCAACCGTGTTTACAGTTGCCCCCGGCAACAGGTCAAACACAGAACTCCAAAACAACAACAAAAAAAAAAGAGAATTCCCCATCCCCTCTAAACAAGAGCATTTTGCCTCCACATTTTTTTTTTTGGACACACAGGAAAAACAACAGCCTTAAAAAAATAATAAAAAAAATTAAAAAAAAAAAAAGAAGTGTGGAGGAGAAATAACACGTGTTCACATGCACAGTCAGACAGACAAGCAGCCCGCGGCATGGCTTCCCGAAACTTAAGCCCTCATTCCTGTGCCGACACATGACAAATACCATGGTTTACTCTGTGATTTATCAACCCTCAACCTTTTATTAAACACCTAATTATTTGAGCTTAAACATTAATTTAATGCCACAGCTGATGCCTGAATATTTGGCTGTTACCATGACGTGAAAAAAAAAAAAAAACCACGCACACCAGTAGACACAACTCTGTCCACAGCCGACTCCAAAAACAACACACACAACAACAACAAAAAAAGAGAGACTCTTTGTAAACTGCATGAAAGTAAAGTAAAATGTTGTTTCATGCTCTGGCCAACTTTTTTTTTTCTTTTTTTTTACCATTATTTGTATTGTAACTTTAAATGCTGTCAATAAAAGTCTTGGCTAATGAGTTAACAGGTCACTGTTGGCTCACAAAAAAAGGGAAATAAGGGAAATGCATAAACATTAAACAAGCAAGAGGCGAAGGGAGCCGAGAGTGACAGAAATGCGCTGGCAGACAAAGACAGGAGCCCATGTGCCCGTCCACAGACAAGGCAACACAAAGGCCCAAGGGGAGGCCACCACAAAGACACCAAGATGTCCACCCAGCGCGCTGAAAGGTTAATTGGCATGTCTTGAAAGCTGCACGGAGATGAAAAGACGGCTGGAACAAAGGGAGTGTGGTGAGGCTGGACAAGGGGAGGGCAGGGATAATATGATAAAGACAGAGCTTTGCTGCTTCAATAACAGCCTCTGTCCTGCGTGTAAAGCCCCGCATTTTAATGTTCATATTATTTCTCTCTCCTCGGTGCCAGTTTCATCCTCTTCTGCACCACTCGAAAATTATTGTCCTACCTAGAGACTCTGAATTATGCTCCGCGGCCTACGAAATGGCACCATTTCGTCCGAGCTCTCGTCATTCAGCTTTCTACAACAGTTCAACGCAGTCGAAACTCGTAATCAGTTTTTGAAACAGGACACCAGCTGACCGCCGTAGTTTGGTTTCACAGTGAACCTTAAAAGATAAGGCAAGATAAGCAATCCCATCAAAAGACCACTTTACTTTCTTTTCTTTGACCTGTTTGTGTCACTCAGTTTTAAATAGCCTGTTAGCTATTTAAAATTTAAAATAAAATTTTTTTTTTTAAAAAGCCAGCCACTGTATTTTTTTGCCAAACCTTCGGGCAAACACGAATAAATAGTGCATTTTGTTAGGGACTATTTCTAGAAGCAGACCAATAGACATTTCCTGTTCATTATACAACTTTCAGCTGTCACCCTATTTCCACTGTTAACAGAGACTCCAGTCTGCAACGTGCTTCAATACACATCTCTGATCAGCCTGAGGATTACACTGAATTTCACGCAGTATTTACCAGATAAAAGTTTCAGTTTCACCTCCGTCTGTCCATATGCACGCTCCTTCCGTCTCCCTCTCCTTTCAGCTTAATGACATTTAAATGTCGGTATCTTTGAATTTATTGCCTTTCTTGAAAGCAACGCCGGGTCAACAAAGCCGAGGGTTGTGTGTGTGTGTGTGTGGGGGGGGGGGGGGGGGGGGGGGGGGGGGGGGGTGTCAGCTGACGCGGGTTAACATGCGTGTCTGTCTCAAGGGGGTATTAGTATTTATGGCAGCAGGAGGTTTGTGGGATTGACTCAAAATAAACTACAGTGCTAGTGATTATGCTAATGAAGAACCATGACATCCAGTGTTAGCTACAGTACATTAGTCTTTGGAGACACATTACTGCTACTCCGTCTTTGGTGGCTTTTTCAAATAGTTTTTTTTTTTTTTTATTCTGTGGCACTTTAGGTCTCCTGTGTTGTATTTAAATCTCCCATATAAATAAAACCGACTTGACAGACAATAGCTGTTAGTCGGTTTGGTTTACGGTTGGTCTTGTCGGGAAAACAGACTGTCACTAGTCTTAACCTTTAACACACAATAAGCAGATCAGTTTAGGAAAGATATCCACCAGTCAACGGTTCAATACGAGTTACTTAAGTGTTTATCTAATAGATAAAACAGTATACATGTAATTGCCGTTTACAATTTATTTAGTGCCATAAATACCATCAGAGTTTTATTGCCGTGGTGTCCTTACTTCCACCCTGGCTGGGGTGTAATGCGGGTTAAAGCTGTATATGGAACCAAAATCTATACCGAACTTCCAATTACTGTTGCATTGTAGCTTGAGATGAGTTTAAACAATTACCATTTGATCTTTACTTAAACCATAAATTGCCCCACATCAGGCTGAGCTCAGCTATAACCATGTTCACGGAGTTAAAGCAAATGGTGATAGTGAGCGATTGCGTCGAAAGAAAGAAAGAAACAACTATTCCCGTTTTTTTTTTGTTTTTTTTTTAACTGTTAAAGCGTATTTTCATTCTAAAAAAAAAATATACTACAATCAAGCTCTCTGTTCAGTATGTTTGGACATTTTTGTCAATTGTAAGTGGCACAAACAGCCAAGAAACCATGCAAATGACATATGGTATATTCAAGTGTACGGAGCAAATCATTGTCTACATATATTCTTCTCTGACTGGCAGTAAATATTTACTTGTGACAAGTAGGATTTCAGAATTGGCCACATGTAACCATGTCTTTATCATCTCCTTCGCATTTATCTATGTATGATAAACCAGGGAGGCTAAAGCAGTGTGTGGTGTAACCAGCGATGAGTTCTGTTTCACGTCTAAATATGAGGAACTGAAGCATTAGCCCCTGATCCAAAATTAGACCGTCAAAATTCAGGGTAAAAATAAATAAAAACAAGTTTTACTGTGATGTAATAACCCACCACACAGTGGCCTCTGTAGAGTGTCTGCAGCATCTTGATATCATTTATGTTGATGCGCTCAGGCAGAGGCTGGCTGCCCAAGTCAGGAGAGGGAAATGGGGGCAAGGTGTGAGATGTATCTGCATAAAGAAAAAATGTAGACAGGTGTCACTCATTTCATTCACACAGCCTCAAGGACTTAGGCAACAGACACGATATGAAGTGAACTGCATTAAGTGTATGGGCAGCTCATATAATGTATTTTACAGAAACAAACAAAGAATAAGCCTGACCTTTAATTTAAATATTGTGATATTTATTTTAAAAAATATATATATATATATATTTAATAAAAAAGTAAAGCCAACATGTGGTTGTGCTAAATATGATTTAACAAGTGATGTAATTAGGTAAAACAAAGATTGTTGGCGTTATTTAAAATGTTATCAGGACAAAAAAATATCAGAAGAAAGGAGTGATGAGAGTTAAAATGATTGAAAACCGTTTTGGTGGCAGGTCCCGTCCTTACCTATGTACTGCTGGTGGTGTTGGCTTTGAGCAGCCACTGACTGCTCCGGAGTGCTGTTGCAGTGCTGAGAGCTCCCACAGAGGCTGTCGGACATGCTATCCACCTTCTGGAGAGGCTTGAACCTGTGCAGAAACGAGAGGGCAGGACGTGTATGTTAGCTGGGTTTTGAAGGTCTGTGAAAGCAGGATTAAGAATTCATCTGCCATAGAGGTAGGTGTGTGTGTGTGTGTGCGTGTGATCTACAGTATCAGTCGAGTGCAATTAGCTTATTATTATTAGAGTAATTTTGCACCAGAATGAAAAGCCGAGTTTCACTGACAAATGTTAAAAATCAGACAATAAAGAACATGAAGAAATGCAGTTATTTGCAACAGGTCATTGAAATGAACTCATTTCCAATAAAAAAATAAAAAACTGTACATTACATTGAATACACAGCATATTGTGGATGTACTGAAAGCGTCCATGTTCTATTGTCTAGTTACCAGAAACGGGGAAAGCGCTTACAGATGGAAAAAAGGATTAGATGAAAGACAAGAAAAAGGAAACAAAGAAAGTGCTGACAGTAAGGCGGCCGTCGCAGGGTCGATGTCATAACAAGTAAAATCTGATTTACACAGGACCTGTGTTGATAAGCGCCGAAAAGAAATTGTCACCGGAGGGGAAAAAAAAAAAATACAACAACATGGCACAAGATAAGTAGAAAAACAGCTGAAAGTTGTGACAAATGTAACAAAGAGCACAAGAAATGGAAAGGAAGAGGACTGAGAAGGGCAGACAGGGGGAAAGTGCTGACCTCTGTTTCTGGTGGACCGGCTGCTGCCTCATGGCCATGTACTGGGTGTCCTCCTGCAACCGGTTGAGCGGTGAGTCTGGCTTCACCCGGATGCCGTAGTAATGATACTTAGAGTTTCCTCTGGTGGATACAGCGAGAGAAAAGCCAGAAACCAGTGAAAAGAAGCCTAGGCCATCAGTGTAATCACTATCATTATCCTCTTCCATCAGCAGGTCTCCAGTGCCTATAAGTGTCATCATACACGTTACATCCGTAATGGTTATTACTGTCATCAGCATCTCCTGCATCTTCAACTCTTCCTCTTCTCACCTGGTGCCGAGGCGGCGCGTCCTCAGACCCATGAAGACTGAGCGGATGAGTTTGCCGAAGGAGGCTGCGTTGACCGGATCCAGTTTCTGTTCCTGACAGTGCCGCAAGTAATGGTTGTACAGGGAGCACCGGGGCAGGCTCACGCCCTCCGCCGTCTCATAGTTGTCCAGCAGCCACTGCAGCTAAAGATACACAGAAGAAGACACAGTCGCACAGTCAGCGAGCCCTGGTGGACAAACTCCGCTCTGCGATCGTCACCTGGCCAGCAGCGCATCCGATTACCACATCAAAAGACAGATACCGCACATCACAGGCACATCATACAACCGCAGATTTTTTTTTTACCAAGTTGAACACCAGACCATTGCACTCCCGCTGTGGCTGTTGGGGTCTTTATATTCTTCACTGAGGCAGTCAGTGACGACAGCACGGGGAACTGCCAATTGAGTGAATGTTCAAACATTCGAACATCGACAGTTCTCATTATTCTATCAGCCAAATATTCAAGAGCATATTGGGAAGGATGAAGTCATCGCACCGACCGCGCAATCAAAGAATGTGCAAAGCTCAAATCTCCACGGGATATGAAGAAAATACTTCAAACACAATTTATCCTAACAACGTAGAGATCGTGAGACAACAACCGAGGTTACGAGCTGCGGAAAATTTACTCGCGTGAGTAAGAATCTGGACAGAAATGCTACATGAATCATCATTTAAATTTGATTATAATTGATTGACAGCCTCCCAACAAAAGAGCAAAAGTTATACTGCAGTAAAATCTAGTACCAAGGAGTGCATGTCCTGGTGTACTTAAAAAAAAAGGGACAATAACAGGAAAAAAAACAACACAAAAACAAAGAAAAGCTGACATGCAGAGTATTGCGGTACACATAGAAGATACGTTCTTGAGGAAAAAGTGAGACAAAATGCAAGTTCAGGTCAAGGACGAAAATAATTGAGACAATTATGCGCGTCAGTGGGACAGTGCAGAGTAAGTAAGCTAGCAGTCGATGTGGTAGTCGTGTGTTCAACTGAGCAGAACACAAGACGAACACAGAGCCTACAGGTTCAGCCTCGGCTTCCTTTTTCCCCCATTTTCTCTCGTCCTTTTCAAAGAAAGTTCCTGGTTGACTTACATGGCTGTTGAGCAGGCTGCTTTTGTGACTTGCAATTCCTTCAGACTTTTGGAGGTTTTCAATCGCCATTTCAAGCTAAAGAAAGAAGAAGCATGCAAAAAAGGGGGGAAAAAAGAGTGGACACAGAAGGGGGGAGGAGGCAAAAAGAGTGAGAGAGATAGAAAAAGGGAACAGAAATAAGCAGGGGTATATGGAAAAAAAACAAAACACACACACACACACACAAACACACACACACAAAAAAAGATAAAGGAAATAAGACTGTTAGCGAGCAGCCAGATCTCTGCATTTCCATTAAAATCAGTCAGTGTTGCAGCCAAATCCATTATTGACTGACAAAAGCATGCAAATCGAGGGACTCATAGGGTTAAGCTGCTCAGTGAAGGCTTGCGGTCAGACACTCTAATGTATGCAAATAGGAACCACAAACAGGGGCACAGGTCACCTCAAGGTTTGGGACAATAGGTCAACAGTGCCAACCGCCCTCCAGTTTATCAAACATGGAACTTCAAAAAAAAAAAGATTTGTAAAACTATAAAGGCAGATAGAGCCGGTTGTAGATACATGTGCCATGGTAGAAAATACACTAACATATTATTCTATCAGTGGACAACAAAAAAATAATGGAGTCAAACTGGCGGGCAGAGTGAATGACAAAACCAGGGACATTCTGTGGAGCTGTAGAAGAAAATCAAGTCAAAAAAAGAAAAGATATGTGGTGTTGCAGCCAAACTGGAGACAGAAGAAAAGGAAAAAGAAGCAGGCAGCGTTCCAAGCCTTAAGAAGGCTCCCGAGGGCTCTTGGCCAAATGGTAATGAGCCCCAGGGGTTGCTTTGTTTCATAGGGCCCTCAAGTGCCTGTGAAAACCTCTGAAACAAGGCAGTGCTGAATTATTTAAGCCAGTGTCCCGGTTCTACAGGATCACTACCCTGCACCACTCTGTTCTCTGTGTGTTACTACAGCGCTCAGAGGCCCCCCAACTCAGGTAGCAGGTTCCTGGGAAACTGGGGAGTCACTCAGGGCACGGGCTCAGGTAGTGTTGACAAGTTTCCTTAAAAACTATAAATGGACTCCCCACGGTGGTTGGGAAAACACAAACAACACTTCAAGTATATCGTATTGCTCAAGGAAGGACTTCCACAGTCATTCGAGCTCCTGGTGGGTGTAAACCTCATTAAACCTGTCCTACTGGAATAATGCTCTGCGGTGTATGACAGGGACTGTGGGATGGGTGTTGCTCACCATAGCTGAGGAGGAGCGTGACGAGTGTGATATGTGGTTGCGACTTCCCTCCATATTTCCGCCGTGGATCAGGTAGGTACTGCCGCTGGAGATGATGTGGCTGCTGCCCACGTCCATGGCGATGCCAACCATGCTGTGAGGGGGCACGCCCCCACTGGCAGAGGATACCACTGTGGTGACGTGAGCTCCGCCAGCCTGAGAGTCAAAGTAGGTTCCCCCACTGCTCTGCCCATACAACTGAGCCTCAGGGTTGTAGGAGTAAGCCGCTCGGCTGGGGAGAGATCATGATAATTAGTATGAGTAAAGAAAGTCCATTTAAACCACTAATACACTTTAAGTTGTACACTCTGTCTAAGAAGAAGGATCTTTTTTTTTTAATCTTGCGCAAAGGCACAGAAATACAGCCCCGTTGATACGGAACAAATCTTGTTGACACTCAACGATATAACTGATGTCATCAAAAATATTTGGAGTCGTATCAAACATTAAACTGTGGGAAAGAAATATCTCTTTGGCTTTAATTAGTTTTAATGGGATTTTGCAATTGGATGTGCCTGTTAAAATTGGTCTGGAAAGTCTTATTTTCCATTGTGATTTTTATCCCGAACACATTCCTACATTATTCAAGATGACTGTTTCTGGAGAGGAGCCAAATATGATGTGCATTGCTGTGTCTGCATGATTAAAAAAAGCAAGTGTGTTTTGTAGCCTTTTAGGATGTAGTACGCATCACTATATTGTGCCGTCACAACAGACAGCAAAGTTTTTGTTTACAATTTTTTTACACTTTGAAATGATGTAGCATTGCTTACATAGTTCCATTGGTATAAACAGCATCTCCACTCTCTCCTACATATTGGACCTGGGAAGGGTAAACATGTTGCACCTGTTGCACCTGCAGAGAGACAACAGGACAATTGAAGCAGTGCTCAATGGTGACACCCCCGAGAAAAACTTCATTTATGCTTCTTTATTGGTTTAAAACAAGTGTAAGGCACACGGCCCAATTTTACAAATACTGTATAGATAAACATATTTTCATGACTGCAAGCATGTGCACAGCTGTACGTGTTTACAGGCAGTGCTGTGAAAACAAATCTGTCCACCCCTTGTTTTATTCACAATAATCTGCACAAAGCAGCAGCTGCAATAATATTATTTAACATTTTAAAAGCACTTACTGCTGTATGTCAGTTTCTCAAAATGTGAAATCAATATAATATATATTAGTCATTTTCATTGAGAGGAATTCAGGTGATTTAGAACAATGCTGGATGGGGAAAATAAAGATTAAAATAAGTACATGAAAATATACATTTTATCAAAGTTTGTGAAACTGATTCAGACATACATGTGGTTTACTAAAAAATGATATATTTGACAAACATCACTCCTGATAATGAATGAAATACTGGAGGATAAAAATGGTGAAAAGAAGGTAATTAAGTTTTCCGTCTGCTATCTAATGACCTTATGGCAGGTGAAAATAAAAGACTGGTTTTCAACATAAGATGCCAGACGTGACACAGATTTCATGTTGGGATTTGGTTCAAGCCCCCAGGTACATCACTGGGCTTTGCTGCAAGGTCACCTTTCACCCCGAGGTCCGGAGCTGACTTTTTTTTTGTAATAATCATCACAAAACAAGCATCAGAGCAGCCAAGAAAAGTATCCTCATTGTTACAAATGGTTCTTTTTTATTATCAACCATGTATTTAATTGCCACCAGGAGTTGAATTAAGTTACTATAGCCGTGCTATTCATGTACACAAGCAGCGGGCGGGCCAGGCTCAGCCAGAGAAAGAAACTTTTACTTTACACACACACACACACACACACACACACACACACACACACACACACACACACACACACACACACACACACACACAAGGGGAACAGGAAGCGGGAGAAACAGCTCTGATCTGGAGAGGCACCTTTTGGTGGAATGAATGGTCTTCCATGTTTGGAATCTTTATCTAGCGTTTAACACAAACTTGGTTTGGTTACTATTTAACTTGTTTAGTATCTAATGTGTCACGCAAAGACCAAATCAACAACCCCCCCAGGCTGAATGTTAAATAATCACCTTAATGAGGCCTGACGAGATAATTGAGTATTTTTTTTTTTTTTTTTTAAATGGCCAAGATTAGCCCTGGTGAGGCAGGCTGTGTGCTTGTTTTGCAAACCTTGAATTCATCTGAATTCATAGAAATAATGTTACTTTACTGTAAAAGAAAACACTGTACACTGTACTGTAAAAGTCAAGGGGTGTACAAATATTTTCAGAGCACTGTACAAGTATGTACAGCACTGTGTACCTGCTGAGGGATCTGTTGGACCCTTGGTACTGAAAGCTGCTGTACTTGTCCTCCCTTCTGAGCTGAGCCTGTGGCTTGAACCAGCACCCTCTGAGTGGATACAAGACATAACTCAATTACATAGGTATGCACGTACAATCACATGCAAACACACCACTGTGAACATATGGCGGTCAACACAACATGGGCGAACACATAAACAGATGCTCGTGTTTTATGCAAAACTTTTAAAATAAAGAAAATTCTTTATAGACTTCTGACATGCTGAACAGCAACGTATAGGAACGGAGTCGCACGGACAGAAAAAATATTATAGCAGTGACTTTGACTGATTTTTTTAGGTTCTTTCACTGGTAAAATGAATGTACTGGTCTGGTACGGCAGAGATAAGTCAGGGCACAAGCTAATATGGAAAATTGATACAAGAGGCATCTGTTGGCAGAGCTGAGGTTAGCAGATTCAGTTGCTGACAAGTTATAAATTAGACCCACAATTTTAAAATACATGTTAATGTATTCCTGGTGCTGTGTGGGACCCTGAACTGTGAGCGCATCTAGGACAAAATCTGTTGTCAAGACAATGTACTGTTTCCTTGTTGGACACCATGCAACAAAAAATAATTTAACAAATAGCTTCTGGTTTGGTTTCTAAAATAACACTTTTATACTTAACAAATGGAAAGCCATGGGATTGAACAGTTAATTCACTTCAGACTTTGTTGTGTCATTACAGCAACAGCAGGGTAGAGGTATTACCCTACCTGCTGGGAGGCTGGGACAGGCTGTACCACAGGTGCCTGGGCTGATGATGATGTCCGCAGTGTTGCCACGCTGGTCGTGGTGTCTGACCCTCCCTCGGTGTTCTGCATGCTGGGAGGGGAAAAGACGGGAGAAGAGGGGTATTTATACTTGTCTGAACAAATACCCTAACAGGTAAAAATGTTCAAAGATAAAAAAAAAAAAAATAGAAACATTTCAACCCCATACACATGGATAGCCGTACTAAATAAATGCTCTAACACCCCAACCCTTCTTCAGTGGTGCATTCATTGTACCCCGGGGGGGTCCCTGACTTTGCCAAGTCAAGCTGAGTCACTGAAGTTCTAAGAGCCCCAGAGGCTGCCCACCTTTGGGTTTAATCAATAGATAAATATGCAGCCCAACAGTATTATACAGAAACTCATAGTCCTGCTGACAGAACAGACCCGTGTGGAAAAGTTACAGTAGAGAAGTTGAAGTTACCAACGGGACTGAACTGCTTCCTGAGGACCAAACCCACTGCCACTACTCCGCTTTCCACTGGGTGACAATGTGCACAGCATAGCAAAGGGGAGCTAAAAATGGAGCGACACAAAGGCTCTCTTTTTTTTTTTTTTAAAGGACAGAGAGGGAAAGAGCGGGAGCAAGGCAGGGACAAGAGAAGAATGGAACTGCAAGGGGGAGTTAGCAGATATAAAAAAAAAAAAAAAAAACAACCTTCCCCACTCTCTCCAAAAAAGAAAAACGGAGGGGAAAAAGATGAAAATGGCAGTGGGGTTCCAGCCCCTGGCAGGGTCCTGATGATATCCAACGTTTGTTTCGAACGAGAGCCGATCTCTGAGGGCTCCAATAATCCAGCTGATATGAGGAAATTCCTCAATGCTTTGTAAACGTTTGTCGGTTGCTATGGTGAGGAATCCATGACGACCACCCCCAACTCACCCCCCCCCCTCACGTTCACTCCCCTATTCCCCCCCTTTATAAAGCTCTCGCACAGGAACTTTCGAGTGCAACCACAAAGAGAAGAGGGGGAGGAGGATTAGAATAAGGGAGAGGGAGATACGGCACATTTGGGGGAGGCTTGAATTGATGAGCAGTCTTCAGTTTGAGGCAGAAATCGTGGGGCAGCAGGAAAAACTCAGTATGTAATCCAGAGAGTGGTGTTTACAAGGAGCATTACAACGAAGGGCCACAAGACAAAACCTGCTCTAGACATGCTGCGATTAGTCATAACACGCAGCATGCACAACGATGTTATTTGAATTCACTTGAAGAGACCTGGCAGGATGAGTAATAAGATACAAGCAGACATGCTTTGGCTGTTTTAGGTCTAAGCAAAACTTTTTGATGGGTTGAATGATTGAGGCTATAAGATAAGAGTCTATCATATCTAAATCTCATGTGTGATCCCATTGCATGAAACCAAGTGTTGGGATTGTGTCTCAAAGTTTTATCCCCAAAAAAAACTGCCAAATGCAACTGTGATGCAGCAGAAACAAAATCACGTGACTTGAAGAAATGAAGAAAAAAAAAGGAAGGAAGGAAGAACTCCAAAAACCAGGGAAAAATGAGTCAGAATCAAGGAACACCCCACTGGAGATGGAAAGGGCAAATAAATTCAACCAAACCACAGTCCCCAAAAAAAATGGTGTGCTCACATTTTCACAATGATGGTCTTTCATGATACAGGATAACACCATTGATTTAGACAACCGCCGAAGATGTTGCCACTAAATGCTACACGATGAATCAAACACGGACACAAAACCCTTACCAGCCATAACGATGACGTTCCCACATTCAGAAAAAGAGACCTTAAGGACTAATGTTTCATTAAAAACACTAAATTGTAACTTTAACTAGAGGACAGTGAATTTGCATTTATGAATACATTCTCAGAGTGTGTACCTTTAAGACAGAAAAACAACAGATTCGGGTGTGCCACCACTGACATCTTCCATGTGTGCCACAGGCAAAGACACTGCTCTGCCTACATGACTAATACTCTGACTGGAAGAGGCCTATGTTGAAATTCTTGATATGAGTCAACCTTCAAACACATACATGGTTGTAAGCACCACATTGTGTCTTCCCTGAGCATACCTCTGAGTCTATCTTCAAGATATTTGTTAGCACAGAGCACAATTAACACTTACATATAAAGGCTCTCATATTCCATTAAAGCGTTTCTTCACACCCCTTTCATGTACGTCATTAAAGTACCAAAAGTCTATTATCAGACCGATGCTAACAAGGACTGAACATTTTAAAAGTTGCTGCAAAGCTCAAGCATCTCTCTAAAGCCAGGAATGTGTATATGAAGTGTCAGCTGAGTTATAAATACACTTGTAACAATCCCATCATTTTTCTTTCGACTTGTCATTTTCACTAGAGGAAGTGACAGAAGCCTGGGGGGGGGGGGGGGGGGGGGGGGGGGGGGGTTTCTTTATACCATTAATGAGTGGGTGGCATGGAAAGATGGTGGAGGGTCAAAAAAAAAAACTGAGCACTGACCAGCATGTTTTCCTCCCCTAAAGCACTGGCTTAAATAGGGTATGAAGAAGTGTGCCAAAATCATTAAGTTGAAGGGGAGAGAGAAAGTACATGAATGCTCAGAGGAGTCTTTCTGCTTCGTGTTCAGGGAAGGTTAAAAGCCACACAAATTCCCCACCAGCAGCTCTGAAAGGCACAAAGGTAGAACACAGCAGGGGTCACGGCACACTGCTGCAAAACTGCTACTGAGGATAGGCTGCTCTTCAGGACTGAACCTCTCTGCCTCCAAACCACAGACAACTTCACACACGTCTATCTGTCACGTTAGGTCTGCGAGCCTGGTTTCATTTAGGTAAATCCCAGATGAGCACTTTACAACATTACAACAGCAGCCCCTCCTTTCAAGAAATACCAGAGTTTTAAAAGCTATACAGAAACAACAAAAGAGACATTTTAGGAAACCCAAATACTCACAAACCGTCATTAATGCTACAGTCTATAATGTTAACAGTACCGACCAAACTTAAACATCTGTCACTGACAGATCTCACTTAAACAGGCCTCAATCAGAGAAAAACACATACAGATGTTCAATTAAAAGCAGGAGCCCACAGTCTTGGCTCATGTTTGCACTGGCCCACATTGTTTGCAGAGCAACAACGGTTGCTAGTGGCAACACCGTCCACTCCCGTTTCCAGGAGCCTGTTGCTATGCAACCAACAGAATACTTCCCAAACCAAACAATGCCATCCCCCACCTGATCCCTCTATCTCACGCTAAGTAGAAACTTACAACAATAAATACGATGTAAGCTATTAATTTCAGACACCGGGGGACATGGAGGCAGAGTTATTTCTGTGCAGCAGTCATATAAAAATTTACAGACTTTAGACTGGTTATGACTAGAATGACTAGGACAGGGTGAAGTGCTCTGTTTTTGTAACTACTTGGTGGTCAAAAGAAGGAGGAATGCTGAAGTCATCATGGAGACAACAGTCTATTCTTCAAGGGTGCTTTATACTCGTGCCACCCGAAAACAACACTTCCAAAACCAGCTGAGTCTCTCCAAAGTTCCTTAGGCAGATGAAAGAATAAACAGCTTCAGCAGAGTAATACTTTTCCCAACTCAGGGGAAGGTAAAATAAGGCAGAAACAACACTTGTTGCTTTTAAAAGGAACCACTATAGTTAGGATTACATGATGCAGATCACGTACTCCTGTTTCACCTTAAAGGAAAAGCAACTGGTCTCTAATTAGGCTTTAAAATATGCTCCCCAATTTGAGCAATCATTTAGTCAATTCTATTATTATTTCAAACAAATTCATTGGCATTTGTGGGTTTGAACAAAACATTAAGCTCTTTTTTGATTTCATTAAAAGAACCTATAAGATCACAGAGGCCCACGCGCTCACACAAAGAGCGAATTAAGATATGATAAGAGATTTCCACAACAGAGGCGGTTCTTCAAGCCTGTCTCATTAATTCATGGCTAATCCAATCAAAGCAGCTCTTCAGGTCTGCAGATGGCAGAGTTGGGGGTGTGGGGGGGGGGGGGGGGGGGGGGGGGAGAGAGATTATGAAGGCAGTGACCACTGTCTCTGATCCAAGCACACCCCTCCTCTGTGCAGCTCACCTCCCCACCTCTGGTCATCAGCACAACCTGTCCACTCTGTCTCCATGTGTGCTGCAGGCCTGACAGCCACAGAGAGAAAGATCAAACTGTTGCCATGGAGATTGTGTGTTCGCCTATGCTTTACACTAGCAACTTCCTCCCCCAACGCCCTACCTCTTCTAACCCTTTCCAGATTTCCACTGCCCCCACCTCCATCCACCCCCTGCCCTTATCCTTAGCATTTTACATCTCAAGATGAAGACTGAATTTGAAACTGCACATTTTCATAAGTTAAAGTGAAAAAAAAAAAAAAGAGAGAAAGAAAACAAGGGAAGTGAAGGAGGGGGGAGATGGTCACAACTGGTAATGTAATCAGGCTATACTCATGTGTGTGGGTGTCTCTGTCTTTTATGAGTATTTATTTAATGTGTTTCAAGGCTGCCACAGTGATGACACAAAGAAAGAACTTCACTCAAGTCACTTGGCTCCTTGAGGAGAAACTGAAAACGGTTATAGATGAGATTATTGCATAATATCAGTTTCCCTCGCAAAACCAGAGAACAGAGAGCACACACTCCTGCCAGAGCTGCTTTAATTCTTTAGCTTTGATTTAATTATAGAAAATATTGAGACGTAAAATCTTTTTCAAGTAAAAACAGCATTTCATATAAAATTGTAAAAGAAATGTGAAAACAGACTTGCGATGTTGAAAGGCAATATTAACAACAACAAAACAAAACAGAATCACTTCCTCATCTCTTAATATCAGACAAAGAAGTGAAAACACCATTTCCTTGCCAGAGGTAATGTTGAAGTCTCTCCAAAAGTATTAACGCAATGACTGGATTTAATTAAAACTCCTTATCAAGACTGACTGACATGAGGTAGTTAATCTTTAGCCTGGTCCTAGCCCGGACTTGCATCCTTCTTTGTGGATGCATGACAATACTCACTAACGAAAAACACCCACACGTACGCTCGATCTGTTTTCAGCCTCCCTCTTTGACAGGTGTGATTCTAACCTGTGGACTTGGGAATTGGAAGGAACCACAATCTGCAAAGAACACCTCAGATGCTGGCAGCGTGCTGCCTCGATCTTGACTGATGAACCCGAGATTTGCGTCTTTTTTACGCTCGAGGAGTCTGCCTTCTTGGCAGGCATTCACTAAACAGAGATATGACACTGAGGCATCATACTGGGTGTACAGTATGTTTTCACGGGCACTACCTGACACGAACAATGAGTCATCAGGTAATGCTTTAAATCTGAGACGGATCCAAGAGTCTGTTGTTCATGCAGGGAATACCGCACCAGGCTAATTACTTGCCATCAGGCAGATTTAAGTATTTAATGCATGCTTCACATACGCACAAACACAAACACAAACATACATACAAAGGTGTAACTGCTCACAGGTGCAGTAAATGCTGGATGACTTCTGTTTACATAAATTCTTTCTTTTTTTTTTTCAGATGACACTGAATGACACTACCGACTACAGTTGCGACACAAAAAAATGTATTACACAAGTTTATTATAATTTGTTGTATTAACACTAGTGATTCATTTTGGTGTGAAAATAATACACTACCATATAGTTAAGAATCCCGCAGAAGCATAATTTTACTTAAACTAGCGTACCAAAAATGTTCAAATGAGCAGTGTCTGGCCCAAGTAAAAGCCAAACTCCATCTTAGCAGCATATCAGCTGTTATAGTTGCCACAAATAGAGTGGACTTAATTAGTGGGATTCAGTCCACATATTGCTAATCAACCAGTGATTTTAAGATTGTAAATAATCTTTTCCGCAGCTAGCACTATGACTTATATTGCATTTACACCAATTAAGCAAATCATATTCAGTCTAATTTGTAGACCATTAACCACCAAAATTACTTCTCATCTATCAAGTTCACGGTAATTTGCATCAAAATGGAAATCACAGAAAACACAGCAAACAGTGGTGACAGAGTACGACTGACATCCTGCCAGACCTGCTACCCTAACTTACAATTTGCAACACAATCAGTCAGGCAAATGCTCTATATGCTTATATGGCAGTAATCATCATACAATGCTGTTGTTAAATATCTCCCATTCTGAACGTTGCAATATTAACATTAGCTCTCCTTTGGATGAGTGGGAAGAGAAGGTTCGTGAAGATCAAGATTGGGATCCGAAGGCTGCAGTGTTTAAGGAGACCCACCATTAAGGTGAAACAGAGCAATTTCCACCAGTGAATCGTCTTCATTTGTTTTCCACCAAATCTCTGAACTGAAAAAACAATGGAGACCCCAAAATTATTTCAACCTAAAAATACTGCCGAGATCTCCTCCTTCGCTAATCAGGCCAAATCTCTCTCTAACAAAAATATATGTTATGGATATGGTTATTACTTTGTAGCTGCTTTACACTAACAGATCTTCTAATTTTTTAAACAAGTCTCAAACTCTTCAAAAGAAAGGAAAAGTGAGAAGCGAACGAACGGGGGTCTCTTACTATCCCTGCCTGAAAGGAAGGGGAGGGGGGGGCAGTCATTGTAATGCAAATGTCACTGCCTTGTCTGCTGTTTGTGGCAGGAAATTTAATTACCAGTTGTGTAGCTACGATACAAACAGGTGGAATGTTAAGAATGCTGCTGATGACATGCACACAGACAGAGGAGGCAGACTGAAAAACATTTCATTTCACAACGAGTTTCAACCTGTTGCCACCACACGAGGGCCAATCAGTGGCGGCATTTTTTTGGTATATGACAAGATTTGTTTCTGTGTATCCTAGCAGCATAAGCCCACAATGATTTCCAAAATCTTTAAAGCTGGAAGACCTGGCGAGAGTCACAAGGACACTTAAACAATTTTCCTTCCAACAAATTCTTAAAAAACAGTAAGAGCACAGCACTTGAAATGAAAATCCCTGAACAAATAAATGAATTATGAAGATTATGAAAATCAAACTTTTCATGTGTACAAATGGCACTATTAAGTTCCACTTAACAAGCCCCACGAGGCATTCTCTTCTCAGTTCTTCTGCTTTGCTCTGTGATTTCCTGACATGCCTTTGACTGCAGTTATGGGATAACCCATTAAAACTATGTTAAAATCAGACAATGATATGTGCAAAAGCCAGGCAGTTCACTTATCGCACTGGGAGGTAAATACAATTCTGTAGGAATATGATCAACTGTAATCAGCAGAGGCAAAACTGATGGCACTGACCAGGTCCATGTCTATATCTGTAGCTGGAATTGGATTGAGAACTTCTCCCCGGGGCAGCACTGGGCCTCATCAAGATAAGCTAAATATGGCATGAGCAAACACACACCAAAGCACATCCACCCACAACAACTCACACACAGAACATGTGACTAAAAGCTGTGTCAGGTCACCCCCTCCCCAAGAGACCACTGCAGCTGTCCTATTGATAGTTGAACTGTACTACACACACAGGTCCATTAAACACTCAAAATGGCACACAAGGGTAACAGCGGACACTGCTATGCAGAAATCAAAAGAGCAACTCCAGAAATGGCTTAAAAGAAGGCGAGAGAGGAAGTTGAGCCTAAAGAAAAAGCATCATTTCCTGTGAAAAGACCAGTGTAACACTATCAGTATCAGTATCAGTATTGCTGAAATGTATGATGATCACAGGCTGAAGGCATTGCCAATAAAACCTAGCTTGGTCACTGAAATGCAGGATACAGACACATGGCAAGCAACCTACTACAGGGGAAAAAAAAAAAAAAAAAAAAAATGGAAAGCATTTTATTGCCCCTTTCAAATCAACATCCTCATTAATCATGTCTGAACTTTCCAAGCTAGTAAGAAAAGTCTAAATAGCTCTCCAACCACCAGCTGCTTTCCACTTTGTTTAATTCTCCTTTCTGAACACCTTTTCTTCCTGACCTGCCTCTGCAAGCCGAAGCTTTGCACTCCCACCACAAAGAGAGGAGGTGAAAATAACCTGATTAAAAACACTGACTTTTAAAAGAATAACATTTCGCCCCCTGGCCCGCTCCAAGCCTTTTCTTTCCATGACTTGGGTGTATTTGTATATCAAGTTGCCATGTAAACATAACAGTGTCACTCTGAAATGGGGGGTGGGGTTGGTGGGGGTTACACACAGTTTCAGCGTAGTTTTCTCTTTATTTTCTTTGTAGCTGTGGAGAGTTTTCTGACCAATCAAAGTTAAGTTTGATCCTCTGACACTTCAAAACAATCTTCAGTTATGGCAAAATCAATTCTTCCCTCCAATATTCTAGTGAGGAGGGAGTAAAATCATGGAGTGGAAGGATTGCTTCAAAAACATTTCATTTTATGTTATGCAATCTAGATTTTAATCATGATTAATACAACCGTACTAAGACCTACTTTTTGACCCCTTTTCACCTATAAGAAAAACAGATATTGGCCTTCATCAGTAATACATCTCCTTAAAATGAATCATTCGCACCTCTTCCTTTACAAGATTAATACTTGATATGAATACACATTTTAAAGTTTACAATTCAATTAATTAATCGCAAGCAGAGAGCGCATTAATTAGAGAAAATTTCACGCTGCAAAGATTCTTCCTGATGCTTCAATAGCAAGCATTACAAATGACCGAGCACCTGACAGCTGTCTCTGAAAAGATAGTTCATTAGAATTAATGTCTCTCCAGGGACAAATAGAGGCAGAATCCCAAAAGGAGAGAAGGAGTATGCAAAGTGCTGGAAATCCAGACGCACTGTAAAACTAATAAAAGGGGGGACTTCCAAGTCATACCTTTTCCTTTGTTTCTCATTAACACTATAGCACAGATTGATATAAGCACTCAGCTCAGCACAGGGGTCAAACAGCTTAATGGAGACCTGCCACTTGAACAATAAAGCAGTGTCACCGAGAACAACTCTGCTACAAGCAAACAACTTGCTTTTAGGCCTGTTCAAAAAGGGTGGCATCAGTAAAACTGAAAAGATTGGTAGACGAATTGATATATAGTCGTGATGAAATGTGTGTTAAGGATAGATATTAGGTCCAAAAAAACACCAAAAAAAATACATTCTGCTTACTTACACGTAAACACACGTAAGAACATCCTGCATACAGTTTAAAAAAGCATATAGAAAGCAGCAGCTACTTCTAACACCCCGTTTCTCAAAGACAGAGCAGAGTAAAAGAACCATCACAGCACCACCTAGCTGTAACATAACCTGTTATTCAAGCCATTTTAGAAATATTACAAACTTAACTTTGTAAAGCACCGACTTGCTCCACTTTCACAGCCGATGTTACGTAATGCGATTAACTTTCACTTTAGCGGTTTACTCGTGTTTATTTGAGAGGGAGATCAAGCGAAAGGACGTTTTATAGCGGACTACGCCGGTAGAAGTTTAATACCGGTTGCTCGATATATTTAAAAAAAAAAAATCCCCTCCAAAAAAAAGAGCTGACAAACTGCCTGCCGAAAAAGAAAGTTGTTATTGTGGTGAGTTCACGGGCTGCTTGCGGCGGACGTTGGTTCCAGTTAAGAGCACCAGAATCGACGTTGCTAAAGGCTAGTTAGCCCACATCTCCTCCACCTGCTTTAAATAAAAAAAAGGTCCCGAAAGAGCCGCTCCCGGAGACTTGAAACGCGTCCGTCTTGACAGCGACACCGGACGTTTTCAACTCACGACGAGCCAAACTCGCACTCATGGCCGGCTGCAGCTGTTGGTCGTCCAGATTAGCATTAGCTCGACTGGTAGCCTGACCCCCCCCCCAATCCATCCAAGCTTTCGAGGCTGAGCTTGGAAAGTGCGTTTCTCGTCTCGACACACGACGCGAGGAGCAACAAGTGTAAAAGTGCTGTCGGATCAGTTTGGAGTAACGAGGACGCTTTTTGTTCAACGTTTAAGCAAACCCCGAAATAAACTGCCGGGCGACAAAAAAAAACACAAAAACAAAAAAAGGCTGTCGGTCAGTTAAATAAAGAGCAGAGAGCCAACTTTGGGGCGGATGCTACAAAGAAGGGAAAGTTATGTGGTGGAAAATAAGACTGCAAGCAACGCCTTCGACCCCGGAGCAATTTTTTTTTTTTTTTTCCCTCTAAATCAGGATCAATTCAGTTTCTAAATTTTAAAAACACATAGTCACCTTTGCCTTGAGAAAAGTTCTGCCCTGGCTGTGCTCTCTTTCCCCTCTCTCCCACTCGCTCGGCGACTTCCAGATGCTGCTGCTGCTGCTGTTGCTGAGTGTTGCGCCCGTTGGTAAGTAACTGTCTCCACGGCTACAGTCACTATAGCGCGACGGGGTCTCGAGGCAACTGTTGCTACCCCAGAATGCCTACGTCATGGCCCGGACTTATTAAAGGGAGGGGCCAAAGGGACAAGCGTTCCGCCCAGTTCTATTAAGCTGTGAATTTAAATTGAACCGCTAGGAGGCAGTCTTTAGCTAAGGAGGCGTTGAAGTGAATCGATCACATGCATTCAGATCCAGATTTCAGTTTCTGGTTCTGGATTCATTTAAATATGTTTATGATCTAAAGGGACATATGTCACATGTATGACAATTACGGCCTGATTCTGTTCTGTCATTGTTACATGTGAGTCACAATATAAACGTAAATAAAAACCGTATTAAACGCTGCCCCTTTACAGGATCCAAAGGATTGAGTAATACCTATTTTAGTATTCCAAATAACAAATGTGTAAAGAATTGAAATAACTGGCATGCTGTGAGTGTGGCATGTGGAGCCTTTCGGGTCTGCAGTCGCAATGCCATTTGCCAACTCTGCCTTGTAGTCAAGTTTTGATCACAACTATAACATTTTCAGTCAGCCATGTAAAGATGGTATTTCCTGAGTCGAAAAAAATATCCATTTTTTTTCTCAACTAAAGTCTTCAGAAATTTCTGGCAGATTTCAAACATTATGGTCATAATCAAAAACCAAAATACTTTCTTTTTGATGATATTAATCAACATTTCAACACTTCAGCTAAGTTACAAAATATGAAACCACCAAAGTGCCCAAATATTCTTAAATTTGAATGTATATAGAGCTCCCTTTTCTGCTGCATCTAAACAGCTGCATTATTTTTCATTTGTACAAATTTGTATTTTCACCCTCTGTAATATTTAATGGTTCTTGTGCAAATATCTGTATGTTACTTGTAAATATTATGTTGGTTTTACTTCTAGTGTAATCAGCCTTGCCTACAGGAATTCCCCTCTTTCAGCACACGGTGGCAGCATATATCAATAATTTGACCCAAGGTGGTCAGATTAAAAGATGGCCTTGTCAGATTTTATTGATGAAAGGAAACCAAATGCTTCCCTGACATCGTGTAGATATTAAGCAGAACCGAAGGGGCAAGAAGCAGCGTAAATCTGAAATGACTCAAACAACGTGCTTCCTTTTGATCTATCTATTCATTTGTTACGGCAAAAGGAGTATATTTTCATAAAACACTAAAGACTTTATCAAAAGGCATTTGGTGGGACTGCAAATTGGATATTTGGGAGTTTTGGACTGTGATTTGATGATGATATCACTTTGGGGGGGGCCAAACAATTGATTGAGAAAATAATGGGCAGACTGATGTATCAGTGGTGAAAGAAATGTTCTGATGTACTTAAATAAAAGTACCAATACAGCAGTGTAAATGTACTCCATTATAAGTAAGTCCTGCATGAAGAATCCTACTTAAGTAAAAGTACTATGTATTACCAGCAAAGTGTAGTTAAAGCATAAAGTACTGGTTCGGTCCCTCTGACTGATACATAAATAGATATCACATGATTAGATTATTAATACTGAAGCATCAGTGGGTCAGTATTATGTTACTGTTGGAGCGTGGTGCAGGTGGTGCTAGTTTGAGCAACTTTGTTTTTACAGTTATTTTTAGGAACAGCAGACAAATCTAAGGAGGTCGTCAGACGGTTACTGGGAGAGGAAAGAAGAAAAAAACAAGTTCTGATCCATAAATCTGTTTTCAGGTTTTCTCTAATCTTTGATTTTTGGTGAGATGTTAGATAGTTTGAACAATTATTGAACTGAAATCACGAGAGAAGTTTAAGGAAAAAGGAAAAATGTCTATTTGGTTGAGATGTTAACAACTCACAGACTTCTGAACTATGACCCAAGACGTCAGGAGAAAAATAGGTTGGAAACTGGTTTAATCGTTAACAATGTATGGTACTTTTAAAGATTGTGATATTATCCACTGTGTCAAATATTCATCTCAAGCAGTGACTAAAGCTGATAAGTTAATGTTGAAAGTACAATTTATTTATTTGATTTCATATTGTAGGAACTTACACGTAGGCGACAACCTTAAAACTGTACTTAAGTGCAGTATAGCAACTTGAGTAAATGTAGCCTACCACTGTGTATAGTGAATATGACGTAAATTGTAGTTTTATTGTGATGCACATAGAGGAAGCAGTGTGAGCAGCTGTAAAGCTGACAGTTGGCTCCAGCAGGTGTTAAAGAGCTGCAGGTCAGCTCGGTTCACCATAAGACTAAACTCAGTGTCAGAGGGAGGACTGCAGCTGGCTGTCAAACTAACTCAGAGACTCTTCTGGTCACACCACCTCCGCTTCCTTAACAGCATTTGTTGCCTATTCAGGTAATCCTATCATCTATTAATCTATCTTAACATCAGCAGGAGGAGCATCAAGCTGCATTTTATTGAGTTTATGTGTCTTTTGTGGCAAATTCAGCTTTTGTTCTTGTTAAAGTTAGACCACGCAGTGAAGCTGTTTTCTATGAATAAACAGTGGCATATTTCAGGAGTTTGAGCTATTTTAACGCGTTAAGTCATCATGTTATCTTTAATACTTACTAAACCGGGAAGCGTCTCCAAAGCTGAAATCCTGCCTCTTAACAAGCTACCACCTGCTGAATTGCTGGCATGAAACTCAACTTGTTTTCCAAAGTTTTATCTTTTAGATTGTATTTCTAAAAACCCAAAACTGATAACTCAAGTTTTCAGACCATAATCTGAGCTAAATGGGGTCTTAATACTCTACTGAGAGGTTCAATTTAACCCTCCTGTTGTCCTCGGGTCAAAATGACCCGCAGCTCTGTTCAACCAAGTTCTATTTTATTTCTATATTTTTATATTTTTTTGGGGGATTATTGGTCATCATTCTTTAAAGAAACCCTCACAGCCTCCTTGTCACCAATGATCCCCAAAAAATATCATTTTGCAGGTCATTTTGACCCAAGGACAACAGGAAGGTTAAACATTTCAAAGAGTTAGTTAGCTAAGCAACTACATGTCCCATGAGCCTTTTCAGTGTTACGCCTTTAAAGCCTTCTGGAAGCTGTGTTTTCTGAACAATTTTGACCGTCCATGTAACATTGTCTCTTGTGGGAATGGGATATTCAATTTTTTTTTTTTTTTTAAATAAAGAGGTCCCCAAATTAGATAAATTAATTTATATGTAACTAAATCAAAATTTTAATTTATTTAGTGCTACATTTATTTTTTATTCTATTTTGCCATATCTAAACCTACTTGTCTATTTTTTTTTTGTGGATACTGCTTGGTGGATATTTGTTAGACATGTGCAGTGTTATTAGACCAAATCTGAATTTAACTGGCCATTATGTCGACACTACATGGGATTTCTGTTCTCTGTTGCTCTCAATACTTTTCTGGTCACTCTCAATACATTTCCAAACACAGTGCAAGGAAAACATTTTCGGACACTGACGAGACCTACAACTACAACCAAGTTACCAAATTAAACTAAAATAAACATACACCTAAAGGCAAGACTGCTACTAATTGCATATGCACAGGTTGTTGTACAAATATATTAATGCAGCCTGTCTTTAACTGTTAATTTGTTGATGCTTCAGCATGTAAAAGCTCGGTAATGCCTATAGTTAACACACAGTGTGAAATTTCTTTCACTTTTGACTTGGTTAGACTGACACTAACCAGCACGGCTCCTCGGCCATACATGCTGCAATTCCAACCAGAAAAATAATTTTCTCAGGGATAGTCCGTTCATATTAAGATTAAGCCTCAATTGTAGAAATATGACCTGTGACATTTGACTAAAATGGATATAATATATTTTTTAAAGATTACATTTAATCTTGCTATTCCATCTCGAAATACATTTATATGTATGTATAATTTTGTGATACTTTTAATATATATTTTAATATTCTGCACAATTACCTTTTTACTCCACCACGTTTCAGAAAATATATGAAACTTTGAACTCTCCTACTTTCATCTGCCAGTCGTAACTCAGTTCCACGGTTACTGTAGGAATTTGTATTTTACACATTAAACATTAAATCATACGACAAAATGTGATGGAATGTTTTGAATTACACTATTCACCGGCGTATAAATGAAATACAAATTCACATGAAAGCCTTTGGCTTGAATTGCATATTGTGAGCATTACCCTGAAAAAAAGATCCATTCTGCATAACGAAGACGAACTGAGAACGTCAGTGTTCCTCAGCAGAGCGGGAGATGAGTAGGAAGATGTCACTGACTGACAGTAACCTCCGTGGAGGGTGCATCAGCACGAAACACATCCTGCAGCATTTCAGTGTGCTGCGCATCGTTACACCGGATCAGCCGGCCTCTGCGTGTCACGTGATGCTGTGGTGCGGTGGCTCTGTGTTTTCGTCTCTCATTGCAATTGGCTGAGATTGATCTTTCAATAGAGCAGTGATGCTACACATTTCTGGAGTCATCTGCGCGTCTGCACACGTGAGTTATTTAAAGACTGATCTAAAAAAAAAAAAAAAAAAAAAAGTGAGCCACATCACTTTAAGATCATAATCACATGTAATAGCATCTGTATAAAATGGCTGTGGTTTAAATCCATACACATTATTGCCATTTTAAATTCTATTTAAATGTATTTATTTATTTATAGATTATAAGGGACAAAAATCGCAGGTTTATTTACTTGCGAGGTTGAATATATAAATTCAACTTTCATGCTGTATATTCATAGTTTTTGTCAAATGTATATTATAATGAGTTTGAGGAGGAAATGTTTGCTTCCTGTTTCCTCTACGTGAACTCTGACCCTTTGAAGAGTTCAGGCGGAAGTTTAGGGTTTAGTTCATGGAAACTGAGCAAGGGAAATCCCTTCATCAAATTTCCCACTGATACTGTTTTTTTTCAGGTGCTGCTTGAGTATTTGTTTTGTTATTTGCATCCATTTGTATGACATTTATATTTAACCAGAGCTTAAGGTGTAAAAATGAAATGCCCTAATAGCTGTGAATCTCCACATACACTTCCGCTTCCATCACGGACACATACTTTACAAGCGGTCATGACCTGTCTTTCTGGTTTGTTTTCACTGCTTTATTTATATATTTGGGCAGAAATACAAAATCTTTGCTAAGAGCAGTTTCTTTTCTCTGTCTTCGTACTCTGGTTTCCAGCTGCTGTCTTTGTTTTGGTACCATGTACATTAGATCACAATTCAAAAGAAAAAAAAAAACTGGAAGTACAGCATTGCCTTGTCAAGATGTGTAATTGTGCTGACAAGTCAGAGGGTTATAATTAAATCGGCAAACAATGTTATGATAATTTGCTGTAGTCACAACATGAATCTGATTCATCTCAGTTATAATAAATTTTTCATGTAAAATTTTAACTTGAAAGGTAACTAATAATTATAGCAATAACAAAAAGAAAATAAACCATTAACCGTAATTACCTTTGAAGTGTAGTGCAGTGAAAGTATAAAGTGGCATAAAATAAGAATAAATGTATTACTTGATCCACAAGAACTAATCTGCAACTATTTTAATAATCCAGGTTTTTTTTTAATTCTTTTTATTTCAAGCAAAACTGCAAAGTAAGTGCATGTAATAGCTTTTTTTCCCTCATATCATTGTAAACTGTGGGTTTTTAAAATGTTTACTAGATAAAACAAGGCTTTTGGAGATGTCACTGTAAATGTATGAGAAGATCAGTGTGTAGCTTTGGTAATGTTGGTTCCAGGGGTGTGGGTGTCTTTGCAGTCTGTGTAAGAAAGATTTCAGTCAGTGGAACATCATAAAGCAAAAAAAAAAAACCATCATCTTCTCATACAGTTTGTCCTACAGTAACCCTGGCCCGGCATATCTGCAACGTGTATTAGTGCAAGGCAGTATCTCTCTCTGTAGGGGGATGGGTTTGAGTTTCATAGCATCATCGTCAAGAGTGTGAATGTGTGTGTGTGTGTGTGTGTTTCCTCACAGTAACTTCCCCTTACCTTACACATTTGGCTTGCGTGGCCTTATATGGAAAATGGGTCTTGTGGTGTGAGCAGTTTGAGCCAATCAGGTTGCTCTGGTGTGCAGCGTGTGTGTGCGGGGAGGGAGGGAGGGGAGGGGAGGAAGCTGGCAGGCCTGTCTGGGTGGGGTTTTTCAAGGGGAGGGACCAATGGAGCCGGCTGGTGTTTGAAAATGAATGATATGCTACTCAACTTGTAGACACAGCAGTCGCTTTGGTCCTATTTGTGAGTGTAAATTGAAGGCCACAGCATTCACAGAGAGGAAGGAGGACGAATCCAAAGAAAATCTGTTGAAAACGACCAGGGAGAAGATTTAGAGTGCAGCCATGCAATGTGAGTACCACAGCTCAGTTTACATTTTTTTTTTTTTTTTTTTTTTTTTTTTTTTTTATGTCTTGTAGCAGGGAGAGAGTTGCTTTATCTCAAACTCCAGCTTTTGACTTTAATGATCAGTTTTGGTTAGAAACCGGTTGGTGATGATCCCTGAGAAAAAAAAAAAACCCACTGCCTTGTACAAACACTGCATGTGATTTAGGATGAGTTATGTCTTCAGGTTTGTCTTAATTGCTAGGATGTCCTTTATTTCCTAGCATTATTCCCACAGGTATAATTCAAAGGAGCTCCTTTTTTTTTGTATTTTTTTTTTAAGCTCGATTTTGAGTTCAGCTGTGATAAAATAATACACACATTTTAAAGAGAGGTTGAAATGGATGACTTGGCTAACTATGCAACACATTGCGCAGACTTGCTGCTACACAGGGTGTAACCCAGCCAGCAGATCTGTGTGAATTTGCCCATGTCTATTGTGCTCAGGTGGAAGGAGTGCCTTTTTAAAGCGTCAGCCTATTTTTTTTTTTTAAAGATCTATGAATATTTGGAAATGAACCAAAGAAAATGATAACTGCACAAGGAGGATGCTGGAGATAACGCCCAGTCATAAACTGCTCTCCAGGGTCCTGCTTAGAGGCAGCAGCTGGCTGATGCAGATCATGCATAACATTGATTTACAGAAACTCTGTGTGTCTCACTTGTGGGTTTTTTTTTTTTTTTTTACAGCATTCAGGTTTCAGACAGTGAAGTGGAGGGGGGGGGGGGCTGTTATCTTGGACAAAGAGAGATGAAGCGTGAGGTTGAAAGGAGGGGTGGGGGTTGCATCTGCTCTATTTGACAGGGGATTAACCTAACTGAAGTTTGCATGCATGGTGGGGGTATTGTATTGCGAAGAGCCCCTGGTTTGGTTGGAGGCGGACACGTTTTGGTTCCAGGATGAGTTTGTGATAGTTTTTTGTTTCCATTAGAATCCACATCTGTCTCCTTTTTATTAATCAGCGATGTAACATAAGAGGTTTAAGTGTTGTATTTGTCTTTCTGAATGAACAGCTGTTGCTATGCGCAACTCTGCTCCACAATGATAATCCTCCCCTGATTGCATGAATACAGTATATCTATGATGATGTCAGTTTGTGCTGTGCTGCTAAATCCATTGAGTAGTTTGTCCTCGGCACCGACTGTGCAGCCGGATGACGAGGAAACTTCAAGAAAATGCTTCCTGTCTTTCTTGAGCGAAAAGAATACCAAATAATACATACATCTTTTGGTTCTGGCTTCTCAAATGAGAGGATTTCATTTGGTTGAAAAGAAACAAGACATTTGAAGATGTGATGGGACTCTTTAACAATTATTGGCATTTCAAACCTTAAAGGAGAAAATACGTGTCACATGCTGCCCTGTAGAATTGAATCAACTTGTCTATTATCCAATCATAGTTTCATATCTTTGAGTTTAAAATTGTTTGGTTGTGGACTGCTCATTAAACAGAAGATGTCGCCTTAGTTTCTGGGAAACTTTGATGGAAATTAGTCAGTATTTCTGACACTTTATGCACAAAACAATTGACTATCAGGTTAAGCTCCCCTTGGGGATTAATAAAGTGAAAAAAAAAAAAAGCTAAACTGAATTAATCAGTGGTTGCAGCTCTTCTTCTGAGGGATTTTGTTTTTGGTTACTCTAACGATCAGTTGAATGGGAAGTTTGCAAACTTCTGCATTGGAAGAAATGGATAATACAAGAACAGAAAGCGATAGTTTACCACAACAGGAAGGGGATTTTATTTCTCAATAATGCCAGTCACCTTAATGACTAATGGTTGTTTCTGTAAGGTATTTATCACTGCCTGACAAGCAGTAAGGGGAGAGTCGTGCATCTCAAGCTTTTATGTGTGATGTAAACGTGATGGGCTCATTTGATGATGGCTCATCAGACTAAAATGGGTTGAGTGTTTGAAAGGAAGAAGGGAGAAATAAAAGGGGGTAAGGTAGAAATAGCCTGAGGGTC